>NW_025422851.1:0-318247 GCF_020497125.1 Mauremys mutica
TTTGATTTTTAACCTTTGATTTGAAGTGCAAATCTAAAAAAATGCATAAATTGGCAATGATGTAAAAAACTGAAAAGATTTCTTGTAAAGTTGGGAATACCTGATTGAAAAAGGCCTATTAAGTTATCAAGCTCCTTCCCTATAAAATAGATTGCGTCACATTTGATAGTCAGGAGTTAGCACTGAGGACTGGAACGACATGTTGGATAGTAGTTTTGCAGAGCCAGCCATGACAAACAAAACCAACCAGAAGCACTCTTTGCCATAGAGTGTTCACTTCAGCTGAACTGAACATATTTGTATACATCCAAAGTCATGCAGTTATTTTAACAGGTCTGTTACAAAGCAGAATAATTGATAATGTAATGAAGGTGCTGGAACCAGGAAAAGGAATTTGGCCCTGAGTATGTCTACAGTGTGCAAGAAGATTTTTGTAAGAGTTGATATAGAAACTATACACTAGCAGTTAAAATTCTATTAAATAATCTTTAAACAAAAGTATTAAGTTGTTAAAGTAGTGGTGAAAATCCTTGGCTGTAGGTATATATTTTTGTATTAAATCTGCTACTTTTTTACTTAGGAATGATATGGTATTTAGTCTTTGAAGGTGACTGAAATCTAGCACTAAAGCAAAGCAAGGTCTTCAGATTTAGTCTCCCCATGGTTTGACTGTCATAATTTCTGAAGAGAAAAGATCACTTGTATGTGTTTCAGCTAAGACTTAGGCTAGGCTGAAGCAAGGGAACAGTAATCATTATTGATATCCCAGTGACTATTCATTGGCAGTTTCAGCAAAGGAAAGGACTAAGTGACCAAAGGAAGAAGAATATCTTCTGACTCTGATAGGTGTTCCTTTGCAGGTCAGGACTGGGACACACACACCAAAGCTGTTTGTGCTATACTTGTCCCATGAATAAAGAAAAGAGTTGTTTTTAAGTTTAAGCAGCAAAGAATCCTGTGGCACCTTATAGACTAACAGACATTTTGCAGCATGAGCTTTCGTGGGCGAATACCCACTTCTTCGGATGCAAGCAGTTTTTAAGTTTGTCAATCAAGGACCTTGTAATTACTTTTTTTCTTGGAGGTTTATTGGAATACTTACTCTTTTGTACAATGTCATTGATTCCTTTCCATATAATGAAGTATGGTACCAACCCTAGTGGGTTGATATCTCATTCATACTAAGCTCATCAAGAACAATCTTAATGAGGGGAGAAAAAAAACAAGGAGAGCAGAAGAACAACAATGCTGCTGGTTCCAAGCTAGTGGACCTAGTCCTTTAGCAGTGGCAATAGATACTCATGCTTTTAGATCCAGAATTCAGCCCCTGCAGATGACAAGCCATCTTTATTACACAATGCAAATAGAAGAGAAGCTCTCCTGTATGTGCAGCATGACAGGGCAGCTTCAGCCATCCAGGAGGCAGAGTAATAGCCCAACCAACCCACAGACAGTTTTTCACTGGAGATCCACTGTCATCACAACCCAACAGACACTAATCAAAAATATTTAGTGTCTCAAAATCCTGTTTCCCTATTCTCAAGTTAAGAGCCAGAGTTCCTAGGAGTTATGGTGGCTGCCGCTACATGCTGGCAGGTGCTATATTCCCAAAAAGACTGTGCCAGAGCCTTGAGGAGCAGGGAAATACTGAATGCAATTGAACTGGCATTGGTTCTGTGTAAGGGGGTTTAGTACCAGTCCCTGCCATCTCCTTTAGTTATTACTAGAACTACATGTTTGGGTTTTTTTTAAGTTTCCTTTAGCCCTGTTCTTTAGGTTTTAATTCACCACACTCACCAGAGACTACAAGTTTGTAATGATCAGGGCACAAAATACCTAAAGATCATCTGAATCACCATGATCAGAATCATGGTGTGCTACTCAGGCAGGATGGAGCGATCCATGGCAGGGGGAAAGATGGCAAAGCTTTCTTTGGAGCTTCTGCAACAATCTCCTGTAAGATTTGAGAACTGCCTCAGATATCCTCATTTTGTGCCCAAAGTACACTTCTAAGACATGCCTTCAACAATCAACACACAGAGCATGCCAGGCATAAAATAAACACAGCCAATACAGTAAATTAACCCCACATACATTTCTCATTGGGAAGAAAAGGAAGAAAGGAATGACACATGACCAAAGGATAGCCATGTTGTTTGGTGGACGAATTTTCAGTTATAGAAGGTTTTGCCCCATTTTCTTCCCAGTTCTTTAAATGGTGACATGCTAATTTGCCTAATATTTGTCTTAATTTACTCTAATTATTCTCTTGGTAATTTAATATCCCCTCAGATTTTTTTTTATTTTTTTTGCATTTCTGTAAATTATATGAGTTTACTATAAAGTCTAAGATATTACAACCATTTCTTCCCAGTTCTTGAATATTGACATGAAATCCTCTCAGATTGTGGCCTTGCTTATCACATATTAATACAAAATACCTCAAAATTTGACTCATAATTATCCATTTATTGTCTAAAAAGCCCTCAAATTTCCTTACTTTGTGTGGTTAATTATTGAAAACTTATCAAATTTCAATTTTTGCCTGTTTTTCATGTAGTTATAAAATGATTCAAAATCCTCTCAGATATTTTGTTTTTTTAACAGGCAAGTCACGCTATCTGGAGTAGCTGATGACCGAGTTGCCAACCTGTGGATTCTCTGTTCTCCTTGATACATAGCTCTGCCCATTATTTGCTGGTGTTCACATTCTTTCTGGGACTTCCAGGTGCTGCAGAAGAAGCAGTCCCACTGCAGTGGTATCTGGGGGCAGGAGGGTGCTCAGACGTCCACCAGCCTCTTGATCAAACACATGAGCAAAGCTCTCAGTTTCTTACCTGATGTTTTTCTTTTTAAAGGAAATTCCTCTATTTTTGCCCACAATGTCCTCATGGCCTTTTCTGTTAAGACAATCACTATGACTGTATGTCACTTCATTGTGGACTAAAATTTAGACTTCTACATTTATTCAATATCAAATCTTAAAGTTTGAACAGTGCTGGGGGGTTATGATTTAATAAACCCACTTATCCTGCATTTTGTGAATCCTGTCACAACTACACCAGATGTTACACTGTCTAGAGTAGCTTTTTCTCAACTGAGTGCGCCAACCTTCCAAGGCAGACTGTCAAAAAGCAGGAAGAAAACCTCAATTGACTGGTCTTATAAATAGATTTCAGGCAACTTACACTTACCAAATGTGAACCCCAAAAATACTACAGTAGTCTTATAATGGAGTCACAGACTGTCTCCTTAGCATTCCAGTTTATCTAGCAATTGAGGCTAGCTGGACTTATGTGATAAATCATCACTTACCTCAAAATATATTGAGGTTGCAAACTGGTCCCAAATGACCAATCACTCACCCAGGTTGATTGCATCCAAGATGTTCACACCAAAGACAAATGCTGGTATCTAATTCTATAGTAAACCAGCTAAAGGTTTATTAGCTAAGAAAAAGAAATGAGAGTTATTGTGAGGTTAAAGCAGATAAAATTATTATGTACAGGTGAGTTCACAGTCTATCATTTCAAAAGGTAGCAGAGATGTCCCAATCTGCCAGCTGTCCATAAGTCTTTTAAAGGCTACCCAATATAACGTTGGGGGGATTTTATACCTCCCTTGTTCAGTTTTCTGCTCTGTTAGACTTAAAACAGCCAAGAGATGAATAATTTTTTCCTTATTCCCATATATATAGCTTCTTCTGACAGAATCCAAGATGACAGCAAACAGATCTCACATAGGTTCCCTTCTTTCATGAAGAGGTAGGGAGAAGGAATGCACATAAAGTCTGTGATTCTTGAAGGACCCACTTGATGAATTTGAACAAAGTGAAATATGAAGGTACTTGCTTATATTACTGTTTACATGAGGGAGATCTATCATGTGCAATTAAATTCAACATTACTTTTCCTTTACTCATAACAGTATTCTTTCTCTTCAGATTTTCAGTTCGATTAATCAGATCACTGGCATAATGCTTGAGGCCTGGGCATCACTGAAGCACTGATACAGCAAACCACTTGAACCACTGATTTCTATAATCTATATATTGTAGGTATTTTATGGCATCATTACCTGAATATCTGAGATATCTCACAATTTCTAATGTTATTTCTCCTCATAAACACCTCTGTGACAGTGGGAAGTATTATTATTCCCATTTTACAGATGGGGACTGAGGCAAGGAGAGGAAAATTTAGGGCTTGTGTTACAGATGGATTAAGCCCTAGTTAACTCCATGTGGTGGACACTATTATTCCAGGGATAATAGTGATCTTTTTCCCATTTAGTTTTAATCTACTTTCAAATTGTATTAAACTTAAACAGGAATAAGGCACTCTGCATTCCGAGATAAGGAGTGTCCATACATGGAGTTATTAGGGACTTTAAGTTTTTCCTGTTGTTTGAAATTCACACCCTACCTTACTAAATTAACTTATACTCCTTCATAGGGCTAGACAAGCCCTAAGGATACTTTTTCAAGGTCACACTGGAAAGGTAGTGAGAGAGCAGAGTATTAGACATTTTTAAGTGCTTTGCTGAATTGCAGCCTGAAACAAGCAGGTGAGGTCTTAGGTCCAATTTCTTATTTTTAAGAATGAAGACCCTTCATAGACATATTTATAAAGATGACATAATATTTAACATAATTTATGATGTGGCAGTTCATAAAACTGTAGGTCATAGTTCTGTGATGCAACTAAGAAAAGCAAAATCTAATGGCATAAGGTACTGGAGAACAACCACTTGGAAAAAGACATTCATTTAATGTATTCACCATACCAGTTGAAAATACTATCTATCTCTGGTGATGTGTTAGTACATATGAATGAGACTTGGGTACTCACATCAAAAGAAAATTAAGGGATAGGTGCATAATACACTTGCTTGAAGTTACTCAAGAAGAAGCATCAGGGAAATGTTACACTTTGTCTCTACGATTGTAACCCTTTTAGCAAAATCCACATATAAGCAGTGACCAAAATACTATGAGTAAAAGCCTCTAGTTCATTACAGCTTGTTGTAGGAATATTTAGGCTGTGTCTCACCTCTGACAATTCTTCTAAATCTTAAAATAGTCCTCTTTAGCTAATGAAAAAAACTGAATGGAATGTGAAGCCATGGTGGCATAACCAAGTGGAACTATGATAAAGAAGACAAATGAGGCTAAGAATAAGACCCACGAAAAATATGAAGGACAAGCAAGACAGATAAGCACTGACAAAAGATGCTCTAAGAGCCAGTAAAGGCAGGCCAGAAAATTTAAGTTTTCCTGAATGAAAAGTGACAAAAGATGGATGGACGTAAGTTTGGGTCTTCAGGCTTCCTTTTTATGTAATTCAACTTGATTTGGTTATTATACGCATTTAGGCCGTGATTACAAAATCTAAACCAAAACAAAGTATTTCCTTTCTTAAGAAGACTTAAGGATGAAATTCTGACCCTAGTAAAAATCAATGAGAATACTCCCATTGACTACAGTGGGCTCAGGATTTCTGCCAAACTCCCTGTTGAACACTATCTGAGCTGCACAGCCTAAGACAGTATATTCAAGAACATACATGTATTGACTATATGTAAGATCTCAGCAAACACCCAGATGTGTCAAACATTATGGCAGTGATGCCATTTTTTTGCCTGGAAAAAATGATTATACAGAGTATTTATAACTAGAAGATGTCTCTACCAAGAATGAATCAAAATAAATTAAAACTATAGTTTTGCTGTCAGCCAGAACAAACGCTGTACAAGCTCCTGATCATCAGTTCATAAACTCACTGCTATTCCCTGTCCAGGATTAAGATAAGGAGCTCCAAGATAAGATAAAAATTGCACCACAGTAAGCTACCTGATCTCTAGAAAATGTCACACTGCTCCAGGGGATGGAAAGCAAATGGAGATGTGGAAGTCATGAGGTAGTATTCCAAGTTCAATCACCACACCTTAGTATGGGAACATGATTTATAGTTCATTTATGAACTAAATATTAGTCATCAGAAAGGGTGGGGGAAGATAGTGCACTATAAAAGAATGTCTGTGTTTTGCTTTTTCTTCATTTTCATAAGCATGTGGGAGTGGCGGAAGTCAAGAAAAAAGTGTGTGGGGGGGGGAGAGTGTCAATCATATTTCCCCCTTACCACCCCAGAAATTATCCCACTTTTTTCCTCAGTTCAAAATACTGATATCTGAGATGTTGTCAAAAACAGAAATTTTGACTAGAGATGCTTCTGGGACTAGTCAAACTTTCTATGGGTACGTCTACACTTACCTGCCGGTTCGAATTCAGCTACGCTATTCACGTAGCTGAATTTGCGTACCCTAATTCGAACCCCCTTCTTAGTGTAGACCAGGCCTATGACGTGAAACATTTTTATGTGGTGATGGGATGGCCATCATGTTTAACATGGAAGTAAGAGCAATATTTTTATCTTACATTTTAAGAATTAATTACCAAAACCAAGACCAAAATTGATTAAATGACATTTCTAGCTTTGCCAAAAATGTGCCTTATCAAATCATCCTGAGGGTGACCATACTAGTGAATAAAAACATAAATATCAATAGGTAGGTATCTCACTAAAAATGTATCCTCAATAGCAAATACTTGTGACAAAAAAACAGGCAAACATAGGGCACATAATAAAAATACTGTCCTTTATATAGAAACTAACATAGCAGTCTCAAACACTAGGTCAGGGGTAGGCAACCTATGGCACACGAGCTGAATTTTCAGTGGCACTCACACTGGCCCGGGTTCTGGCCACCAGTCTGAGGGGCTCTGCATTTTAATTTAATTTTAAATTAAGCTTTTAAAACATTTTAAAAACCTTATTTACTTTACATACAACAATAGTTTAGTTATTATATTATAGACTTATAGAAAGAGACCTTTTAAAAATGTTAAAATGTATTACTGGCACACGAAACCTTAAATCAGAGTGAATAAATGAAGACTCAGCACACCACTTCTGAAAGGTTGCCGACCCCTGCACTAGATAAACATTGAGATACACAGCTTCAAAGGCATGCACATGGCTAGAGTCTGCCTTGAGTTTCAGTTTTAATTATATTAGGCAATGAATTGATCAATAAGAGATTGGACACTCTGCGGGAAATTACTGCTCAGACTGGGCATGAACAGAAGAGAAAAATCTCTTGACTGGAGTTGACAGTGGAGGTGCAAAAACACCCTGGATATGGAGGTAACGAATGATAACAAAAGCCTTAAGAATAATCTACAGATGTTGAAAAAATATGCTCTAGCTAAGAACCTGTCTATATTATAGGCACTGGCACCAGTTTAACAATAGAAATGTATTTATACTAAATCTATAGAAATAACTTATTTTAGTTTGCTGGCAATTCAAAAAAATAAAAATAAAAAACATAGTTTTGAGTCAACCTGAAAACAATTATTTTCAGAGAATCGAAAAAGTTTGTTTCAAAATTAGAAAATTTAACATTAAAAAAAATAAAACTGAAGCCAATTTTGAAATGAAAAAATCAAAATGTTTTGTTTCAGAAAGATAAACAGTGGATTAAACGTTTTCAGAATTTTGGAGGAGGAACGATTAGGCAAAACTAACATGAATTTGTGAAACTTTTCATGAATCTTCATTTTTTGCCAAAAAAAGATTTGTCTGAAAGATTTCATCATCTCTACTTTATAGATTTTATTCCATTCAAGTCTGGGAACAGCAGCTTTAAAACTAACATTAGTAGTAGTAGTAGTAGTAGTAGTAGATTTTAAAAATTTCTGTTTCAGAAAAATCAAATGGCTTTGCTGCTCCTTTTTGGTAAAAATGAACCAAATTGCCAGACTCCCAGGGACTCCCCAAGCTGTCTCTGGAATTAGGGGTGGCCCCTACAACACAACAGAAGCCCTGAGAGCCCCTGCTACAGCTGAGGTCCCCATGTATGGATCACTTGATGATTACCCTTTCTGTTCACTCCCTCTGGGACACCTGGCATTGAACCACTATCAGAAGAGAGGATACTGGCTAGATGGACCATTGGTCTGACCCAGTATGAACATTCTTATGTAATATTCCACATGGTAGAGCTGCCTCACAGCCATGGATCCTGTACATCCGGGCTTCCCAGCAGTCTGCCAAGTAATCTGGCAGGAAACCAGCTAGTTGGAAGTTTGTCAAACCTCATATGTTTTCTGCAAAGCATTCCTGGTTTGACAAATCATGTGTTTTCTAGCAAAACCCTGTTCTGTTGGGAAAGTCCTGAGTCCAGCTCTGGTTGTTATGCTGGTGCTAATTTATGTAAAGTAGAAATAATCTAAATATCAGACGAGGACTAAAATACATTTGCAAAAAAGATTCAGATTCTTTAAAATATGGCTGTTGACCTTGCACCAGTGCTAAGCAAGTGCAAAGTAAATATAAAATGCAACTATTCTGATCTGAAAGTGTTTTACACTGTCATTGCACAGGGGAAAGGCAGAGGAAAATCAGTCTCAAAGACAGTAACATTGCAAGATCTGCTGTAATCACTTGAATGACCACTACAAACTCGAAGTATTCTTAAGGCAGCCATGAAAGCTAGAAATGGCATGCTGCAGACAGAGGTTTGAGGCCATATCTGGGCCACTGAGCTGCCTGAGCAGTGCAAAGTGGCTGGAACAGAGGATGATGATCTGGCCCTAGGGAATTTATTTTGCCTCATTTATTCAGGAAAAGAAAAATAAATTAATTTTCCATTGTACAAATATGACTTTCCAGTCCCTGTAGGGCTGAGAGCTATCCACAGGAGACACATAAGCAATCATTGTGAGAAGCGGCTTTTATTTGGACAGAATAAACAACTGTGGCTGAATCTAAAATGGAAGCTGTAAACTTTGACCTGGGTTTCATGATTGTGAACTAGTATTTCATATAAAGGTGTTATAGTTTGTAGCTACTGTTCATGGGATATTGCCCTATCATTTTTCTCATCTGCTGTTATGTTATTAATATTTAAAGGTCCAAAACTCCCATTGATTTTAATGATGTTTGAAGTACACTTAACTCCAATTAATCTTTGTAAATAATTAAGATTAGTTACGTGATACTAAAACCTTTCTCTGTCTATAGGCACACTATATCTATGCTATGACACACACTCAGATATATAAACAATATAGTGGGCTTAGCATCATATATGCCAGATCTCAATTATTTTAAATAACTAAGCTATTTTTCCATACTTTTTCTTCAGTAACGCGAATTCAGGGCAAGATTCCTCACACTGCCCTAATATTTAGTGATCACCTCTAGAAGTGAAAGAATTGTTTATTCTCCTTTAGGGTTGAGTGAATTTGTTTTAAACTTCCTTTATATGTAAATGTTTCATGTGCATGCCTGCCTATTTGAAACTGGACAAAGACTATCATCACACTTCACGCTGGGAACTGAATGCTTAACAGGTAGCAATGTCTTTTATGGTCAGATTCTTCAGATGTATAAATCAGCATTACTCCATTGCCGTGAATGGAGCCATGCAGATGTATATCAACTGAGACTCTGGTCCTTATCACTACTGATATGAAGCAGACTTTACTTAGGGAGCTAAAGATAAAGGAGCTCTTAAAAAGGATTAAAATCTGTCACACTAACTGGAATTTTATGGTTTGAGGGAAAAAAATGTGGCACATTCCAATAGCAAACTGATAGTTTGAACTGCCTAAGGGATTGATCCTGCCTATGGGATTTTATCAATTGACCTGAATGGGACCAGGACCAAGCCCCAAGAGATTATATCCTTTGCGAAACTCTCTTGGAAGGTTGTATTCCTGGCTAAGGCTTGTGAATTAGAACCATATGTTTGAGATTTTGAATTGTTATACCATGTCTGTTCCATAATAAGTATGTGATATTAGTAAAAAATATATACTTCTCTTATTTCTAGTACAGTGTATTATGTATTTTGCTGAGATCACTCAGCAGGCACTAAATTTAACTAAAAGAAGGTGACTTATTTTTGCTTCGTGCTTTCTGAGGCTTCAGTAGTATGCCAGAATCTCTGGAAAATGCTAAGGGAGAAATCAGAATAGAGTAGGAAGTTATAAAGCCACAGATTCTTAGACTGCTCAAAATTGCTGGGCCTGGCAGGAGATGACAAAAAATATGTCAGCTGCATGAAAGTTCATGTTAAGCAATTTGGCCAACAGTTATGATTTCCTAATTGTTACTAAAATATCAGGGCTAACATTTTAGAGAACTAAATATTGTAGCTGTTGAAGCTGTCTTCATGTGATCTTGAATGGCATTGTTTACCCTGGTACTAAAAGAAAGATTGTGATATGCCTTAAACAGTACAACAATTGGACAGTTTTGAAGCATGCATACTTTTTTTTTTTATAGTTTCACAAAATTACTTTCCTTATTTTCATTTTGTCTGTTGATTTCTTCCCTTACGTTTGAACTCCATTACTTCCTCCTCCTCCCTTCTCCCCAACACACTTTTCCCTTTGATAAATACACTACACTCTTGTCATGCTGAACTTCAAAAATCTAGCTAGATACCTATAATGCACTAAATGAAAGACTATTCATCAAATTAATTTTCCTGGATTTTTTTTAACTAAAATAGTTTTCAATCGTTCATAAACATCAGGTATTGCTGACAAAGGAACAGTTGATGTCAGTCAACCTGAAGAGTTAATAGGACTCTGCCAGCTTGTCAGCCCTGATGGAGGTGCTATCTAGAGACAAATATCTAACAGAAGAATGAGTGGGTTGGAGACCAAAGGAGACCAATTTACAACTAGAGACAGAGTTCAGCAAATTATTCTTCCTTTCTTTTTTCCTTTTTCTCTATTTTTGTTTGATTTTGCCCCCAAATTAATTTATCCAATCTGAATGAAGATGGGTTTGCTTAAATTAAATGGTGGACAATAACATACTTGTGTTTCCAGATTCCCTTATTGAGTAAATGAACAGACATTTGGTCATCAAAGTAAAACTTTGTTCTGAGTAAAGTTTGGAAATTATTTGTACCTTCATATAATACTCTGGCAATTATGGTATAACATTTCAGTTGTCATGTGGCAATTTAGGCCCTTGTTTCAGTGAGGTATTTAAGTACAGGAGCACTCCCACTGACTTCAGAGGGGCCCTTTCAGATCCTTGTTCAAGCAGGGACTTACTATTGCAATATTGAAAGTTATTTGGCTATATCATTATTGGTCAGGCCTTATGGTGAAAATTTAATCCAAAGGATTGAACTGTCATGTGAAGACTGAATGAATAATATTGGTTGAACCATTTGCAGGAAACAATTTACAGGCAAGTCTCATTTAACTCGGGGGTTCCGTTCCGTGGTTAGCACGTAAAGCGAAAACCACGTGTAGTCAAAATTACATTGAGTTGAATGGCGGGCGGAATTGCCCGCTCTACAGAAACAGTAATTAAATTGTTATTTTTCTCTTTTTTGTTTGTTTTTGCTGACCACGTAAAGCTGAAATTGCGCATGTTAAATGTGCGTAAGATGCAACAGACCTGTATTAATCAAATATACTCCCTCTTTGTTAATCAAATTAGCCATGAACAGATCACAGATTTGAAGTTCACAATTATTTACTATTTTATCCAAACATTTCTGTGAACGTTAAGAATATGTACTCTTTTCACTGGAAACATAAATCATAAGGGCTGTTTCTGAATCCCGATTGAATGTTTAACTCTTAGAACAAGGATTCTAGAGCATATACATATAACTACATATTCCAAGTTCGTTGTGTGAATATTCTGCAATAATTACTTACATTTGATTTTCCTCAATGACCACTCCTGCCAGCTGACTTGTTTGCTTTCCATAAATATTTTAGCGAACACAGAAGGGGCACAAACACAGTCAAAGTAAATATGCTTAAAAATTAGAATGAATGTTTGTCAATGACTTTCTGCAATATACACCCAGATCCAAATGAGAACAGGTGCCAAGAGCTCCAGCCAACACCTGATCCCCGGGTGCCAAAATGCTCAACTGCCATAATTCAGCTGCCAAAGCCTCTGATCTTTCCCCTTGACAACTACTACAGTGCAGTTATACAAACCAATACTAAATTCTGTGGCATGCTGACACATTGAGAGCAAGATAAAATGCATTGCAAAAACACCTCATCAAGTACACTGTACTGTTTACAAATGTCTGCTTCTCAATTGACTTTGCAGAAATTCTTGCTACTGTAAGAACCCCCAAGGCTCAGTGCAGAATTTAGGTCCACCTTGCTATGCATACATGGGCCTCTTCAGATACTGTTTTGTTGTCCAGCTTGAACACTTGTAGACTTCTCTGTGAGCAGAACCAGACCGGAAGGGTGGTGGTGGTTGTGCTGTAATTTTAATATGACATATGACCCCCTGTGATGGGGTGTATATGCCCAACACTGGGGAACCAAGGGTTAACAAGCAATTCTTGCCCCAAAAGACTGCGCCCATCTGCACCTGCTGGGAATGCTCACAATGGAAACAGAGCTCAAAAGGAAGCCACCCAGTTCACTCAAGGCAGACAGAGGAAGGGAGCAGCCTTGGTTGCATCTGCCTTCAGGCCACAAATCCAATCTTCCACTCACAGGGCCCTGGGCTGGAACCCAGTGGAGCTGGGAGCGCTCGGGTTCCCCTACTGCCAGTGCCTCAGACACTGGCAACCCAGCCTCAGACTCTCGCCACTGTGCAACACCACCAGGCTGAGATGCTGGAACAGCCCCACCACCACCGCCTCCTCCCCTGACAACTGTCCCAGTCCGACAGAAGGGCAGCAGACATACCGACAAACTGGCCCAACGTAGCCCATGGATGCAGAAAAGCTGCTGAGATGTATGATAGTGAGCAAACAACTGCAGGCAGCCCAGCAACAGCAATAACAGGGTCAGCTACTGCACAGATAGCTGCCCAGCAGCAACAGTAGTGACCCAACAGCAATGCAGCAGATACGCTGAGGGCAGGTGGCACACTATCAGGAGTAACATCAATGCCTTATTCAACAGATAGCAGCAGTCCTGGACCCTCAGAGGACACCTAATGTTGCAGCATCAGGACCCTTAGGTGATGTGTTTTCTCCCCCTACACAGGCCGCCCATTAAGCTTGCAAAAATGGGCCCCAGGGATGACCCAGAAGCCTTCTTGGTCAACTTCTAACAGGTGACCTCTGCATTGCATTGACTGCAGGCACAATGGGCTACCATCATAGCCCCATAATTGACTGGAGCTGCCCAAGCTGCCTACCTGGACCTGGACCCTGTTAGAAGTGCTGGGTTATGTGAAAGTAAAAGCAGCCATTTTAGACTACATGGATAGCAAACCTGAAACATTCCACCAATGATTCAGGGAGGAAAAATACACACAGGGAGCCCGGCCACAGGCAGTGGCAAAATGCCTGAAAGAATGGTGTTGGTGCTGGCTATAGTCCGACAACCAGACCAGAGTAGAAGTAGTGGAGCCCATTATGCTGGAGCAGTTCATCTAGGTTCTCCCATCTGGTGGGAAAGAAATGGGTGGACGCACCATAGACCAGCAACACTGGTGGAGGCCACAGCCCTGATGGATAACTATGTGGTCATAGAATCATAGAATCATAGAATTCAAGATCAGAAGGGACCATTATGATCATCTAGTCTGACCTCCTGCAAGATGCAGGCCACATTAGCCGATCTACCCACTCTTTTAGCAAGCGACCCCTGCCCCATGCTTCGGAGGAAGGCGAAAAACCTCCAGGGACACTGCCAATCTGCCCTGGAGGAAAATTCCTTCCCGACCCCAAATATGGCGGTCAGCTGAACCCCGAGCATGCGGGCAAGACTCTCCAGCCATACCCTCTGAAAGAGGTTAAGAAATATCATATCATTGACCCAATTTGACCCAATTAAGTACCAGTTTGGCACTTAATTGACCTATTGACTAAGCCCGTTATCCTATTATACCATCTCCTCCATAAAACTTATCTAGCCTAATCTTAAAGTCATGGAGGTCCTTCGCCCCTACTGTTTCCCTCGGTAGGCTGTTCCAGTATTGCACTCCCCTGATGGTTAGAAACCTTCGTCTAATTTCAAGCCTAAATTTCCTGACTGACAATTTATATCCGTTTGTCCTCGTGTCTACATTAGCACTAAGCTGAAATAATTCCTCTCCTTCCCTGGTATTTATCCCTCTGATATATTTAAAGAGTGCAATCATATCTCCCCTTATCCTTCTTTTGGTCACACAGGGTCTGGCCAGGGGCGGCTCTAGGCATTTTGCCACCCCAAGCACGGCAGGCAGGCTGCCTTCGGCGGCTTGCCTGCGGAGGGTCCGCTGGTCCCGTGGCTTCGGCAGACCTCCCGCAGCTGCGGGACCAGCGGACCCTCCGCAGGCACGCCTTCGGGAGGTCCTCTGAAGCCGCGGGACCAGTGGACCTCCGCAGGCAAGCCGCCGAAGGCAGCCTGGCTGCTGCCCTCGCAGCACCAGCAGAGCGTCCCCCGCGGCTTGGCGTGCTGGGGCCTGGAGCCGCCCCTGAGTCTGGCCCCTCTGACACCTAGGAGTGGAATACCTGAACTCAGGACACTGAGTCCTAGCAAAGGCTGGGCTAGCAGGGGAAGCCAAGGGCTGATAAGGTGGCTGCTCCTCTTCTGGTTACTGCCACTTGGGGTCCACAGCCTAGCCACCAAGGTGGAGCTGATAGGAGACCAAAGTCCTTGGAAAGGGAGGTACACCTCACCAGGAACCCATACAACCCCAGAGAAGGGACAGTCAATCATGACTCCAAAGGGGAGCCATTTCGAGTGTGGACAGAAATGACATTTTAGGTGGGAATGCACCTTTATGGACTGCACCTATGGCCAGGCATAGACAGAATGCACCAGGGCTCCCAGATGGGGCCCAACCAAGATGCTAATCTCAGTATGAATCAGTGGTGTCTGAGGCAACCAGCCTGGTAGACTCTGGATGAAGCAAAAAAAATCATGTGAGAAAATTTAGTAGAGTCCCCTAACACGTTTTGCCACTATCAGTAATATTTACAAACTTATGACAGGAGAGATCATGGAAGACTGGTGAAGAGCTAACATAGTCCCCATCTTGAAAAGGGGGGAAAGGAGGAGCCAGGGAAACTATAGACCAATCAGCCTGACTTCGATACCTGGGAAGCTACTAAAGCAATGTATAAAAACATTAAAATTTGTGAATACCTGGTGGATGAAGGGGTAATCAATCACTAGCAGCTAGCATGAACTTACCAAGAACAAATCATGCCAAACCAGTTTGATTTTCTTCTTTGACAGTCTAACTGATTTGGTGGATAGGGAGAATCCAGGGGACATAATATACCAGGACTTCAGCAATGATTTTGGCGCAGTCCCACATGACATTCTGATAAGTGGGCATGTAGAAATGGGGGCTCAACAGAACTGCCATTAAGTGGATATATAACTGGTTTTAAACAACCTCAAACAAAGAGAAACTATTAATGGAATGATGTTGGATTGGATGGAGATCTCAAGTAGTGTTCCACAGGGATCTATTCTGGGTCCGTGTGTTGTTTAAACATATTTATTAATGATCTTAATACAAGTAGAGAGAGCATACTGATCAACTTTGCAGACATGAGAAAGCTAATGGGTGGTTGACAAATACTTTGGAGGACACAGAAAAAATTCAGAGGGAATCCTGATAAATTAGAAAACTGGTCTATAGGCAACAAAATGAAATGCAACAAAAGGCAAATGTAAGGTGCCTCACTTAGGGAAGAAAAAACAAATGCACAAATACAGCATGAGGGAAAATTAGGTTGGCAATAGAAACTGGTGAGAAGGATCTGGGAGTTGTCGTGGATCACAACCTCAACATGAGTCAGTAATGCGGTGCTGTTACAAAAAAAGCAAATGCAATTTTAGGGTTCATTAAAAGAGGCATAGTATATAGGTCATGGGAGGTGATAGTACCACTAGGTTCCACTGGCTAGGCCTCAGCTAGAGTACTGTGTCCAATTTTGGTCGCCATTTTATAGAAAGGATGTAGAGAAACTGGAAAGGCGAGCGACAAAGATGATCAAAGGGATGGAATGCAAATCATGAGATCAAAGTCTGAAGGAACTGGATAGGCTTATTTTGGAAAAGAGGCGATTAAGGGGGGATATTATAGCTGTCTTTAGATACCTGAAATCTGCCATTAAGATGGAGAAAAGTTGTTCTCTTTTGACACAGAGGACAGGATAAGAGGCAAGGAGTTCAAATTAAAACATAGCAGATTTAGATTAAATCTCAGGAAAAAGCTTCCTAACTATAAGAACAATAAGACAATGGAACAGGCTGTCTCGGGATGTTGTGTAAGCTTCTTCACTGGAGGTCTTCAAAAGGAGACTGGATAGCCATCTGTCTTGGGTAGTTTAGACACAACAAATCCGGCATCTTGGGGAGGGGATTAGACTAGATAATCCTTGAGGGCCCTTTTAATCCTATGATTCTATGTTGAGCAGTCCTAGCTACCACCAGTGCATACACAAGGATGTACAAACCTACCCCGTGACAAAAAGCACAGCAAAGGGAGGGGCACCACACCAAGTCTCACCAGGTAGGGCTATCCACCACCATGGTCTACCCAGTGATATTAAGGAAGGACTGGAAATGTCTTGGGGAAGTCCTAAAATGATAGAGCAAAGAACCCCAAATGGAAACCATCCCAGTTCCAAAAATGAGGGAACTTATGGGCCTGAGCAAGATGGAAGATCCTGGGGAAAGTCCCTCCTGTCAGCTAGGAATTGAATGGCTATCTGGAGACCAGGCTGTGTGTGGAAACAGGAGGATCAGACCATGACCCAGGAGCAGATAGCCTTTTTTGATGGGGAGGTGGGTGAATCTTGACAAATATAACAGTGACCCCACTTCAAGCTATAGAATGAGCAGCTTCATAGGGAAACACAAGGCCTCCAAACTCAAAAGATAAGGAGACAGTTTCTGGTTCCCATAAGTTTCTGACAGAGGGTTCTCTAGCTAGCGCACAGAGTGCCGTGTGCAGGATTTGGGGGAAGAGAGAAGATGCTGGAGAGGATGACTTTCAGGTCCTTCTGACTGGAGGTACACAAAATAGCACACTATTTTTGTGCCTCATACCCTGAATGCCATCTGGCAGGGCTCAAAGGGATGTTGAAGTCCCTCTGGTTCCACTCCCAGCAGTGGGAATACCCAGGGCCGGTGCAAGGATGTTTCGCGCCCTAGGTGAAACTTCCACCTTGCACCCTCTCCCCCACCCGCGTCCCCACCCTGAGGCGCCCCCCCCCCACGGCAGCTCCCCCCCTCCGCCCTGAGGCACCCACCCTGTGGCAGCTCCCCACCCCACACCCTCTGCCCTGAGGCACCCCCCCGCCCCAGCTCACCCCTGCCCCGCCTCCTCCCCGAGCATGCCGTGGCTGCTTCACTTCTCCCGCCTCCTCCTCGAGCACGCCATGACTGCTTCACCTCTCCTGCCTCCTCCTCAAGCATGCCATGACTGCTTCACTTCTCCTGCCTACCAGGCTTGCGGTGCCTAAGCTGATTGGTGCCGCAAGCCTGGGAGGCGGGAGAAGTGAAGCAGCTCACCCCTGCCCCACCTCCTCCCCGAGTACGCCGTGGCTGCTTCACTTCTCCCATCTACCAGGCTTGCGGCGCCTAACCCACGGCATGCTCGGGGAGGAGGCGGGGCAGGGGTGAGCTGGGGCGGGGAGTTCCCCTACATGCTGCCCCTCCCCCCCCTTACTTGCTGCAGGCGGCCCTCCCCGTGCTCCCCTGCCCCAGCTCCCTCCACCTAAATCCCAGCAGAGACCAGGGCGGCCGAAGAGCCAGCCACCGCAGTCGCTGCCGAAGAAAATGGTGCCCCTCAAATTCCAGCACCCTAGGCGACCGCCTAGGTTGCCTAAATGGTTACACCGGCCCTGGGAATACCTTTTGAATTGATAAGCATGGATTTAGTGGGGCCCCTCAAGAAAAGTGCATTGTACTTAATAGGTACCATCACCTATTAATGCAATGCAGTACTCTGAAGCCATCCCACTCCGCACAAAGAATGCATCAACCACTGTGAATGGGCTTATGAAGGTCTTTTTGAGGGTCAGAATTATCTAGGGAAATAATTACGGACCAGGGATCCAAATTTTCATCCAACTGATGTAGGAATTGTGTGAACTCCTGAAGATCAAGGTTCTGAAGACATCTGTTTATCATCCACAGACAGATAGATCAATGGAGTGGTTTAACAGGATCCTGAAGGCCATGTTAAGGAAATTTGTGGATACAGACCCTCAGCACTGGGATCAACTGCTTCTGTCACTGCTATTTGCTATACAGGAGGTCCCTCAAGCCTCCATGGGGTTCTCACTCTTTGAACTGTTGTACCAGAGACAACCCAGAAGGATTTTGTACCCCCCCCCCACACACACACACACACGGGAAGCCTGGGAGGAATGAGAATCCACAGTCTTGGGCTCAGTACCATTCATGCTCCAGCCAAGGGAATGGCTGAAAGCACTAGGAAGCTCCATGAAAGAGGACCTTGTGAAAGCCCAGCAAGTCTAGGAATGCTTCTACAACCAAAGGGCATGGTTCTGCACATTTGAATCTGGTGATAAGATGCTATCATTACTCCCTGAGTCTGAGTCAAAACTTCTGCCCTGGTGACAAGGGCCCTTTGATGTGATAAGGAGACTAGGGTCATTCGATATGACATCTATCAACCCAGAAGATTAAATGAGATGCAAATATATCACATCAACCTCCTAAAGGTGCAGAAGGCTCAAGAGGGCCTACCCACTTAATCCAGAGCTGGGGACTCAAGCGAGGACATTGCAGCCCTGCCCTATGCCAATGGGACCAGAGCTCCCCCAATGCAGTGAGTGCAAATGCTGCAACTGATTCAGATATTCCCCAAAGTATTCTTGGCCCTTCCAGGAAGGCGCCCCCAACACATTGTGATAGCTCCAGGGCAGAAAATATGCATGAGCCATTGACCCCTTTTGACGAATATGTGAGTAGTGGTCCACAGAGAACTACAAGCTATGCTAACTCTGGGAGTTATCAAACAGTCTCACAGTGAATGGAGGAGTCACAGCATGCAGCTACCAAAAAAAAATGGCTCGGTGTGTATCTGCATAGACTTTCAGAAAGTCAACACAATATCAAGTTTGATATGTACTCAATGTCCTAATAGGTGGATAGGCCATTGGAGAGATTGGGTAACAGTGAATATATCTTCACACTGAACTTGACCAAAGGGTACTGGCAGATCCCACTGACAGCGGAGTCCTGGGAAAAGATTGTTGGTGTCCCTAGGCCTAAGTAAACCAAAGTTGTGACTCTGGGCCTGAGTGAACCAAAGTTCTTCCATGCTGTAAACTTTAACCAGCCTAAGATGTTAATAAACAGCAAGCAAAAATGTGTAACTGTCAGCTTTCTTAGCTTGCCAGCTGCAGGATAGCTCGAAACAGCAAAAAGCGGCAGTAAGACGAGGGAGAAGGGGGAGGAAAGTCTGCATGCGTCTGTGGTGTGAAGGCCATAGATAAAACATGCGAATGAGAACAGTTCTAACAAGCTACATTATAGTGTTAAGTGTAACTGTTGCAAGGGGGAGGGAGAAAGGGGGAAAAACAAGGGGGGTATAAATGCTGGGACCCCGCCTGCGTGCGGGTGTGCAGGATTTGAGATTGTAATTTCTCCCTTGCACCTTTTTTTGAGCTAAAATAAACTTGGTTTGCTTCTCCACCCTGGTGTGTTAATTAGTGCGACGCACACCGGGCAACGAACCCCGCTGTTGCTCCTCCTCGGGCCCTTTGGGCAGGCAACAAGATGGTCTTCCCAACCACCTTTGGCCTATACCAATTTGTGACTATGCCACAGCATGCATCCACCTATATCAGTGACAATCATCTATAACCATAACCTGGAAAACAACCTACATCATGTCATTGTGGTTGTTTGGTCCCTCAGGAAGGCCACAACAAACCCTGTCCAGTGCCACCACGGGTAGTGGGAGGTGACACTGTGGGGTGGAGCCAACTGCACCCCTTGGTGGACAAGGTCCAAGCACTGACAGATTGCCTATATCATCAGCCAAAAAGGAAGTACAATACTTCCTGGGCTTGGGCAACTATTACAGGAGGTTTATATGAGGTTTTCCCACAATAGCCATATTCCTTACCAACCTGCTGAAAGGCACCAGCACCAAGAAGGTGAAATGGATGGGGGTCTGTGACAAGGCCTTCAGAATCTCAAAGAACCCAGATCTCTCTAATCTCTCTAATCCAGAGACCAGTTTTCTTCCACTTCATGAAACAATTAATTCTGCAAACAGACATGTCGAAGTTGGGGTCAGGACTGTGCTGTCCCAAGAGGTCAAGGGCAAAGAACAGCTGATCCGATACATGAATAGAAAAACTGATTGCTGGGGAGGTGAACTACTCAACGATCAAGAAAGGGGCCCTGGCCCTGAAGAGGACCATAGAAGCACTTCATTATCATCTCCTAGGAAATCCCTTCCTGTTTTCCCTCCATTCACTAAACTCCATGAAAGACACCAATGCCTGGATCATGAGGTGGTAACTTTCCCTGCAGCCCTACAAGTTCCAGGTGCTCCATCATCCAGGAAAGACATACAAAAATTCTGATTTCTTTTGTTGGGATGGAGGAGAGCGGGAGGAGGAAGACCTGCCTCCAGATCCTAACCTGAGGGGGAGTGAATGAGTGATGGGGTGTATAAGTCTCACACCAGGGAACCATGGGAGTAATGAGCAACTGTGGGCCTAGAAGGCACCACCCAGCCACACCTGCTGGGACTGATCACAAAGGAAGCAGAGCTCAAAAGGGATCAACCCAGTTCAATCAGGGTAGACAGAGGAAGGGAGCAGTCCCATACTGTGTGAAGGGAGGCTGCAGGAGCTCCACACTGCCTGGACCAGACCCCCACTGCTGAACTGCCAAAGGTGCCTGTGGATACCAGGGACAGAGAGAAGACCCTCCAGATCATGGTCAGGGAGAACCCCTCCCCTTGAGAGTCTGTAAGCAGACCTTGTTGTGACTTTGGAGGTGCAGAGACCACAGTAAGAAGTGACCAGGGAGCAGGCTTTGTAGCATCCGCTCCCAGGCCACATATCTGACCTGCCAATCAAAAGGCCCTGGGTCGGAGCCTGGTGGAGCAGGAAGGACTCAGGTTCCCCTACTGCCAGCCCCACTCACCACTGGATGACCCAGACACAGATTCTTGCCATTAGGCAATACCACCAGGTGCAGATGCTAGATCTCCACATCCCCAGGCCCGACACATCCAGAGACAAAAACCTCCACTTTAATGGGTCAAGCCTAGCATACAAAATGAAAAGGACAGAGCATCATAAGGAACATATTTTCCCCAGTAGAATAAAAGAGAAACAGGTATATCTTGGAAAGTTATTGTGAGTTTTTCAGCTCACCACACAACACTTAACCTGAAATAGCCCTCTTTCTTCAAACAGACTGATGGTCTCTCCTTTAATTAAACTGCAGGCCATGTAATAAGTATTTCAAGGAAGATTCAAGCATGACACACACTATCCTGTTTTCACAACAGCTAAATAAAGCAATGGCTACAGTGATCACAGTCCACCTGCGTACTTTCTCTGTTACCAAGTCGTTAGGTTTAAGGTAGCTAATGCAGCATGCAGTATCTCATTATGAAGTGCCATCTCGGTCATCTTGCTCATTTTTTCCAGAAACACAATGCCAGTTATATATAAAGATTGATGTCAGAAGGTGACTTGAGCCCTAAGGGTGTCTGTAGTCCTAATATTTCCACTGACCTGCATCTATTTGAGGTATTTGTATAGCACCCATCACCATAGCATATAGATGCTGCCAAGCCACATGGAAATGTTAAACTAGAAATCGCTTCACTTAGATACTTCATTAATGTCTATAGGATAGACTGACAGACTGTCTTCCCATGCAATTGTTGGTGTCAGCCACCATTAGTCCCTAAGAGAGCTACCTGGACATTGTATTCAGTTGTATAGGAATAAGCAAGGCTATCTGCCCACTTCCTGCCTCACCAGAGAAGTTGGATGAGGAATCGGTGGAGTCCTGGTTTCTACCTCTTACCCAGTGGCCAGAATAGCTGAGCCAGTCAGAGTTGGGGTAGGTGTGATAAGGTTTTGTGGAGAGAACTTTTAAAAAGTCAAGCTAGTTCTTTTGCTTCCACTGAGAAAAAAGAAAAGCAAAAATATATTTAACTGAAAACCGAGGAAGACTAATCTCTCTTTGTAGTAGATTATATCAGTTTTAACCTGCCATATCAGACAGCCTGATGTAATGCAATGCCAAGAGACGCATGTGTCTTATTCTATCACAATCAAAAACCTTTTAGTTATGCACAAACAAATATAGCTATATGAGGCATAAATGGAATAAATATGGGACTGAAAACTAGCATATTGATCATGCCACTTCTGCAATATGAAAATTGTGATGAGTAAACTTCTCAGAAAAATCAGATCAGTGCTTCCAAAATGACATATGAAAGACTCTGTTTCCCAGGTGTTTGCAATAATTTTAAAATATAAGAAGGTAACAACAGGACATGTCCTGTGATCCTCTCAGGTGGAAATCAGGCTAATACATCAATGCATAAGGCAACAAAGGCATACAACATTTGTAAAAATAAAATAAAATTAAAAACAGTCAGCTAGAGAAGAATGTAGTCGTGTAATATATTTCAATGCTTTCAGTTACTTCCTCTATTCCTCATGTCACTGAGAATCCAGCAGTATGAGTAATATATGCAACATGCAGCTAACTATCCATCCACTGCAAAACATCACTACCAATACTATCAAGTATTTCAGCTCTTCATCTAGAAATTGTATGTGTGAGGGATTCGTATGTAAATTAGCTTTGCAGCGTTAAATACCACATGAAGCTAAATGAATGAGAAAAGGTAGTCACTTATATATACCACTCCCAAGTTATCAAAAGCATGTATTCGTTGTAGTATATATGTAGTTACTGTTATAACATTATGTTCAGTTCTTTCTTTGGAACCCTTTAAACAGGAAACATGTTCCCTATATAACTCTCAGATATACATGCATAATTCTACTGTAATCAACAGGGATTGCATCAGTATAATACAGCAGCATTTGGCCCAAGGAACACAACGTGTGTGTGGAATATGTACATCATCTGAATGGTAATAGGACACCCTGAGCAAAGGAAATAAATAAATAAATTTCAGTATGGGCAGGAGAATTTGTGCTATCTCAGTAAGACAATAGCCCAAGGAGATCCAACCAATAGGCCGTACATGCCATAAAATACCCATGTTAAGATTGAAATTTTGCTCCTAGCATAGACGCCCCTGTAGCTGAACAATGGGGCTGTAGGAGGGGAGAGAAAGAAAGCCCTTCCCTAATTTCTCCATGGCTCCCTATGCCGGTGAGAAAGTACTGGACAATGAAACCTGTGATTACAAAAAGACATCTTGAAGCTAATCTGCTCATTCACTAAAAGGTAGTTTACCTCTTTTAACATGGTGACTCTTAATTAAGATGCTATGGAATGATAATCAGAATTATATAAACACATATACAGAATCACCAACACAAGCAGACATTTTGTAATTAAAAAAAAAAAATTCCTCTAGTGTCCACTGAAGAGCCTAAATGTGGAGTCAATATACCAGGGAATCTCTTAAATATTATGGTAATAGGCTCCAATGAAAATCCTAAAATGAGAGAAAAAATGGCAGCACAATCTACAGATGTTTCCATAGGTGGGAGGAGCAGATAGCCTGTAGATCTGTGTCCAGGCACTGTAATCTCTGAGCTGGACAGTCCTGGGTTCTGTCAATGTCCCAAGAGCTACACAGTTCTCAAGAGACCATTGTGTTGGGGAGGGGCAAATTCCCTGCTACACTTATGAAATGATTAGAAGAAATCTCTGGAAGATGCAACTTCTGAGCACCCACTTATTAAAAAGTATAAATTTGACCTTCAAAAGGAAGCACAGTTTGCAAAGTGACTAGAATCTGGAGGACTGTAAATACAGACAGAAATCCAATTACAGTAACAATCACAACAAACAATTGAGGTCTTTGCTGCAGACAATGAATAACTCACTGCTCAGTCATGTTAATGGTGATGTTTTAAGAAATATTAAACACAGAGGGCAGAAAATGGGAAGTATTTTTCTCTATTTTTCAAACATTTTGAGCGTCAAAAAACTCAACGTGAAATCCAAATACTTTTGAAAAATAGTTCACAGGCTCATGCAATTTCAAATGCCACTATTTCAACCTTTCAAGATAGTTATGAAAATGTAATGTTAGGAGCACAAATCTGCTCATCTACACTTCACCTTGATGAGAGTGATAAGTAAAAACCATGGACTTTTACTTGCCTATAAACAGAATTACTTGCCTTGGGTGAGTATCATTTTGTAAGGTTGCCCCCTATTTATTATCATGGAAAAAAGATTACAAGATCACACATTACCTCAGAAACATTTGTTCAGCCAAAGTTATAGGTATGATTATTCTTCTGTAAGTTATTTCCTTAGATAAAAACCACTCAGAGGATCCCAGAACAACAGTTTTCCCTATGTCTATGGAAGGGATATAAAATCTGACCTACAGGGGGGCAGTGAGACCAACTACTATGTAATACCAATTTGGCTTTGTATGTTTTTTGTTCGAATTCTGACAAGTTAAATGGCCCAGATCCTGCTAGCATTTGCCCATGGGACTACTCACATGACTGAAGTTACTCTTTCACCTTAGTATTTGCAAGATCAGATATGTTTTATACTTTAACAAGTAGCATTGGTAAACAAATACAATGAAGATTAGGAGAAACAGCAGCTACCTTCAAACTCAATGGAAACTAGCATTAAATAAATACATGTTGACAGTATCAGTAGTGACAAGACCTAAAGTATCAATGTAGAGCTGTAACAGCTGCATAGGGCAGAGATCAAGGGAGCAGGTGGTAAGACAACAATTTGCTAAGTTGGCCATCTTAATTTACATCAGCACTATGTTGAAAGGAAAAAAAACACAAACAGAAACAATTCGAGTGACATGAGGCACTCAATAACACAGATATTAAGAGAAAAGGTTTTCCTGTTTCTAAACTGAAAAGAGTACATTGGTAATTTTTAATCAAAAATAGCATTTATCTAACTTGGAAAAGAGAATGGACCAAAAATGAGTTATCTCATTTTAGATTTTTTTCTTTAATAAAACTTTACAAAGATCAAGATACAAATTCCCTAAACAACATGGAAATGTAAAATGTAACCTACTTGTACATGAGCCACGAGGACACATTTTTTAGTGCCTGAAACCTCACAGTTGCTCTTGTTCAAATACTGTAGCACACTGATGCTTTTAGTTTCCTGGAGGTCCCCAGTTTCAAACCCCAGTGTGACAACCAAAGATTTGGCCACCATCACGTAAAATTTAGATATAAGCATATTGTAATAGGGATTAAGGGAAACATAAAAATGATCCATAGTGTTGAATGTGCCCACAGATATGTTAACACATCCTGGAAATACAGAACATGGTACTCTGTGCTTCATATTAGTGAAACATAGCTACATTTGCAAATGGCAATGATAGGTGAAGCCTTTTGGAGCAGTGAAAAAATGTTGAGAGTTGGGGAAATTTTTTTCATGCTGAACTGAGATGTAACAACCCCAAAAACCTTGTAAAATTTTCATGCAGATAACATTTTATACAATGTTTTTGTTTTGGAAACACCAAAAGGTTCCTTACGAAACAAAATATGTTCCCTATTACTCCCAGAAGTCCCAGTAAGCTTCATGATGGAGGCCCCAGATATCACGGCAGTCCCAAGGGTATGTCTACACTACAAGACGTAGTTCGATTCAACGTTAAGGTTGAGATTTGTGGAATCGACCTTACCAAAGTCGAATTGGTGTATCCACACTAAGGACACTAATTCGACTTTGTGAGTCCACACTAACAGGGCATAAGGCGTAACGACTTTGGAAGCAGGTAGCACTGGTGGTCACCCTAATCCCACAGTGTTCCCGCGAGTCCCCGCTGCCCATTTGGAATGCTGGGTAGAGCCCCCAAATGGCCTGTTAGGGGAAAAAATGTGTCGAGGGTGATTTTGGGTAACTGTCATCATTCAACCGTCACTCCCGCCCTCTCTCCCTGAAAGCGCTGGCGAGAAATCTGTTCACACACTTTTCTGGTCAGTGACAGCGCGGACGCCACAGCACTGCGAGCATGGAGCCCGCTGCGATCATCGCTGCACTTATGGCCGTTGTCAACTCCTCGCACCTTATCGTCCACCTCTTCCACAGTCAGCTGCTGAGAAATCGGGCGAGGAGGCTCCGGCAGCACGGTGAGGACATGAAGTCTCAGAGTGGCACAGACCTCTCAGAAAGCACGGATCCCGCGCTGTGAGATCATGGTGGCTATTGGTCATGTTCATGCTGTGGAACGGCGATTCTGGGCCCGGGAAAAAAGCACAGACTGTGGGACTGCATAGTGCTGCAGGTCTGGGATGAATCACAGTGGCTGCGAAACTTCAGGATCGTAAGGGCACTTTCCTTGAACTGTGTGACTTGTTGTCCCCTGCCCTGAAGCGCAAGGACACCCGGATGCGAGCAGCCCTGACTGTGCAGAAGCGAGTGGCCATAGCCCTCTGGAAACTTGCAACACCAGACAGCTACCGGTCAGTAGCGAACCACTTTGGTGTGGGCAAATCTACCGTGGGAGTTGCTGTGATGCAAGTAGCTCATGCAATCATTGAGCTCCTGCTCTCAAAGGTAGTGGCCCTGGGAAACGTCCAGGTCATCATAGATGGCTTCGCCACGATGGGATTCCCAAACTGCAGTGGGGCTATAGATGGAACTCACATCCCTATCCTGGCACCAGACCACCAGGCCAGCCAGTATAATAACCGAAAGGGCTACTTTTCAATGGTGCTGCAAGCACTGGTGGACCATAGGGGACGTTTTACCAACATCAACGTGGGTGGCCGGGCAAGGTTCATGACGCGCGTGTTTTTCAGGAACTCTGGTCTGTTTAGACGCCTGCAGGAAGGTAGTTTCTTCCCGGATCACAAAATAACTGTTGGGGATGTGCAGATGCCTATAGTGATCCTCGGGGACCCAGCCTACCCGCTAATGCCTGGCTCATGAAGCCCTATACAGGCGCCTTGGACAGTGACAAGGAACTCTTCAACTACCGGCTGAGCAAGTGCAGAATGGTGGTGGAGTGTGCTTTCGGCCGTCTCAAGGGGAGATGGCGATACTTACTGACTCGCTCAGATCTCAGCAAAACCAATATCCCGATTGTTATTGCAGCTTGCTCTGTGCTCCACAATCTCTGTGAGAGCCAGGGGAGACCTTTATGGTGGGATGGTAGGATGAGGCAAATCGCCTGGCTGCTGATTACGCTCAGCCAGACACCCGTGCGAGTAGAAGAGCCCAGCAGGAAGCGCTGTGCATCCGGGAGGCTTTGAAAGCTAGGTTCCTCAGCGAGCAGCGAGACCTGTGACTGTTCAGTTTCTTTACAGAGAAGCTGAACCTGCCCCTGTTTCTTTACCCAGTTACTGTTGACTATCCTCTGCAGTTGCATACCCCGTTCACCCCGTTTCCCCCCTTCCAACACACGTGTAAAAATAAAATACATGTCCCATTGTTTACTTAACAAAGGTTTCTTTATTAATGACTTTGCGTTAAAGGGATTAAACTGGGACGCAGACTGTGCTGGGTAAGGTGTGCAGTGATGTAAAGACCGCCTCTAAACTCGAGGAATGACAGGCTCCTGCTCCTAGAGCGGTCCGCAGTGCCGGACTGTTGTTTCAACGGAGCCTGCCATCCCTCCTTCTTGGGACTCTGTGTGCGGGGGCTATGTGACCTTTTTGCGGAGGAGGATGGTTACAGATTCCCCTGCTGCGTGGCTCTGTGGTCCAGACAAGGACCGCTGCATAAGATCTGTAACCGCCCTCCCCCCCGCTACAAAGTCACGTACCCCCCACCCACACAGAACATGGAAACCACCTCCCATACCGACCAGGTGCCTCCTGACTGCACTGTTTGTGTGACCTGCTGCTGATCCTGCCCCCGTGTCTGTATCCTGGTAAAGGTGACTGTCCTATGCAATTACCAACCCCCTTCCCCCCCCCCCTTCAAACACAGTCTTCTGTACAAAAACATGATGGAAACAGTAATTAACAGCAAAGTATTTTTAATAATCAACTAGACAGTTTAGGGGATGAAACTGGGATTGGGGCTTGGGTGAGTCAGCAAGGGAAGGACTTCTCAAAATTTAGGGACTGGGCGCTTTTGGGTACTTGAGCACTCTGCTGGGGTGCGGTGACAGTTTTCACGGCCCCTGGCGCCCCTCCGTCTTGTTATTTTAGGGTGAGGGGGGTATGGGACTTTGTGGCGGGGGAGGGCGGTTGCAGATACACTGCAGGGGGGCTCTGTCCTCCTGCCTGCGGTCCTGCAGAACATCCACAAGGCGCCGGAGCGTGTCCGTTTGCTCCCTCATTAGTCCAAGCAGCGTTTGAGTCGCCTGCTTGTCTTCCTCACGCCACCTCTCCTCCCGTTCGCTGTGTGAGCGCTGGTACTGAGAGACGTTCTCCCTCCACTGGCTCTGCTGGGCCGCCTCGGCTCGGGAGCAGCCCATAAGTTCAGCGAACATCTCGTCCCATGTCTTTTTCTTTCGCCGCCTAATCTGCGCCAGCCTCTGTGAGGGGGATGCTGGGGCAGGTCTGGAGACAGTCGAAGCTGTGTGATGGGAAAAAGGGAGTGAATTCCTTGCAAAGATACATTTTTGCGAACAATGAACACAGTCTAGTCTGTCTCTGTGAACAAGACCATGCACAGCACCTATCTCATGCGCACTCAGGACAAGTTCGAATTTTCGGCCTTCGCTTTCATTGCCTGGGTCTTGCACTAGAGACCAGACAAGCGGTTCAGGACAGCAGAATCCGTGGAGCAGCCAGGCATGATAAGCCGTAGACTTTAGGCTGCTTAAAACTTAATGTATAGCAGTGCCCCTCCTGCTGCAGGCAATCCGGAAAGCATAAACTCTGCCCCTGTTCCACCCCCTCACGGCTGTCCCCGGGAAAGATCCCTGTATGCTGCCCCTCTGCAGCCTCCACCACGTGGCTGTAAACCAACGCTTATTGTTATGCAAAGGAAAAGTGAAGCATTCCCAATACTAACATTACACTAATTCCCCTAATTAAATGCAGGAGTCGCCGAGCTAGATCACCCTGAGGAGGGTCACTGAGGCAGATAGAGAGCGCATGCTGCGTGAAAGCCAGCACAAACCAGGGGCCTAAGCTGCCATGCTCGTGGAGGCAATGCTCCCAGAATACCTGATGACAGCCTGGCGGAAAAAGTGTGCTACCACGGAGCACCCAATAAGGCAGCTCTCCCCATGAACCTCATGCGTAGGCTTTTCGATTACCTCCAGGAGAGCTTCGTTGAGATCTCCCAAGAGGATTTCTGTTCTATCCCCATATACACTGACCTTCTTTTCACATAGTTAACATTCCTGTTCTTTCAAAAATAAATGTTTACATTTTTATAGCACTTACCGACTGATCCTTCCCCTGATTCAGGGTCCGGGTTAACGGCCGGGGAGGGTTGGTAGGGGATCTCCGTGAGGGTGATGAAGAGATCCTGCTGTCGGGGAAATCAGCACTGTAAGCGCTGTCGCCTGCCTCGTCCTCCTCAAACCCTTCCTCATCTTCCCCGTCCGCGAACATCGCCGAGGAACTGGCCATCGACACAATCCCATCGTCGAGTCCACGGTCACTGGTGGGGCAGTGGTGGCAGACCCACAAGAATGGCATGCAGTGCCTCGTAGAAGCGGCATGTCTGTGGCTGGGCTCCGGAGCGTCCGTTTGCCGCTTTGATTTTTTGGTAGCCTTGTCTCAGGTCCTTGAATTTTCACGCGGCACTGCGTTGTATCCCGGCTGTATCCTCTGTCTCTCATGGCTTTGGAGACCTTCTCGTAGGTCTTTGCAATACCGTTTTTTGGAGCGCAGCTCCGAAAGCACAGACTCATCGCCCCACACAGCGATCAGATCCAAGACTTCCCGGTCAGTCCATGCTGGGGCCCTCTTTCTATTCTGAGATTGCATGGACTCCTCTGCTGGAGAGCTCTGCATCATTGCCCGTGCTGCTGAGCTCGCCACGATGTCCAAACAGGAAATGAATTCAAAACTGGCCAGACAGGAAAAGGAATTCAAATTTTCCCGGCTTTTCCTGTGTTACTGGTCAGAACATCCAAGCTCGGACTGCTGTCCAGAGCGTCAACAGAGTGGTGCACTGTGGGATAGCTCCCAAGCTACTAAGGTCGATTTCTGTCCACACACAGCCTAATTCGACATAGCCATGTCGAATTTAGCGCTACTCCCCTCGTCGGGGAGGAATACAGAATTCGAACTAAAGAGCCCTCTAGGTCGACAAATTAGCTTCCTGGTGTGGACGGGATCACAGTTAAGTCAAATGAACGCTGCTAAATTTGACATAAACTCCTAGTGTAGACCAGGCCCAAGTGAGCAGCCTAGTTGCCCAGGAAACCCTGGCTCCTCAGTTTCCTTCAAAAGATTTGTCTAAATCAACATGTTCCCACACAATGTTTTGCTTTTAACAAATCTGCTTTTCCCTATATTTAATCATAGCATTAGCTTTTTTGATGACGTATATCATTTTTTAAAATATGGTTTTAGCTTACTCATTTGAATGACATCATTACACATAACAGAGCCAGTTTTCAGACTGAAGGTAAATATGGAACCATTCCTTCTAGGGCAGTTATATAGAAATTAAGAGATGAAACCAGTGAGATTTTATAGAAATTACTTTTAAAACATAGACATTAATGTCAAATGATAGCTTTCCTACAGATTTTGAGAATAATAGAATAAATATAATGCCAATCTAGATTATTATTTTGTATCATAAATTTAAAAAAAAAACAGAAAATTTATCATTTTCTATTAAGTTCTCTAGGAATTATAAAGTTCATAATTTGATCCCAACCTTTCCCAAGTTAGGGAATGTTAGGATCTAAATTTCTCCTTTCTTCCACCTGAGCTCCAATAAATCAAAAAAGTTACACTTGAATATGGACGTGGCGCTAGCCAATGCCCCCTAATTCTATTTGCACTCCTAGAAAAGCAATTCCACAAACAAAACATTCAAGAGGATTCCTTATTAAAACAACAGAGCATTACTGTTTCTATTATGATAACCCACATAAATATTCAGTGACCAACAACAATTAATGAAGTTTTGTCAGTCACTAAAAATATACAAACAATATAATACATTATTATTGATTCAAAATCCAAAATTATACTCAAACTCATTTCTTGAATTTGGCAAGCAAGATTGTGTGTGTGTGTGTGTGTGTGTTTGCCAGACATCAGTATTTTCAATTTACCTGAATTAATTTAAGTTTTACTTCATTGGTCACATTGTATTGCTTCACAAAAGATGTTTGAACACATCTTGAAAAGTGCAAGGTCATGCATTTAGGGATTAATAACAAGAATTGTAGTTATAAATTGGGGACACATCAGTTGGAAGTAACAGAGGAGGAGAAGGACCTCGAATTATTGGTTGATCACAGGATGACTATGAGATGCCAATGTGATATGTCCGTTACAAAAGCTAATGCGGTTTTAGGATGCATCAGGTGAGGTATTTCCAGCAAAGATAAGGAGGTGTTAGTACTGTTATACAAGGCACTGGTGAGACCTCATCTGGAATATTGTGTGCAGTTCTGGTCTCCCATGTTTAAGAAGGATGAATTCAAACTGGAACAGGTACAGAGAAGGGCTACTAGGATGGTCCGAGGAATGGAAAACCTGTCTTATGAAAGGAGACTCAAAGAGCTTGGCTTGTTAGCCTAACCAAAAGAAGGTTGAGGGGGAATATGAGTGCTCTTTATAAATATATCAGAAAGATAAATATTAGGGAGGGAGAGGAATTATTTAAGCTTAGTACCAATGTGGACACAAGAACAAATGGATATAAACTGGACACTAGGAAGTTTAGACTTGAAATTAGATGAAGGTTTCTAAGGGTACGTCTACACTACGGGATTATTCCGAATTTACATAAACCGGTTTTAGCAAAACAGATTGTATAAAATCGAGTGCGCGCGGCCACACTAAACACATTAAATCGGTGGTGTGTGTCCATGGTCTGAGGCTAGCGTCGATTTCTGAAGCGTTGCACTGTGGGTAGCTATCCCGTAGCTATCCATAGTTCCCGCAGCCTCCCTGCCCCTTGGAATTTCCGGGTTGAGATCCCAGTGCCTGATGGGGCTAAAATCATTGTCGCGGGTGATTCTGGGTACAGCCTCACCCCTCCCTCCCTGAAAGCACAGACAAGCGTTTCGCGCCTTTTTTGCTTGGTGAACTGTGCAGACGCCATAGCACAGCAAGCATGGACCCTGCTCAGCTCAATACCGCAATCGTGGATGTTTTAAACACCTCGCACACTCTCATGCAGTATATGGTGAACCAGGACCTTCACACCGAGGCGAGGAGGAGGCGGATACGGCAGCGCGGCGATGACAGTGATGAGGACGTAGACACAGAATTCTCTCAAACCGCAGGCCCCTGCGCTTTGGAGATCCTGATGGTAATGGGGCAGATTCTATCCATTGAACACCGATTTTGGGCCTGTGAAACAAGCCCTGACTGTGGGACCGCATTGTGTTGCAGGTGTGGGACGATTCCCAGTGGCTGCGAAACTTTCGCATGCGTAAGGGCACTTTCATGGAACTTTGTGACTTGCTTGCCCCTGCCCTGAAACGCCATAATACCAAGATGAGAGCAGCCCTCACAGTAGAGAAGCGTGTGGCGATAGCCCTGTGGAAGCTTGCAACGCCAGACAGCTACCGGTCAGTCAGGAATCAATTTGGAGTTGGAAAATCTACTGTGGGGGCTGCTGTGATGCAAGTAGCCAAAGCAATCACTAAGCTGCTGCTACGAAAGGTTGTGACTCTGGGAAACGTGCAGGCCATAGTGGATGGCTGTGCTGCACTGGGATTCCCTAACTGTGGTGGGGCGATAGATGGAACCCATATCCCTATCTTGGCACCGCAGCACCAGGGCACCCAGTATGTAAACCGGAAGGGGTACTTTTCAATGGTGCTGCAAGCACTGGTAGATCACAAGGGACGTTTCACAAACATCCACGTGGGATGGCCAGGGAGGGTTCATGACGCTCGCGTATTCAGAAGCACTACTCTGTTTAAACGGCTGCAGCAAGGGAATTACTTCCCAGACCAGAAAATAACAGTTGGGGATGTTGAAATGCCTGTCGTTATCCTGGGGGACCCAGCCTACCCATTGATGCCATGGCTCATGAAGCCATACACAGGCAGCCTGGACAGTGGTCAGGATCTGTTCAATTACAGGCTGAGCAAGTGCAGAATGGTGGTGGAATGTGCATTTGGCCGTTTAAAGGCGCGCTGGCGCACATTACTGACTCGCTCAGACCTCAGCCAAACCAATGTCTCCTATGTTATTGCTGCTTGCTGTATTCTCCACAATCTCTGTGAGAGTAAGGGGGAGACCTTTATGGCGGGGTGGGAGGCTGAGGCAAATCACCTGGCCACTGATTACGCGCAGCCAGACACCAGGGAGATTAGAAGAGCACACCAGGAAGCGGTGCGCATCAGAGAAGCTTTGAAAACGAGCTTCATCAATGGCCAGGGTACAGTGTGACTGCTGTGTTTGTTGATGAACACCCCCCCCCCCTTGATTGACTCATTCCCTGTAAGCAACTCACCCTCCCCCTTCGAGTACAGCTTACTTATGCAAATAAAGTCACTCTCATTTAAAAATCATATATTCTTTATTAATTCATTATAAAAAGAGGGAGAGAAGTAAGGGTGTGGTTTGGGAGGAGGATAGGAGGGATGGAGAAGGCCATTAAAAAAATTTCACAGTAATGACAGCCTTCTGGTTGGGCTGTCCACGGGGGTGGAGTGGGTGGGTGCACGGAGCCTCCCCCCACGTGTTCTTACACGTCTGGGTGAGGAGGATGTGGAACATGGTGAGGGTTGAGGGTGGTTATACAGGGGCTGCAGCGGCACTCTGTGATCCTACTGCCATTCCTGAAGCTCCACCAGATGCTGGAGCATGTCAGTTTGATCACGCAGCAGCCCCAGAGTTGCATCCCACCACCGCTAATTTTCCTGCCGGTCTTCCTGCCGCCACCTCTCATCTCGGGTGTCCCTCCTGTCCTCACGTTCACTGGCCTCTTTCCTGTAATTTGATACCACGTCCTTCCACTCATTCAGATGAGCTCTTTCATTGCGTCTAACTTCCATAATATCCGAGAACATTTCATCTCGCGTCTTCTTTTTCCTCCGCCTTATCTGTGCTAGCCTTTGGGATGGAGGAGGGATGCTTGAAAAATTTGCAGCTGCATGAGGCAGAGAAATATTTAAAAAGATACATTTTACAGAACAATGGTTATACTCTTTCACAGTGAACAGCACTATTCACCTTACATAGCACATGTGATTTCCCTACAAGGTCGCATTTTTCATCTTAATACTGAGTGCCTGCAGCTCTGGAGTTACAGATCTCACAGACACAGGTCCGGGCAACAGAATTCAGCTTGCATGGGGCCATGGTAAGCCACTGTCTTTCGGCTTCTGTAGTGATTTACCCCTCCCCCCAACGCATGGCTAATACTAGCTCCCTGCTAATCAACACCCTTCCCACCCCCACCCCTCCCCCGCTTGGCTACATGCAGGAAAGGATTTTTTTTAAGCTGCTGCAGTCCACGAACCCAGTAGGAAAATGGCCATCCCTCTTACTTAAATTCCTGATTTTTAACCAGGTTATCCTGAACGATATCACTTTGCTGAGGATAACACAGTGAGATAAAGAACGGATGCTTCTTGAATGCTAGCAATCACCGGGACCATACGCTGCTATGCTTTGCTATGCAATGATACCTGATTACTTGCTACATGCATGGCGTGGTAAAGTGTCCTACCATGGTGGGCGGAACAAGGCTGCCTTGCTCAGAAACCTTCTGCAAAGGCTTCTGGAGTACCTACAGGAGCGCTTCATCGAGATGTCCCTGGAGGATTTCCTCTCAATCCCCCGACATGTTAACAAACTTTTCTAAGTGACTATACTATCTGCGAATGCATCCCAAGTCCTCAGGGCAAATCAATCATTAAAAAACGCTTGCTTAAAAAAAATGTTTGCTATTTGCAAAGGTACACTCACCAGAGGTCCCTTCCATGGCGTCATTGTCTGGTATAGTTGCTTGGGAGGACTGGGAGGAGGGTAATTCCATCAGGGTGATAAAAAGCTCCTGGCTGCTGGGGCTCACGGAGTGCTGTGTGCTCTCTGCTAGGTCGTCCTCCTCTTCTTCATCTTCATCTTCCCCGTCTGCATAATCCTCAGCCATGGCAGAGATTACAACCCCCACCTCGGAATCCACGGTCAGGGGTGGGGTACTTGTGGCGCAGCCCCCTAAAATTGCATGCAGCTCAGCATAGAAGCGGCATGTTTTTTGACCTGCCCCGGACCTTCCGTTTGCTTCTTTGGTTTTCTGGTAGGCTTGTCTGAGCTCCTTAACTTTCACTCTGCACTGCACTGAGTCCCTGCTGTGGCCTTTATCCCTCATAGCCTTAGAAATTATTTCAAATACTTTTTCATTTCGTCTTTTGGAACGCAGTTCTGTTAGCACTGAATCCTCTCCCCATATAGCGATCAGATCCAGTACCTCCCATGCAGTCCATGCTGGGGCTCTTTTTCGATTCTCAGGAGACTGCATTGTTACCTGTGCAGATGAGCTGTGCGTGGTCACCTGTGCTGATGAGCTCTCCACGCTGGGGAAGCAGGAAATGAATTTCAAAAGTTCGCAGGGCTTTTCCTGTCTACCTGGCCAGTGCATCAGAGTTCAGAATGCTGTCCAGAGCGGTCACAGTGGTGCACTGTGGGATACCGCCCGGAGGCCAATACCGTCGATTTGCGGACACACTAACCCTATTCCGATATGTTAATCCCGATATTAGCGCTACTCCTCTCGTCGGGGAAGAGTACAGAAACCGATTTAAAGAGCCATTAAAATCGATATAAGGTGCCTCCTAGTGTGGACGGGTGTGGCGTTAAATTGGTTTTACGCTCCTAAAACCGATTTAAACGCCTAGTGTAGACCAGCCCTAACCATTAGAGGAGTGAAGTTCTGGAACAGCCTTCCAAGGGGAGTAGTGGGGGCAAAAGACATATCTGGCTTTAAGATTAAGCTTGATAAGTTTATGGAGGGGATGGTATGATGGGAGAGCCTAATTTTGGCAATTAATTTGGCAATTGATCTTTCATTATCAGCAGGTAAGTATGCCCAGTGGTCTGGGATGGGATGTTAGATGGGGTGGGATCTGAGTTACTATAGAGAATTCTTTCCTGGGTGTTGGCTGGTGAGTCTTGCCCACATGCTCAGGGTTTAACTGATCACCATATTTGGGGTCGGGAAGGAATTTTCCTCCAGGGCAGATTGGCAGAGGCCCTGGAGGTTTTTCGCCTTCCTCTGCAGCATGGGGCACGGGTCACTTGCTGTAGGATTCTCTGCAACTTGAGGTCTTCAAACCATGATTTGAGGACTTCAGTAACTCAGACATAGGTTAGGGCAGGGGTAGGCAACCTATGGCACGGGTGACGAAGGCAGCACGCAAGCTAATTTTTAGTGGCACTCACACTGCCTGGGTCCTGGCCACTGGTCCAGAGGGCTCTGCATTTTATTTAATTTTAAATGAAGCTTCTTAAACATTTAAAAAACCTAATTTACTTTACATATAACAATAGTTTAATTATATATTATAGACTTATAGAAAGAGACCTTCTAAGAACATTAAAATGTATTACTGGCACACGAAACCTTAAATTAGAATGAATGAATGAAGACTCGGCACACTGCTTCTGAAAAGTTGCCGACCCTTGGGTTAGGGGTTTGTTACAGGAGTGGGTGGGTGAGATTCTGTGGCCTACATTGTGCAGGAGGTCAGACTAGATGATCATAGTGGTCCCATCTGACCTTAAAGTCTATAAGTCTATGAGCTCCTCATCTGGTGTAAATCGGGGTAGCTCTGTTGATATAAATGGAGCTATACCTTTTTAAGACAGCTGAAGAGCTGGCCCTGTTAGAGAGTTTAACAATATACAAGACCATCAAATTATCGTCTGGCAAAGAGTAATTGGACTGGTTCTCTAGATTTTGTAAGTAACATCACAACATTGTCTCTCAACCAAGTGTGAGGTTGAGCTCCAACAGTACATAGAAAGTTCCTGTTCCTTATGTTACAAAGTTAGAACTGATGTGTAAGGAACTGCTGAGTCTTTCACAGACTAACTGAATCCAACTTCTACACTCTTCATGCCAATGAAGTAAATAGAGCTGAATGTGTTAGAAGCCCTGGCTGTAGGAGTTACACATTTATCAGTAACTACTCCATAGTTATGGATGGTATGATCACAGAGGAAGCATTTCCTACAATACACTCTTCTCAGTCAGTCTTTGCTGACTAACAAGTAATAAGTGTTCAATCCTCTCCAGAGCACTAGAATGGCTAGAACCTATTTTGGGTCGCTGCGGTGATCCTCAGGAACAAGCTTTTATTAACAATATTCATAGTTGGTCATAACTATGTCTTAAACATAGCAGGGGCTAGATCCACACAGGGATTTAGGTGCCTAACTGCCACCTTATGCACCTGTAAGGAGGAAATTTTGTTAACTCAGTAACATGCCTAGATCATTGCCCGCAGCTGGAATACCAGTTGTTATGCTCATTGCTGAAAGCAGCTAGAAAGGCTGCTTTTGAAACTTCAGGCCGGGGGGGGGGGGGGGGGGAAGGGAGGGGAGTAACTACTTATGCACCTAAAACCATTTGAGGGGTGAAGCCTAAGTCTTGCTCCCATCCTTGGAATTTCCTATTGGTTATATTAGACAGCCTCATTTTCAGTGTGCTAGCTTTTGTGGGTCCCATTCTTAGGTGCATAACTCTTCCCATGCACTGTATAGGGAACCTGTGTGCTTACCTTGGGGCTGTGGCTTCTAGGAGGTGGTAAGGCACCTAAAAGTTAGACATTGCAACTCAAAGCCTAAGTCCCTTTTGTGAAACTAGCCCCATGAGGCTTTATATGCCCCTACTGGAATCATTACACAGGGAGGGTGGGGCAGGGGTCAGTCAAGAGCACACCTGGATTCAAGGTATTGGCTCAGCTACTTAGGTAGATAAGACCAGATTTGCGTGCTGTTATTCATATTGAATAGCAAGTTACTTCCCAGATCATCCTTTTGACTATTGAGAGATTGACTGTGGAATAAGGTACTAATCAGTGTGAGTGAAGGTATCAGAAGATGGCCATTAGTAACTACCTGATGAATTTAGATCCAGATAATTTTCCCCACCATCTGGGTGTTTGTTTCCACAAGTTGATTTGATCCTTCTGAAAGCAGCTTGGGCATCAAGGTTTAAATACAACCTGAATCTCACTGGATGCCTCTGTTTTCATTAGCCTGGTTTTGTCCATGTCTATAACTTAACTGAAGTTCTTTCCATATTTGTCTTAAAGGATCAGTGTCTCTATTTATAAGATCAAAAGAGGTAGTCAAATGCTTTACCCACTCAACCACAAGAAGTTGTGTGAAAACCACATGGAAGAACAAGAAAATGATGCAAAATATAGAATGCCTATTTATTTGCAATATTTCTCTCTCAAATATTTTTTCTTAAGAATGCCATTACTCTCTTCGTCTGCCACCATCTTTCTCCTCCCCTTACCCAGATGCATCATTTGCAGTCATGAACACTATTGATCACAGTTGTATAATTTAGCCTGCAAAATGTGTCACAACGAATAGAATTGACATCTCTCTTCCCATTGCCAGTGATGCACAGACTTGATATTTTTCTAAATGAAGTGAAAATCAATTTTCCATGCAAGAACACCTAACACCTTCTTTTAAGAACACAATCTGAGAATTTTGTCCTTAATTTGCCATTGTATTGGTATCTTTTTATTACTGATGTAGAACAACAACAGCATGGGTCCCTTCATTTTGCCTACTTAGGACTATTTCCTCTTGCTTAACATAAGTGACTCTTATAATTGTAGGGATGTACATGTACATATAAATCTCAATCCTCTTCATATTGAAGTCAATGGTAAAATTGCCCATTAACTTCAATGATGGTAGTACCACGCTCATAGAGGAGAAAAGACCTTCCATTACAAGAGATCTCTAAACAGTGTATGTTTTTAGACTGTAAACTCTTCAAGGCAGAGACAGTTTCTTACTCTAACACAATGCAGATATGATCCTCAATAGGATAACAAGGTGCTACAGAAATAAAAATAATGAATAACAGCTGCATCCGTTTTTACCACACATTTTCATTAAAAGGCCATATCTGTAACTGAGGATAATAGCAGTTCAATGGAGATGTTTACACTAATAGCAGCTGAGGATCTGGTCCCAAATCCACAAGTAGAATGAGACCATAGTTAGGGACAGAGTTTGTCTCCTATGTTTTTTTCTAGCTCTATGTGGGTTTAAGTCAGACCTTTAGCTTTACCTGGTTATCTTTTTATATGTATGATTTCCATTTTCTCCGGTTTAATTAGCTGAAAGGATATGAGCCCAGAAAAAAAAAGACTTCTTTTCTGTTTGCTGAATCTAAATGGAGAATAATCCTTGCACCAACAGCACTTTTTTATTAATGATACAGATAAAGATCAGCATCATTAGATTGAAGAGTACAGCTGGCCTCATCTCACTGAAGAAATAAGGGGGAAATGGTTACTAAGGCTATTTTAGATACAGTACATTGAAACAAAAAAAAATCCCATTTGAAAGTCAGATACAAATCAGTGCTTTAATATTAAACAATTTTAGTCTAAATGTCTATAGCTGAACACAATTATTTTCTCATTATGCAGTATGTTCAATTTATGCAATGAGTAGATTGGTTTCATAAAGAATGAATAAGGAAATAAGATCTGAGTAAGACAGAAAATAATCTGTCTCAGAATTAAAACAACCATTCTAAGTAGTACTTTGCAAAGCTAAAGATATCTGGAATGGACTTTTTGCCCTGTATAGTGATATAAGCAAGACCGTAAAATAATCTTGCCAAGCAGATATAGGCAAAAGCAAGGATGATTTTGTAAAACCTATTACCAAAACTTGTTCAAGACATAATTCCCATTCATCTGATCCCAAAAGGACTCAGTCCTGTGAGGTGCTGAGCACACACTTTCCTTTGCAAATCAATAACACCCAACACCTCACAGGACACACTCAGCACCTTGTAGAGAATGAGTCTAAAGTTTAGGAAGGTGGATGTGAGTGAGAGAGAGATGAATAAATAGTTCTCAGTTTGGCCCAGCTCTCTTTTAAATGAAAATGGGAGGAGGAACAGTGGATGATTTTTGGATTTTATTCTCTTCACCATTCAGAGATAGGATTTTGTTTTAGAAAAACAAATCCGAGATAGTTCACTTCTATGCCCCCTTTAATCAATCCAGTCAAAATTCATGGGGATTCAGAAAAGAGTTTCTGGGCTATCTCTAAGTGCAAATAACTCCAGACCTGGTTATGTTCATGAATTTGATTCCAGAAGCCTTATACTGCTGTAACAGAGAAACTCTAATGTGTGAACGAGGAAAAAACAATTGCATACACTTTTATATTAAATCTAGATACTATCTTTTTAAATCTTCTTAGCAAGTGTGATATGAGTCAGCCATGGACCAGATTTTTCCAAGTGAACATCAATACATTATGTTCTCAAAATGAATCCTCACATAGATTAATACAGTCTCTGACTAAATGGAAGACTTTAATTTAGTTGAATCCTAAATTCAGAACACAATATAGGAAGACTGTATTCACTCTGGGACTTTACTGCAATCTTTAATATAATGAAAATAATTTTATAGGCAATGAGTCATTAAGTTATTTTAATTTCCAATCTCTAATGTAGTAGAAAAAGGTCTGAAGCAGATTTATAGTGCAGGTATTAAAACAGTGGGAAAAAAAGAAAAGAAAACTACCTTAGGGAATTTAGGCATAAACATTCCTTGTAAAACAATAGAAAATCTGAAAAGATGTTTCTGGCACAGCAGTTTATGCTTTTCAGTTGCGGGAGGGCGAGGTGAGAATCTTCAAGTAAGTATAACAGTTATAGTTTCTGCCCTTTCAATAAACAGACTCAGTTGCAAAAATAAATAAATAATATTTACAAGTCTCAATGGCCCATGCACCAAGCTTCTCCGGGTAAAGAATCATCAGCTAGGAAGGTGTTGACATGAGAGACCTCTTCCATGAAAGCTTTATTTTTCTAGTTTGACTAAAAGGTGGAAACAAGCCTTAGAAGTTTTCTTGTAAGCACAGGAAGAAAAGTCAGTGGCAATTTTGTGCCCCACCCATTGAATTTTTTTTTTTGTAAATTTCATTAGGTGCCAATCTGCATCTTTAAGCATCTAAATCCCTTTGGAAAACTAGCCCTTCATCTCTGAAGAAAACACTTTCCCCATGTAGGCTTGCTGCTTTCCCCTCCCCTGCATTCTCACCACCCTTTGTCCAATTTCCTGATTTGAATAGCAGTATAACACATTCCCACACACTCAAAGCTACCCAAACAATACTAGGATCAGATAACATATGTCACATGTATGGCAATTTCTTGCAAGATCCTTGGGAGATGTGTGTCCCCCTGCTTAAGTGTATCTGGGGTCCATTGTGGTAAATGAATTCTTTAAGTGTTATTCTGGAGTTACGGAGGGACTGAGACCAGTGAGTAGGGGCAGGGCCTGGCCAGAAGAGGCAGGCAGGGGGCTAGCCTGCCCCAGGGGAAACTTTACCCACCGCCCATGCCAAGAACCAAAACACATTATGTAAAAGCCAATGTATAGTTTTGCAGAAAAGAATTAACTTTGCTTCATTCATAATTGATTGAACAAAAATACTGCAAAGGCCACCAAAACTGCATTTTTAGATGTATATATCACAGAAACTGGCACCTGATTTAAGAAATCCATGACTAATCACTCGATCTCCAGGGAAAAATCTCCCATTGATATCTGAGTTTTGTATAATCAGACCTGAATTTTCACCATAACAAATAAGCAAACAAAAATGGGAATTCACTGGAAATAAATGTGTTGTTTAGCTAAGAAAATAACCTCAAAAGAAAACCATGCAATACTTAACAGAATCATGCCCCAATTCTGCAAGCAGAATCATAAGCATAGACCCCTGCTCCAACAAAAAGCTCAAGCAATTTCCTGAAAGCTAAAAATCCCATGATGTGATCTCTAATGTAAATGATCAAAGCTTTAAAGAAAATGGGTTTAAAATAAATTCTTTAGAGAAAAAAGTGTCCCTATTGGGATTAAAAATGTAGTCTAACAAAATCCTGTTTTGTTGCTTTATTTTCTTCAGTTTGGACACTAAACTCCCTCTGCCAAGGAGCCTGGTCCAATCTGTCAGCATTCTTGTATGCCCTAATACTGGAAACAAAATGAACGAGCAAACTGCATGCTTGTTTTCATACATGCCTCTGAACCCCCTCATAGTTAGAGACCCATGTAAGCGTTCTGTTGACACAAGCTCTAGCTTTGTTCAACGATGACATTCAAACAAATACTGTGTCTCTGATTACTGGGGCTTTAACAAACCTCTTAAAGTTATGTTTTGAAGTCAATAAAAGACAATATATTCTATGAAGAGAAGCAAACAATTAAAGCAATACCACATCATACTTTATACTCATTTGTGCTAATCCAGATATAGATTACACAGCCTCTTTCATCCAATCTACACTCTTTCTCCGTCCCCTGCCCCCCATTCCCCCAGTAGGCCACAGATCTCAGAATACTTTGTTTATCAAACCAGGCTAGTAAAGGAAGAAGAAAAGGAAATAAAGTAACAGACATATAGCTCTGTTTCAATTTTCTGTAACAAACAAACAGAAAAGATTGACCAATTTTCTTTATACATTCAAGTAGGGTGCTGTTCTGCAACTAATCCATAGTTACAAACAGAACAAAACATAATTACTGAATAAACCACACAGACCTGCACAGCTGAGACTAAAATTCTGGTTCTTTTGCTCAAAAACTAGCCACTAACATTTGAGCGGAGAAAAATCTGTGTTATAGCGATGAAGTATAGAATGACACTTAATGTTCTCTCTACTCTTAACCACCAAAAGACAAACAAAATCATATATACATGTATGTAAATACTGCATTTTTGTGAGGAAACAATCAGTAATATCTTTGCTTAATAACAGCCTTTTCTTTCTTCTTCTTCTTCTTCCTACAAATATAGCCTATTTTTGAAACATCAAGAAGATTTAATGATATGGAAAATTAACTAAATGTTAGATATACTATCATTTCACATTAGGGCAATTTTTTTAAATGACTCGGAAATGCAAAAACTGCTGAATCCTCCCCCTCCCCCAAATTTACAAGAAAAAAAATTACAGCCTTCAGAATAAATCAGATAATTTTCTGGTCAAGCCAATTTAGCTAGCCAAAGTTAAGGGGAAGTCAGAAAGATAAAAATAAGGCTTATAATGGAAATGGATGTAACCTTTACTATGCAGATTATCAGAATCTCTATATAATACTACACTTAGAACCTGCACAATTACCTATGTGTGATCCATGTATATTTGTCAGTGTACTTACATTTTTTTCTTTTAAAAAGATTAATATCCATTCAACAATTAGATAATACATGTGTGGAAATTCACATCTTCCAAACATAGCTTATATATCTTTGCTATACAGAGAGATTTTCATTTTCCTTTGTAAGAGAAATATGCATGGTCCTCCATATAAATGTCTTGGGAACTGTGGGGAAGCTTGTGGGAACTCACTAGTCTTATTCATTTTAAAAAGGGGAGTGTTGTACGAATTAAACTACTTGTACAATTTTTCTTACAGGTCCTTGCTGCTTTGGAATGGATGGCACTGTACGAAGTACTGAAGAGAGAAAGAAGGAATCTAGAGCATAAGAAATCTCCAGGGCATCTGTTCCAGTTTTCCCTCTGATTAGTTATTACCTGCTGAGGCTCAATTAATCATATCCCTTGTGGTTTATTCCCTCTACAACACTCTAATAGCAAAAGAGATATTGTCAGATGTGTGTATCCATATATAGTTTAATTAAATCATAAATTATAGCTACGGTTTGTGATTTTAACCTCGGCCCCTTTCTTCCTCAGACTGCAGAGACATCGTGTCTCACTCCTTAATGATGCAATGATGATGATGACATATGATTGATTTTCCATTCTGACATTCTGAGTATATGAAAAAGGAATTAGTTACTATACTCAGGGTCAGAGCTATTTGGAAGACAAGATTTATCAGAGCGCATCTTTGTTGCTTGACAAGCTGGGTTGCAGTATTATGAGAATGAAGAATTTGGGACTTTAATCTACAACCCTCTGTCGAATAGGGTGACCAGATGTCCTGATTTTATAGAGACAGTCCCAATTATTGGGTCTTTTTCTTATATAGGCTCCTATTACCCCCCACCCCCGTCCTGATTTTTCACACTTGCTGTCTGGTCACCCTACAGTTGAAGAAAGGAGGGAGCAACATCACAGCTGAACAATAGGAATGTAGGCAACAGATAAGGTAGACACACGGAAGTGTGGGCATCAAAGAGCTAAGAGAAAGGCTATGTTGAGCTATTACTCTAAAGGGCTAAGAAGTGACAGAGTTAAAGAAAAAGTGTTGCCCATTTTGTCCTGAATCACTAGCCATAAGTTGGGGTCCACTAGGTTGTTCTAGTAACAAGGAGACACTGGTGACAGTTAGTTATTTCTTTGATGCAGTTTATTTACAAAGAATGTACAAAGTCCTGTGTCTCTGAATGCAGAAAGAATCAAATACTATGAAACAACTCCTTTCACAGCACCAAGAGCACCCTTTTCAGCCTGTACTCCTGACCCAAAAATGTATCCCCCTGTTTCTTCCAGGGTCAGCCACCTTCAACTTTCAAATGCTCCTTCAGGCTCTCTCTCTCTCTCTCCCTCTCTCGTCATATTTACACTATGGGGACTACAGTGGCATAACTGGTACTCAGGGATCTGGGTTTTTCGCACCCCTGAGCAACATAGCTACATCAACCTAAAATATAAATATACACTAGGCATCAATCTTCCCCAGTTTTGCTTCTGTTCTGCTTTCCCCACACACAATCTCCATCCAACTTCCCCCTCCCCACCAATACAATGCTCAGCAAAAGTTCCTGAGCAGGTTCATGCTCTCTTTGTCTTAGGTGGTGGTGGTGGGGCGGGGGTAGGCTTACAGTTATGTTAACAGAAGAGTCAGTACACACCTATCAGTCTCAATGAGGTTTTAACTCAACCCATAGCAAGGTTTTACCCAGCTCATAACAGAAGGAATGGGAAGTGGGGGATTTATTTGGCAAAGAAAGATGTCTAAGGAGACAAAGAAGGTTTTTAAGATTTTGTTTTGTAACTACGTTTTTACGCCATTATGGCACCATGACATCTGAATGCCTTCTTTCTGTGGAAGAGAAAGAAAAGGAAATGTACTGAAGTCAATACAGAAGCCTAGCAAGATCAGGTTCGTATAGCATAAGTCAGTATCTATGACTATAGATTGGTTAGGAAAGGATGTAGAGACAGAAGAGGAGAAATATTAGGAACAGTTACTGGAAGAATATCAACAGCAGTAAGGCAGAATCAGGATGGCCTAATACCCTATGGTAGCAGAATACAGGAGAAAGACAGAAACAGACATCAGAACCAAATACTATCAGCCAAAACAAAAATATGCAGATCCTGATTTCTAGAAAGTAGTGTCTTCAATTCAGTACATAAAAAACTCAGACATAGGGTGAAATCCTGGCTCCACTGAAGTTAATATGGGCTGTCACATTTAGCATGCTAAATAAACCTCAGTATTAAGACAATGGTATATTGCAGACAGTTTTCTCCATGAACTAAGTGCATAACAAGTTTGAAACTTAAAAAAAATAAACATTTTAATTAGAAGTGGGCTTGAGGGTCAAAACTAGGATCTAGAACTAAACTTAAAAGTACAATGGTGTTGGATCCATGATTTTGATTCACCCCACTATAGAGAAGGGTGAACCAAAAAGTTTGTCTATAAATCTGGATCCAGACTTGAACTTCCCCAAAGTTTGGATGCTGAGGTTTTGGGTATTTTTTTTAAAGGGCCATCATATGTTTTACTCTACCAGTCTTGTACTTAGTGCATTTTGCCTAAATTTCCTTACTTACATGAAAGACAGAGAAGTTTCTAAACAGAATATTTTCATCAGGCAATAGATTGTTTTTAAAAACAATCTAAAGCCATTTAAAACCATTTAAAACAATAGGTGCTTTGAGATTCAATCTGGAAACTGCTACAAAATATACTTAAGACGTGGCTGTACAATAGTAATTTGTTAATCTCTTTTGCTTTTAGCTAAGGCCTAATAAACTCTTCTGACCTCTGAAGCTGGAAAAGCCCTGCAAGTGAGAGACATGAAAGTCATTGGAATGGGAATAGTCTTTTAGAGAATCCTGTTTTACCAGTCTCAAAAACATGAAAGTATAATTCTTGAAGATTTGGGTGATATTACAAGCAAAGTCTTCAAACAGACAGGGGGGAAAGATTACGGGCCAGATATTCGAATGTATTTTGATGTCTAAAGATACAGATGGGTGCCCAGTGTGATTTTCTAAAGTGCCTAGGCAACTGACTCATTGATTTCAATAGGAGTTAGGCACCTAAGCACTTTTGAAAATCTCTCAAAACATCTGACTCCATCTTTAGGGACCCAAATTCCTTTAAAACTGTAGGTCTGGATACACACCTGAAGCATTAGGTACCTAAATATCTTTGAAAACCTGTCCTTATGGCTCCAATCTTGCTATAGTGTCAGAAATGTGGACCTCTGTGCTTGTGTGCCATCTCATTGATATCAGCAGGGTTCTACAAAGGTACAGAGGTCCTAAGTGTCTCTGGTTGAAGTAGGGAGGATGTTAATAATGAATTCAAAGAGCCCTAGAGGAAGGAGAGATTAAAAAGGTCTTACAAGAAACATTAAAGTAACACTGAAAATACAGTTGCTGGGAGCTGATTGGAGACTGATCAAAAGATGAGGCCCATTCTGGTACCCAAATTTCTATTCACTGATTTGACTACTGATCATTTCTAAAATTTAATTTAATATAGTGTTACATTCTAACACATTCTGATGTATTACTATAGACAATTATATTGATTTTGTAAGTGTTTCTTTTAATTATACATTTCCTTTCTTTGTTTGTATTTGTTCATCTTCTCTTCTCCTTTATTAGGTATTATTTTCTGAAATTCTCTTTCATCCCACTCTTCACTGCTCTTTCCTCTTTGCAAGGTACTTACATTGTAGACACATTTTTTGAAAGCTCCCTTCCTCTATGGTAATGTTGCCTTAGAGATATCAGGTATAGAAGGAAGTTGTAATTGATTGTGTGGCCAGAAGGGAGTAGATTGATTTGTGTGTCTTACTGAGACTGAAATCAGAATTTTAACTTTCTGGAACTGCTTCTTTAAAAAATTAAAGGGAAAACGGAAGGGAAAAGCAATGAGCAGGGTGCAGAGGAAATCAGCAAGACAGAACATGTTCCAGGTTACAGCATCAGCATCATCATATCCACCAATGCAGGACAAGGAAACGAGGACATCTGGCAAATTTAGCCTTTAATGGAGAACTCTTGTGTATAATCTCTTATTTCCCCATCTGCTAATCCAGACGTTCCCCTTTCTGGTCTACTATTTGGAATGTGTTGATCTCTCCAATTAGTCCTAGAGGGACTCTCCAGGCAATTTCAGGGCCAATTTGATATCTCCGCCCCTACTTCTTCCTGCCCTCCCCCTCCCCACACACACACACTCTCTCTTGCTCTCTCTCCAAACAATTTCAGTGCCATCACTCCATGGCTCTAAAGAATTCATTGGTTCATCTTTCCATCCCAGAATGTTTCTTATTCTGCCTTACTTTCCATTAGCCCTGGACTGTTCCAAAATTTTTCCATAGCCATACTGGGTAGGATTCACAAAGGGACTTAGGGATTCCAATGTTAAGCATCACAGCACCTTTTAGATGCCTTTAAAAAAAGACAAAACAAACACAAACACTGTGATCCACAAAGCTGAAACATAGTCTCCTAGTGAGCTAATGGGTTCAGCAGGAGTTTTGTGCATTGAAATGTAGCCAAAACTGGGACTTAGGCATGAAAATTTGAAACCTAGATGCTTAAGTACCTTTGTGGATCTAGGCCATTGTCCTTCTCTATTGTCAGTGTGAAATTACCTTTCTGATCTTGACAGACCATTCCAAACTCCCTCGTTTTCTTTGGACTCCCACAGCCATTTCTTTACTTCTCTAATCTCTTCCAATATTTATATACACTGCAGTGGAGCTCATTTATGTCAACGAGTCTGGCAAGCCCGATATGTTTTATTTTGGATTATTAGGATTATCATTTTTATTAAAAATAAACACACTTACTAAATTGGTTTTCTCATCTCTAACAGTTTTCATGGCACCTAGGAGGCTATACCGACACATCAATCACACACTAGAGCTGAAAAAAGAGTTATGCTAACATCTAGGCCTCAGTTCAGCCAGATACTTAATCATGTGCCTAACTTTAAATACTTGAGTAGTCCCACTGAAGCTTGATGGACTAATTATGTTCTTATAACTAGGCACATACTTAATAAGTTGCTGTATTGGGGCCAGAGCCATTACTAATGTACAACTTCTGTGTCCAAGAATGAGAATATTTACACAAATTCAACATCTTGTATTCACAACCTGAGTCAGACCCCAGTTGAATGCTGTACACAATTAAGCTAGGAAAAACAAACCAAACAAGAAAAGTCTCATATCTCCCTACAGGTCATAACCTTGCAGCAACCTGGAAATATTTTCTAGGTATGCTCCAGTGACCATTAAACAGATATCAGGGTGAATATAATCTGGGTCATCCACCAAGGCTCAAAAATGTGTTATGAGTCATTTAATTTTTTTCTTCACTTTCTTATCACAGTATAAATTAGAAACTGCTTCATACAATGGCATTGAAAACTCCTGCAGAGAATCATCCTGCAAATCAAGGCTGATGTGGTTAGAAAGTTGTATGGTAGCTGCCTTAACTTGTCTTATAGATAGTAAAAATCACTGAAGTAGCAGCACATTCGATTACTGTCTGTGACTGTTCTGATCACACTGGGATGCTTGGTCAGTCACTTTAAATTAACATCATCAATGCAAAAATTAGGCCATAAGCATCAAGTAATAGAGGCCTGAACTCTGGAGATAGCAATTAACATCTACCTTTCAGTTTAGCTTTCTTTTATCCAGCAGTGTGAGTTTAATTGGATCACGCTCATTTCATTTTAAAATGACATGCACAGTTGGTGCTGTATTAAATGATAAAGTAGTAATTAACGATATAACAAAAAAACATTAGAGCTGATTCTCCCATAGGTTGGGACAACTTTGTGCTTCTCTGTCAGCACAAAGCTATCCCTAAAGATGATTTAGCTGAGTACGGGAAGTTTCTCCCAACCTATGGTTTTACTCAAATGGCAGAGAGCTACGCTATTGCGTCTTATACTAACTCTCTTCCTGCAATCAGTACAAAGAGATTGGCTGTGGTCCTTCATGACTAGCTAAGTTCTGGTTGCTGGAACAGCCCCTTGAGTATGCTGATAGGCTGTGTAAATTGGGGCCCAGTGTCTGGGTGTCCCCCAGCCTGGGAACTGCAAAGGGGCCTAAAGCTGGGGTCAAGATATGCTCCTAATTATGTTTTTATTCTAAAATACTGCATAGGAAAACATAGATGTGAGTTGATCTTAAGAATATTTTAAGTTTTTGTGTAAAAAAATTGTGCTTGTAATTAGGACTAAAGCATTGAGTGGATTAGTAATATGGATACGGAGACTTTTGATTCTAGCACCCTCATTCAGTTCTGCCCAGTTGCAATAGAAATGTTAGTTACAATTGGATGGATATTTGTGTCTAATGATTTGGTGATCTGAGTCCAGTTCCTGTGGACAAGATTTTACATCTAAACTCCCTCATTAGAATTGATACTAATCAGAAACTCACTGGTATCTTCTACAGAGAGGTCTAGAAGTGAATGGGGATGGTGTATGAACTATCTTGTCACCCCTGCTCACCATTTTTATTGGAAAAATGGAGGTGGAGGGAACCCAGCTATCCATAGCAGCCTAAATATAAAGTCTTGGGGGGATTGTAGAAGAAAAATGAGTATAGAGTAGTATATACAGTGGAGTGGGAATAAGTACCATTTTGTCTCCTCTGGGTCCAGATAGGCTATCAGAACTATTATTTTGTTGGCAAGCCTGATAGATATGCCACTTGAATGTGAGAGAATTTTGTTCTCTAAATATAAGTATAGGCATTATAGAGCAGATGAGACCCTGGAATTGAGGTAAAATGAAACAAACAAGAAAATAGAAAAAAATATATAAAATGGTTATCGTAGATCATTTGAAACCATCGTAAAGAGAAGAATGGAAGATATTAGACTGGCGTATAAGAAACAAGAAAGTTAGACCTGAAATGGTAGCAAGTAAGATGAGCTTTAAGGAGTGTAAATAGTAGATAACTACTCCTATAGTTTAATAAATGTATGAAGTAGATAAGAGAATACATGTTTTTAAAAACAGCAGTAAGTGTTGTTTGGAAGAAAGAATATAGAAAGTTCAAGAAAGTTACATTATCATAAGTTTCATCATTTGACTACTCATTTGATAAAGTTAAATTGAGATAAACATTTTACAAGGCCAGAACAATGCTGTGACAAGCTAAAATCTGTATGTGACACCAATGCTTTGGATAACTAGCCTTTATTTCCACTTGACTATGTAGGGGGAGATTGTCAAAAGCATAAAGGGTAATTGTGAGATTAACTCCCTTTGGCAGTGAAGAAGATTGGGGGCCCAGCTCCTATCTGTGTTTATATTTTGGGTTTGTTTTCTCTGAAGTTTATCACTGTGCCAAAGGAACTATATAGCGAGTCCACATCCACAAAGGGACCAAGCATTGCAATGCTATGCTATGCTCTGAGCACACCTACGAGATTGGATCCCACAGGCAAGTTAGGAGCTCCATCACCTATCTTCCTTAGGTTTATAGATTACATTAGGATTAGGCATGAGATAGGTGTCCAGACACAGGAGTGAGGCAGCATATGCCTAGAGGAAGAAGCTATGGCACTAGGCACATAGGGAACTTTTACCCTGAAAATGTAGGAGCAGAGTGAGTTTAGGTGCCCACAGGGCTAAGTGACAGCCAAGTGCAGCTTCTTGGATTGTAGTGGTGCTTAAATCTGGGGTTTAGGCACTTAACTTCCTTTATGGATCTGGAGCAGAGTGCGCAGAATGAAAAGAAATATACAGCTCCACAGCTCTACTCACAGCAAACAAGCTTTGAATTTTTCAAGTATTAAAATTAAACACATGATGCAGTTCTCAAATTCAAATCCTGGAACCAAATACTAAATAATAATACTAGCCAGTACACAGAACATAAATTAGATGTCACCTGTGTTTTATTAATACAAGACTATTACAGCAATACATTACAATGGGATGCCCATTGATGATGAGCACTGTGGATTGGCTGCAGAGGAAAAAAGCTGGTTTCTTTTAAAATTAGCACCACAGCAGTGGCTGTATTGTTGGCACCTCCTCTTCCCAGCTCACCTATGGGATGCAGCAGGGCCACAGAAACAGCCAGGCTGTGCAGCATAAGGGTTAGTAAAAACAGAGCTTGTGTAGGTCTCTCACTTCAGGGAAAGACCAATTGTAAAGGCAGGGAGATCAAAGAGAGGAATAAGAAGAAGGAGCAACAGGCTTTGTCTGCCCTTGAAGATTCCCCGCCCCCCAATATCAATTAAAATAAGAGGGAAAGAAAATGTATGTCTTCCCTTTCCCCACCCATATGTCCCCTCCCCCACTTGTTAAACAACATGACTTTGAAATTATGATGTTGTTAGTGGTGATGAGATCCTTGCTTGCGACTCTGTGCACATTAACATTAATAATAAAGAATAAAAGTTGAAACACTCCATTCAAAAGACATTTTTTCAGGTAGGAGAATGCGTTCCTGTTTTATTGTTGGCTTCACAATTTAGCTGTGGTTAACAGCAAGAATCAAATACAAATGCAGTGCAAGAGGGTGCTCTACATGAGCATGCAGGAAGTAACAGGGTTCATTGGAGGTATGTATGGAGGGGTGCATAGCCTCCATGAAGCCTCTAATCCCCCTTCTGCATGTGGGCAGGAAATAGACAGGCAGGAACAGGGAATGAATAGACCCCTGACATCATCCCCACAGTCCATTAGCCCATGAAACAAGTGAGCCAGCATAATGGGGAAGTAATCTGTTTCTGGCATAGACAACTCCTGGGACAAAGCTGTACATAACCTCTTTCTATTACAAGGAATCAGAATCCACTCCTCAATATTTATTCTATGCATATAAAAAGTTCTCCACACGCAGATCCAGGATGGTATTAAGCACACTTGCTGTACTGTATTAAAGACCGTACAAACCTAATTTTTAAAAGACTGGTTTGTTGTGAGAGAATTCAGATTTCATGCTGTTCTTTGTGCATTAGGCAGTGATAAACAATGTTTATAGTTAATGTTTAGTAAAAAGTTGAATGACATTTAACAACATAGGGATGAACATTTTGAAAGGTTTTCCTGTGTTAATTATAGCTCATACCTTGTCACTCTCATCTGCAACTGAGACTAATAGTCTGCCTTATAAAGAGACATGCTTATTGATTTTGCAAAGGCTGTAACAAACTAAGCTGTACTCTTTTCTATTGAAATAATAAGCATTGCCTGCCTGTATTGATTGCTTACCCCACAGAGTAATAGCAAATTGCTATTGTAGAAACATAATGATGCTGAACATTTGTTGCACAGATGATAGGGTAGTGTTTAAATGCTGTGTGTCCTGTTCTTTGTAGATTTACTAATAACCTCTTTAATCATTCCTCTTCAAAATACAATGAATCCTGAAGCAGATGCTAACCTAATGATACAACATAATTTACAGAGCATAACATTTTATAAATGCAAGATGAATTAAAACAGCTATTTTTTCCCCATCAACTAAACTGGATGACGGTTTTACCTAACATTTTGCAAGGCCTGGGAGAGAATGATATAAATTACTTAGGGCTGATTCTGTCAACCATACTCACATAATAAGTAATACTTTACTCTATGAGTAGTCTTACTGAATTCAAAAGAAACTATTTAGGGAGTAAAATATTACTCACTATGTGGCAGAATCTGGTCCTTAGCCTTCTTTAAAACAAAGTTTTGCAACATTAACAGCTTTAATCATCTGACACTGATACTGCGTTGGATTAATTAAAGTTTGCACAGCACATTAACAAACATATAGCCATTTACAAGTGCTATGAATTTTACTTATTAGATGTTATTTCTTATTAGAGCTGTGCAAACACTTTTGTAATGAAACCTTAATTAAGATGAAAGCGATTACACTCAGGTTTTGTTACAAACCACAATCTGGCAAAGTATGTGCAAAAGTTTTACCAGTTCTTTTTGTTGTCCCTGGGGGGAGAGGGGTGGGGAGATTTGGAATTGTCTATAGCAGATCTTCATCCAGCACAAAGGCCTCGATTCAACAAAGCATGGCCTGGTCTACACTACGCGTTTATACCGAATTTAGGAGCGTTAAACCGAATTAATCCTGCACCCGTCCACAGGACAAAGCCCTTTATTTTGATATAAAGGGCTCTTAATATCGATATCTGTACTCCTCCCCGACGAGGGGAGTAGCGCTCAAATCGGTATTGCCATTTCGGATTAGGGTTAGTGTGGCCACAATTCGATGGTATTGGCCTTCAGGAGCTATCCCACAGTGCACCATTGTGACCGCTCTGGACAGCAATCTGGAGTCGGATGCACTGGCCAGGTAGACAGGAAAAGCCTCGCGAACTTTTGAATTTCATTTCCTGTTTGCCCAGCGTGGAGAGCTGATCAGCACAGGTGACCATGCAGAGCTCAGCAGCACAGGTAACTATGCAGTCTGAGAATTGAAAAAGAGCTCCAGCATGGACCGCATGGGAGGTACTGGGTCTGATCGCTATATGGGGAGAGGATTCCATGCTAACAGAACTCCATTCCAAAAGACTAAATGAAAAAACATTTGAAAAAATTTCCAAGGCCATGATGGAGAGAGGCCACACCAGAGACTCAGTACAGTGCCGTGTGAAAGTTAAGGAGCTCAGACAAGCCTACCAGAAAAACAAAGAAGTAAACAGAAGGTCCGGGACAGGGCAGCAAACATGCCGCTTCTACGATGAGCTGCATGCAATTTTAGGGGGGGTCTGCCACCACTACCCCACCCCTGTCTGTGGATTCCGAGGTGGGGGTGGTAATCGCAGCCATGGCTGAGGATTCTGTGGACGGGGAAGATGAGGAGGAGGAAGAGGAGGATGAGCTTGCAGAGAGCACGCAGCACTCTGTTCTCCCCAACAGCGAGGAGCTTTTTCTCACCCTGACGGAATTACCCTTCCAGCCCTCCCAAGCCACTATCCCAGACAATGAAGCCATGGAAGGGACCTCTGGTGAGTGTACCTTTGTAAATATAAGACATGGTTTAAAAGCAAGCGTTTTTTAATTATTAATTTGCCCTGAGGACTTGGGATGCATTCGCGGCCGGTACAGTTACTGGAAAAGTCTGTTAACATGTCTGGGGATGGAGCGGAAATCCTCCAGGGACATCTCCATGAAGCTCTCCTGGAGGTACTCCAGAAGCCTTTGCAGAAGGTTTCTGGGCAAGGCAGCCTTATTCCGTCCTCCATGGTAGGACACTTGACCACGCCATGCATGTAGCAAGTAATCTGGTATAATTGCATGACAAAGCCTAGTTGCGTATGGTTCCGGTGTTTGCTGGCATTCAAGAAGCATCCGTTCTTTATCTTGCTGAGTTATCCTCAGGAGAGTGATATCATTCATGGTAACCTGGTTAAAATACAGGAATTTAATTAAGGGGACAGAGATGGTTGGGCTGTTTGCCTGTGGCTTAAAATAAATCCTTCCCTGTAATTAGCCAAGCAGGGGAAGAATGGGGGGTGATTGGCACTGAGTTTTTTCGCGTTTGGCTAGCTGGGATCTTCCCTGTTACCAGCCACGCGGTGTGGGGGGAGGGTGGCTAGCAGTTATCTTCCATGATACCAGCCATGCGGTGGGGGGAGGGGTAAAGCAATCATTCCAGAGAATTGGATGGGGGCAGTTCTGGTGCTGCACGTTAACAGGAAAGAAGCTCAATGGGCTTTGCTTGCTATTTGGGAAAGGAGGGCGCTGGATATATGAAGGCTGCAGAAGACGAAAGACAATGGCTTACCATGGCCGCATGCAAGTCGAATTCTGCTGCCTGGACCTGCGCCTGTGATCTCTAACACCAAAGCCACAGGCACTCAATATTAAGATGCAAAATGCGACCTTGTACTGAGATCGCGTGTGCTATGTAATGTGAATAGTGTTGTTCACCGTGAAAGAATATAACCATTGTTCTGTAAAATGGATCTTTTTAAATACTTCTCTCTCTTTTTTCCCTCCCTCCTGCAGCTGCAAATTTTTCAAGTCTCCCTCCTCCGTCCCGAAGGCTATCAGATAAGGCGGTGGAAAAAAAAGACGCGAGACGAAATGTTCTCGGAAATCATGGAAGTGACCCACAATAAAAGAGCTCATCTGAATGAGTGGAAGGACATGGTATCCAAGTACAGGAAAGATGCCAGAGAACGTGAGGAGAGGAGAGACGCTCGAGATGAGAGGTGGCGGCAGGAAGATCAGAGGAGGCAGGATGCAACGCTGGGGCTGCTGCGTGATCAAACGGACATGCTCCAGCGTCTGGTGGAGCTTCAGGAACGGCAGCAGGATCACAGAGTGCCGCTGCAGCCCCTGTATAACCGCCCTCCCCCCCCACCATGTTCCTTAGCCTCCTCACCCACCAGACGACTAAGAACGCGTGGGGGGAGGCTCTGTGCACCCGCCCATTCCACCCCAGTGGACAGCCCAACCAAAAGGCTGTCATTATTTTGAAATTTTTTTAGTGGCCTTTTCCTTCCCTCCTATCCTCCTTCCAAACCGCACCTGGGCTACCTTGTCAGTTCTCTCCCTCTTTTTATAATTAATTAATAAAGAATAAAAATGATTTTTAAACGAGAGTGACTTTATTTCCTTAGGAAGCAAGCGGTAATCAAAAGGGGAGGGTGGGTGGCTTACAGGGAATGAGTCAATCAAGGGGGGGGGTTCATCAAGGAGAAACAAACACAACAGTCACACCGTACCCTGGCCTGTGATGAAACTGGTTTTCAAAGCTTCTCTGATGCGCACCGCTTCCTGGTGTGGTCTTCTAATCGCCCTGGTGTCTGGCTGCGCATAATCAGCAGCCAGGTGATTTGCCTCTGCCTCCCACCCCGCCATAAAGGTTTCCCCCTTACTCTCACAGAGATTGTGGAGCACACAGCAAGCAGCAATAATAATGGGGACATTGGTTTGGCTGAGGTCTGAGCGAGTCAGTAATGTGCACCAGCGCGCCTTTAAACGGCCAAATGCACATTCTACCACCATTCTGCACTTGCTCAGCCTGTAGTTGAACAGCTCCTGACAACTGTCCAGGCTGCCTGTGTATGGCTTCATGAGCCATGGCATCAAGGGGTAGGCTGGGTCCCCCAGGATAACTACAGGCATTTCAACATCCCCAACTGTTATTTTCTGGTCTGGGAAGTAATTCCCTTGCTGCAGCCGTTTAAACAGAGTAGTGCTTCTGAAGACGCGAGCGTCGTGAATCCTTCCCGTCCATCCCACGTGGATGTTGGTGAAACATCCCTTGTGATCCACCAGTGCTTGCAGCACCATGGAAAAGTACCCCTTGCTGCTTATGTACTGGGTGCCCTGGTGCTCCGGTGCCAAGATAGGGATATGGGTTCCATCTATCGCCCCACCACAGTTAGGGAATCCCATTGCAGCAAAGCCATCCACTATAACCTGCACATTTCCCAGAGTCACAACCTTTTGTAGCAGCAGCTTAAATGATTGCTTTGGCTACTTGCATCACAGCAGCCCCCACAGTAGATTTTCCAACTCCAAATTGATTCCCGATTGACTGGTAGCTGTCTGGTGTTGCAAGCTTTCAGAGGGCTATCGCCACTCGCTTCTCTACTATGAGGGCTGCTCTCATCTTGGTATTCTGGCATTTCAGGGCGAGGGAAAGCAAGTCACAAAGTTCCATGAAAGTGCCCTTACGCATGCGAAAGTTTCGTAGCCACTGGGAATTGTCCCACACTTGCAACACTATGCAGTCCCCCAGTCTGTGCTTGTTTCCAGGGCCCAAAATCAGCGTCCAATGGCTAGAACCTGCCCCATTACCAGCATGATCTCCAAAGTGCAGGGGCCCGCGGTTTGAGAGAATTCTGTGTCCATGTCCCCATCACTCTCGTCGCCGTGCTGCCATAGCCACCTCCTCCTCGCCTGGTTTTGCAGGTCCTGGTTTAGCATAGACTGCACAAGAATGCGCGAGATGTTTACAACGTCCATGATTGCTGTCTTGAGCTGAGCAGGCTCCATGCTTGCCGTACTATGGCGTCTGCACAGTTCACCCAGGAAAAAAGGCACAAAACGGTTGTCTGCTACTTGCACGGAGGGAGGGGTGAGGCTGTACCCAGAACCACCCACGACAATGTTTTTTGCCCCATCAGGCACTTGGCTCTCAACCCAGAATTCCAATGAGCGGGGGAGACTGTGGGAACTATGGGATAGCTACCCATAGTGCAACACTCCGGAAATCGACACTAACCTTGGTACATGGACGCACACCGCCGAATTAATGTGCTTAGTATGGCTGCATGCACTTGACTTTATACAATCTGTTTTAAAAATCCGGTTCCTGTAAAATCGGAATAATCCCGTAGTGTAGACATACCCTAAGTGTTTCACTGAATAGGTAGAGACTTAACCTCTGCTTAAAATTAAACACCCGTCTCTCTCTTTAGTCTGAAGTCAGCAATTAGCAAGTGAGAACTAATACATCTACTGGTCCCTCCTCCTACAGCTCTCTTCAAATCTGCCCTTCTCTTACTGCTTTCAAATTACTAGCATCCCAGAGTGCAATGCACATTTCTCAATGCCCTTTATACATACCACATTGGTGGAGTGAGCTCAGATTTCACAAGCTACATCTGAGGCCTACAAAGCAGGATAGATCAAAGCACCATAGGAACTTTTAGTGCATGGTAGCAGGGTCCACATGGACATTTAATGTGTGTTAGGCAAGATGTACATGCAAGCTTGCCACAAAATAAATGCTTGTATAAAAAAGCCCTAAGATCCTGTTTCCAGTTGTATATAACTTTGCCAAATATTTGCCATTCAGACAGGCATTTTCCATGCTGGGCACCAATAGGGAACATCTCCAAGCTCTCAGATCTTGTGGACAGTACTACAGGGGGAGACTAAAGCTAGCATCCATGTGTTGTCTTCTCTTCAGTGCGATTCACATGGTGGTGGTACCTATTCTGCAAAAGTCTGTACCTATGACACTGCCATGAACAAACCAACCACAAAACAAAAACAACCTGATTGTCTCAGGGCCTTACACATGATGGTCAGGGGTGTGTTTTTTGCCATCTGTGACAAGCTGCCCCTATATGGCTAAGCTATGAACCCCGACGAATCACAGTGTGCACATGTTCAGTAGAGACTTGTTAGAGTTGCCCATGAAACTCTCTGAAGATTCAGTCTACACTAAGCATGCCCAATCCCCTCACAGCTCCTACATCCCAATCAGGCTAACCATTTGCAGTCCCCACTGAGCAACCACATACATTTGAAAGCCTAGAAGCTGAGCCAGGCTTTTCCTGAAATTGCTGCTTCCAGTGGCCAGAGGCCTCTGTGGCACCATCCACACCACAGGATGTGAGAGCAGTAAGACTCTCTCCTGTGCTTTCAGTGCCCCTCTGCTAGTGCTCAAGCAGCATAAAGGAGGAGGAAGCTGCTTGACTCAAATGCAGAGGGATGAGGGCAGGAGCAAAATTGGACACCCAAAATTAGTTGGCACTTTTGACAATTTTAGCATTAACATTTATGTCTCAGTTCCCCATGCATATAATGGGAATAATACCACCTCACTTCAGTGGAGTGTTATGAAGATTAATTAACATGAACTGAATTAATGAAACACTCAGATACTACAGTGAGAGCTCCATGGAAAAGCCCTTAAAGAAACTAATAATTCTGAATTTTGTGCCTATGCTGTAAAGTAAATGTGTGAGGCTACATGCAGAGTGAGGAGGTTAACAAGAAATACAGAATTGCTGTTGTCATAAACAGATAGTTAAGGGTTAATGCCTCTTTTACCTGTAAAGGGTTAAGAAGTTCACCTAGCCTAGCTGACACCTGACCAGGGGAACCAATGGGGGAACAAGATGTTTCAAATGGAAGGAGGGAAGTTTCCTTTGTTTAGTCAGTTTCAGTTTCAGCCTGAGAAAAAAAGATCAAGGAACCAGCCTCTTATCAGAGTAGTAAGTGTTAGAAAGGAATAAATAGGTTTATGTTTATTTCTTTGTAACCTGTCTTGTGCAATTAGAGGAAGAATCAAATTGGGTATTTTATTTTGGTGTAACTAAGGTTTTGCCCAGGGGAACATCCTCTGTGTTTGGAATCTGTTGTCTGTGGGAGTAGCTGGTATGCTAATCTCTCCCAGAGGTTTTTCTTTTATCTTTCTTTTCTTTAATTAAAAGCCTTTTTTAAATAACCTGATTGATTTTTCCTTGGTTTTAGATCCAAGGGAGTTGGATCTGGATCCACCAGGAGTTGGTGGGAGAAAGGAGGGGGGATGGTTAATTTCTCCTTGTTTTAAGATCCAAGGGGTTTGGATCTGTGTTCACCAGGAAATTGGTGAAGTCTCTCAAGGCTACCCAGGGAAGGAAAATAGTGCTTGTGAGTGGTGGCAGCCAGACCAGATCTAAGCTGTTAATTGAGCTTAGAGCTTCTCATGCAAGTCCCCCACATCTGTACCCTAAAGTTCTGAGTGGGGAAGGAACCTTGACAGCTGTCCATTCAGTGAGCACTATCCATCTGGTGCAATCAATGATACAAGACTCCTGTGGAAGGTATACTAGGTGATCGTGTAACTAAAGATTGTGCCACAATGTGCACCACCACCAGGAGATTGAATTACGTTGCATAGGGCACTCAAGTCTGAAATTTCCACACTTTGGAGTATCTGTCCTTCTTTTAACAGTCCCCCTGTTACTTTTTTTAAATGTAAGGATATGGTGAATGCTAAGGATCATTTGTTACTGTCACAGGCATATGGAGCTGGCCCTGTGTGGGGTAAGAGGTTGTGGCATGGGGAGAGAGACACTGTGGATGATGACACTAAGTTTTTAGGGTTGAAGACCTTAATAGGTTAAAACAAGCTTTAGGAAAGCAGCTCAATTTCATGGTTAGCCCATCATGATCAAGATCAGTGATGACAGCAGAAGGAGTACATAAACTAAGATGATAATTAGTTTAGTAAAATGTGCTCTTAGTTTTCTATCTCCCTGCCTGATATCCCTTCATTTGATAATATAGCCCCTGGAGCTACTTAGAGCTCAACATCGTCTATTTTCAAGCAAGCCAAACTTTCTGCTCTATAAAACTGCACTGGGACATCATTAACATCCTCCTAGGAGAAGCAAAGTAAACCTGCGACTTCTATACAACCTTGAATTAAATGGAATACCAGTAAGACAGATGAATTAGTCTATTTGATTTTTGGTTTACCCTACACCTGTCTTGAGTAATGAAATATTGCAGCCAATAGCTAAAGGTTGAGTGGTTCTTGAACCAATTGCAAAAAAATATTTAGGGGGTGAGGGTCAGGAGGTACCATACAATCTAGTGGGCTATTTCAATCACCTATCATGACTGAAGACATACAATGAAAATCAGATTAGGTCACACATCAGTTAAGTTGGAAGATGACAAAATTACTATGTAAATTTGGGTTTAGTGCCTATCTATGTTCAGGAAAATTGTAAGGACTAGATCCAGCAAAAGCACCTAAAACACACTCACAAATTTATAGGCTTTGCAGGATCAGTGCCTACACCAGCATGGCTTTTCCAGGTAGGGATTGAGGCAGATAGGGTATTTTACACAATGTTTCACAGCCGAAGCTTGCTCACAGTGGGTGAAATTTAGCCCTCTACACACTAAACAAAATACCTATGAATCAAGTAAAACTTATGTGAGACTTAAGTGGCACATAGTCCTTGGTCTTGAATGAATTTCATCCGATAGGTTTAGCAGCATTTTGTGATATTTTTCCTTTAACTTTTGAGCACAAAGTTCATGCTGATGTCAGTATATTCAGAAATCAAAGAAATAAGCCTCCATTCCAAAATGTAGCTCAATGAGCCAAACAATTCAAGGATTTCTTCTTCTTATGGCTGGAAAATGCAGTCATTTAAGCCCTAATTCAGCAATGTGTTTAAACATGTGCTTAATTTTAAACACATGCTTAAAACAATTCATAGGCAAAAAAGCAATTAATTTTAAGTAACTGCTTTGATCCCATTTACCTATGGAGAAGACATCCTTAGATTACAGGAACCACCAGAAAGAATATCCTTCAAAGTCTAAAGTTTTACTCATTTTCTCTCTCCTATCTTTAGGACAGTAATTATATTTCAGTTCCATTGGTCCCTGGGGCAGGAACAGGAATTGAGTCCCAGAGCACTATTTTCCTAGACTTTCTCTTTGTGAAGATTTTGTGTTCCTCTTTTCTTCCTTTTATTTGGAAAAAAAATAAAAAGGATGCATATGATATTTTTAGTCATCTGAATGAAGCTTAAAAATGTTTGCTTCTGCCTCTGCTCCAGATTAGATGCTAATCTTTGTAAAGAAGTGTGCCATATCAAATTCAAAACCACCCCACTATTGCTGTGACAGCTGTGCCATGAAACCACCAGCATCTATTGCTACCTACAAGAAGAAAGTCTTTAGAAACAATCGTGATAAGAATAAAATTGTGTTTACTTCCTCAAAGGTTAATGCTGATCTCTGGATTTTATATACACTGATACCTGCATCTCAGTCAGCTCAGAGGTCAACAGCAGTTTTTCCTCAATTTGTGCTACAGGTAAATTGAATGTGTACACAGGTCACTAACATTTCCCCTCCTCACTCTGATCACATTTGGAGTGTTACCATAGTTTCAGTTTACAACATAAAAACAGAAAATTCCTAGTTATAGTGGTGAGATTTCAAGATATTAGATATTTATTGTAAAAGTGTTCAGAGCACAGGAGCTGACTTGTATTTTTCCTGGTGGATTTCCCACCCTCACTGTGCCCCTGAGTCCCTGCCGAACAGCTGATCAGCAGCCAGCCCCTGGGGCCCACAGAACAGCTGTGGCTGGTGGGTGCTGAGCACCCCTTTCCCCCCCACCCCTCCCATGGGTACTTGAGCCCGGAGTACCCACGGAGTAGGCACCTATGATTCAGAATATGTCGTACTATATACAGTGGGACAGATCTAGCGTAAAATCAGCGTAGCTCCAATGACAGCTATTGGAGCTGCAGTGATTTACACTACAGAGGATCCAGCCCAATCAATTTCATGTTGCACTGAACATTCATACATATAGTATCTTCTGGTTAATATTGCTTCAAATTTACTGTGGACAATCATTTAACTCTTGAATTCACAAATGTAGACCTTCACCTAAACAAAAGCCAATAAGCTCATTGTGAATTCCATTAAGCTGGAATTCAATGACTACAAAAATGAAACACTCCTTGCTGCATAGGGCTAGAGATTCAAAGATGACAAGGCAAGTTATTTTGTTAGTGTGACCCTATGAGCCCCTCAGTGCCAACTGGCGGAGGGTTAGCTGTCAGGTAACAGCAACTCCTGTCAGTTCTGACAAATTCACTACACTTACCACATTGCTGTCATAGTATTTAGTTATAAAGAATGTCTTTGTAAGATATCAAAAGCGTATACTACACGTTTCATGACGTATGTATGGGTGTCAGGAAAGAAGTTGTATGTATGTACTAAAAATAGGTTGATAAACAATTATTTTCCCAGACAAAACTTGTCTACATATTTACTTGATTGATTTACTTGTCTACATATCTGATGTAAAGTAAGCCAAATAAAATGGAGAGTACATACGCATCTGAGGTAAACAGGATGGACAACTTAACAGAACAATAAGAAAGCCTAATGGTGCTAACACTGTGGAGAACAAATAGAAAGAATACATTTCAAAGGCTAGCTGGACTAAAGAAGCATGTTATACTTTCTTTATTATTTGTAACCCATTCTGTTTCCATGGACTGTATTCAGTATCACTTAGAATTCAATCTTTGTTAATAAGCTTTTTGTTGTCATAAAAAGATCTCAGTGCTGTAATATTAAGCAAAGTGTGAATTCTTAGTTGAATCAAACAAGCTGATGTGTAAGCCGGCTCTTTGGACATAGCAAACTTGGTAGGTTGTGAGTGTCCAATGACAGGGGCTGGATAGTGCAAGGGAAAATACTCTTCCCTGTTGGTTGGGAACAAGGCAAAGTAAGGACTAGCAGAGTCCTGAGGAAAGTTTTTCTAACAGATTTGGTTGACAGGGAGCTGTCACCCAGTTTAGCACTAGCAAATCTTTCTCTTGCAGAGGTTTGGGCTGGGGAGGGTTACACAGGGACCTACAGTTTTGGGTGACAGAAAACATGGAATGAATGAAAGAAATAGATACATTACCAATATCTTCCCAGGCAAATTTTGCATGGAATTCTACCGGCAACCACTAAATTTCCAGATCTGTGTGAATAATGCAACTCTTCAGGAAATTTAAAAATTTTCTTTTCTAATATATTCAGTAATGATCTGTCTCAGCTTATGGTTATGAATGCCACACAAGTCCTATTTAAAAAAAACCACATCATTTCATTTTTGGTATAGTTTGTAGATACTACTGCTACTAATAGTAAACAGAATTATGTATGGACATTTTTCTCACTCACTATCAAACATGTTAATATATGTTAAGGTATATGCTCTCAAGATACCTACCCTCATGACTATATTAATACACAAAGGGCTTATTGTAGTTGCCTGATAAACCAAAATCCACTGATGTCAATGGACTCTTTTTTTCAATTGACAGCAATGGGGTTTTGATCAGGTTCTTGAGTCATGACTTTGAAAATCACATTAATTTCATTACCAAGGCATACATGATTGTGAGTCTGTGAGATGTAACGTTGAGCCAGTTATTTGTATTGGAAGCCTCAAAAGTTCCTAGAATGTATAGATTATTGTTATATAAAACACCCCCCTGTAACACAGGTACATATTTATCAAAATTAAGAACAGTATTGGGATGAGTGGCTTGGAATAACTTTCATAATAGAAAAAGTAAAAAAAAAATTGTTGTCCAAAACAGATGTCAGTTTGACAATTTTTTTCAAGTTTCTTTTCAGAAAACCTCAAAGCCAAAAATTCAGCAGCCCATGCAACATTTCAGTAAAACTAAAGGCCATTTTTTTTTCATTTGATCATTTGACTGTTTTTTTTATTATTTTTCAATGAAAGTCAACAAAATTAAGTCTGTCAGCTAGAATTTATACATTACTGTTATGATCTGAAACGCGATTGCTTGAAAGTAGGACTACTACTTTTAAAAATGCATGTAATGTGTTAACCCCCTCACACTTGCCAAGAATCAAAATGGTCTTGTTTCTGATTCCTCTTGGTTATTCTCCAAGACTGGTATGGGTTAGATCATTTACCCCTCTGGGTATGTCTGTACCATGGGATATTGTATTTTGAGGCCAAAAAATATTTTCTTTATTCTGCTAATAATATCTTATTGGCTTCTGAGCATAGTACAACCTTGCAATTATTTTAAAAATCTAGGTGTTTATATCCGCCAAAGATTCTCCCACTATGTATCTGACTTATTTTAAATATGAAAGCAAAAAGTATCCCCGTGACCCATACGAAGCATATAAAATTAAAGACAAGTCAATCATTTTGCTTTATCTTTTTTTCCTCCTCATTATCCCTGGCAAGTCCTAATTTTTCTTTCTCTGAGCCATCGGTACATAATTAGGGTTTTTAGTCTCGGATTAATGAAATCAGTTAAATTATCTGAAATGAACTTTTAAGAAGTAGGTTATTCCACTTTTCTAGGGGACTACTGACTTATGGGATATAAGTATTTCATTTCATGGACTAATATGATATCACTCTCTTTTGGTATATGTCATGCTGTAACATATATAAACCCAACAGTAGTTGCAACCCACACGAAAGAAAGTAATTCTGCAATGGATTTACACGTTACTCCTTCCACAGTGTAAATCCAGGAAAACTTAAAATAACAGATATACATTTGCATTTGAACAGCCATTATTGTTTAGAAAAAGACTTCCTTCAAGAGCAGGTTTGCATCATGCCTTTTCAGTTCTTGTTAAACTCTAGAAATGATCCACTACATTTCACTCACTTGAAGCAACTGACCAGTGTGACTTAATTCAATATTACCTTTGTAAGAACATGCTTTATTGCTTATGAAGTAAAGTAACTCCTCGCTTAACGTTGTAGTTATGTTCCTGAAAAATGCTACTTTAAGCAAAACAATGTTAAGTGAATCCAATTTCCTCATAAGAATTAATGTAAATGTGGGGGTTAGGTTCCAGGGAATTTTTTTTCACCAGATAAAAGACATATATATATATATACACACTATACATTTTAAATAATTTTAAACAAACATATTAATACTGTACTGACCAATTATGATTGAGAAGCTTGGTTGAGGCAGGGGTGTAGTGGGGTCAGGGCGTAGGGGCTTGCCCCGCTCCATCTGGCCCTCCTGAGAGCCAAACAACCTTATAACGGAACAATGAACGACTTTAAACGAGTATGTTCGCTAATAGATCAGCAACCTAATAACGAAACAATGTTAACCGGGACCACTTTAAGTTAGGGGTTACTGTAGTATGTTTGACATTGTATTCACTTGGCACTTTTACAGTGCTGTATATCTTCAGTTCACTGTACAAACATTACTAATTTGTGAGATTGATAAGTAATTCTCCAGGATATGATTATGGGTGGACTTAAAACCTTGTTGTTATAAGCCAACCATGTCCACTGCCTTGAACTCAGGATAAAATAGAAAATAGCAGTAAAAAAAACCAAACATGGAAGAGACGTATAGAAGCTGAATCGGGTGGCCCAAGGTGTTTCAAATTCAGGGGTAGGGATCTGATTGGTGGAACTGTTTTGCTCTGTGTGAGTGACATACCCACTCTCCCTCCCTCCCCTGCTCCCCCCCCAAGCCAAATCAGTGAGATTAAACCAAGCAGGCAGTAACAAAAAGCTATCACGTTGCCCTGAATGAAAACTAGGAAAGAGATTTTTGGACACAGGGATTTATAGAAAGGCAGGTTTGGAACAGTGAACAAAAGAGCTGTCACCTGTTTGTTTCCTACTTTTTTCAGGAAATAGGCATTGCTTTAATGCAATTGTGTTGTATAAAGAATATACAAAATCCTATCACTTGAACAACCCGCAATCTCCAGAGTTTGTGCCTAGCCACCTGGTCAATAGGAGTGAAAATACTACGAAGAAGACCTATGTTTTTTAAAACATTTTTTCTAGCTTGAATTTTATGCCTACCCCCAGCCTTGTTTTGCTGAAGGACCTAGCGAAATGGAGTAGGAGATTTCTCCTATCTTCATTAAAAGACCAGGATTAGATTTAAATGGGTATTAATAAAAAGAAAATAATTTTAAGCAATATGAATAAAAATTATTTTCTATCTCAGTTCATCAGGTTTGGTTTGCTCAGTAGCTGTGATATGATAGTCAGTTGTCTATAAAGTCTTCCAGGGGGGAAAAAAAGTGGCAGGAAAGACCTGATATTTTGGAAAAACAAAACTGTTATTTACACACACAAGGGAATAAAATCCCATTTATATCTTTGTAAGTTACTTTGAAGCTGAACACTACAGCCGATAGATTTCTGGGAAGAGAAGGGGGAGTTCAACCTATTGAGTGAGTGATGATATTCTTGATTTTGAAGCAGTTTTGTGAAGTGTAGTCATTTTCCAAAATTTTCATTTTATTCATAAAACTTGTCCTTTTAAAAAAAATGGAATGTTTAAATCAGCAAGACTAATAAAATGTAAGAGTTATTTGAGCCTATTGAGTGAGCAGCTGATTGGATGACTAAGGGCTTTATTCTTTAATCCTCAGAGAAGCAAAATATGCTAAGCAAGCATTCTGTTTTAAAAGGGAATGTAGTTTTTAAAATAATCACACTACACTGAAGGGGGAAAAATCACTTTGTGGAAGAAAGCTACTAGAGATTCTCCTGATATAGTGCTTGGGGCATGCTACAGACCCCCAGGATCTGATGTGGATATGGAGACCTCTAATATTTTTGATTAAATAAATACTCCTGGGAATTGTGTAATTATGGGAGACTAATTTCCCAGACATAGATTGGAGGACAAGTGCTACTAATAATGGTAGGGCCCAGATATTCTGGATGTGATAGCCGACAGATTTCCTCAAATAGACACCAAGCCAACAAGAGGCGATGCCATTTTAGATTTAGTATTGATAAGTTCTGAGGACTCAGACAAACTGGTTGTTGAGGACAGCCTTGGTTCAAGTGATTATGAGCCCATATAGTTTAAATTAAATGGAAGGAGAAACATGTGGATCTTCTACTAGGGTCCTGTATTTCAAAAAGGGCAAACTTTTCTTTTTTTAAAAGAAGGGAATTAGTCAGGGAAGGGGACTGGACTGAGGAACTAGACTGAACATGGAAGAAGCTTGGAATTAGCTTCTGCAACTTTGACTTAAAGTATCTGAAACCTGTATCCCAATCAAAGCGGGAAATAATTTGTATGGAAGGGTTGCAGACCAAACTGGATGAGGAACTATCTCAAAACAGGTTATTAAAAGAAAGCCTGTTAGGAATGAAAGATGGGGTGGATCACCAAGGAAAGCTACTTCTTGGAGGTCAGAAAGTGTAGTGACAAAATGAGAACTGCCAAAGGCTCAGCAGAGTTGGACCTTGCGAAGGAAATTAAAACCACTAGTAAAAAGGTTTTATAGCCATAAAAATAAAACAAAGACAGAAGAAGTGGGACCACTAAACACTGAGGATGTGGTGGAGATTAAAAAAAATAAACTAGGCCTGGCCCAACATCTAAACATATACTTTGTCTTGGTTTTGAATAAGGGTAATGTGGATCTTACAGGTAGCGGCAGGGTGGCTGATGGGGACAAGGATATGGAAGTAGAAATTACAACATCCGAGGTGGAAGTCAAACTCAAACAGTTTAATGGGATTAAATCAGATGGACTGGATAATCTCCATCCAAGAATTTTAAAGGAACTGGCACATGAAATTGCAAGTGCAATAGCAAGGATATTCAATGAATCTGTGAACTTTGGGGGAATACCCTGTGACAGGAGAATTGCTAATATAGATCCTATTTTTAAGAAAGAGGAACAATGATGTGGAAAGCAACAGGTCTGTTAGTTTAACCTTAATTGTAAGCAAGATATTAGAACAAATTTTGAAGAAAAGTTAAGGACATAGAGGTAATTGGGATAAAATACAACATAATTTTACAAAAGGTGATTGTGACACCTTTGAGAAGATAATTGATTTCTAGAGAAAGGAAATGCAGTAAATCTGACCTACTTGGATTTCCAAGAGCATTTGATACCATTCTACATGGAAAATTAGTTAAATTGGATACTATGGGGATTAATCAGAGAATTGAAAGGTGGATAAAGAATTGTTTAAAGAGACGACTACAATGGGTCATCTACTGAAAGATGAACTGGCAGGTGAGAAGAGTTTCTCAGGGATCACTCTTATATAATATTTTCATTCATGACCTTTTGCAGATAATACAAAGTTGGCAGGTATTGCCCACACGGAGGAGGACTGGGGAATATCATATAAGAAGATCTGAAAGACCTTGAAAACTGGAGTAATAGAAATGGGATGAAATTCAGTAGTGCAAAGCCATGCACTTAGAGACTAACAGGAATTTTTGCTTTAAGCTGGGGATGAATCAGTTAGAAGAAGTGACAAAGGAGGAGAAAGACCTGGGTGTATTGGTTGATCACAGGATGACTATGAGCTGCCAATGTGATGCAACTGCAAAAAAGGTTAATGCAGTCCTAGGATCCATCAGGTGAGGTATTTCCAGTAGACATAGGGCGGTGTTATTGCCATTATACAAGGCACTGGTGAGACCTCATCTGGAATACTGTGTGCAATTCTGGTCTCCCATGATTAAGATAAATTGAAATTGGAACAGGTACAGAGACAGACACCTAGGATAATCAGAGGAATGGAAAACCTATGTTATGAGAGGAGAGTCAAGGAGCCTGGCTTGTTTAGCTTATCCAAATGAAGCCAGAGTAGAGATATGATTCTCTCTATAAATACAGAGGAATAAATACCAGTGAGGGAGAGAAGTTATTTAAATTAAGCTCCAATGTTGACATGAGAACAAGTAGATATACACTGGCCATCAACAAGTTTAGGCTTGAATTAAACAGGTTTCTAACCATCAGAATAGTTAAGTATTGGAATAGCCTCCCAAGGGAAGTAGTGGAGGCAAACAAATCTAACTGGCTTCAGGGCTGAGCTTGATAAATTCATGGAGGGGATGGTATCATGAGATTACCTTCAGTGACTTGTGGCCTATCTGCAACTGCTAATAGTAAAAATCCCTGATGGCCAGAGACAAGACACTAGATGGGGAGGGCTCTGAGTTACTGTACAGAATTCTTTCCCAGGTGTCTGGCTGGTAAGTCTTGCTGACATGCTCAGAGTCAGGGTCAGCTCCAGCTTTTTTGCCACCCCAAGCGGCGAAGAGAACAAAAAAAGCAAAAAAAGATAAAGCCGTGATTGGCGGCATTTCAGCAGCTGCTTTACCGCCCTGCTTCATTTTTCGGTGGCAATTCGGCGGCCGGTCCTTCCCTCCAAGAGGGACTGTGGGACCCGCCGCCAAATTGCCACTGAAGATCTCAATGTGCCACCCCTTTCCATTGGCCACCCAAGCACCTGCTTTCCTGCGCTGGTGCCCAGACCCCGCAGGGGTCCCACGAGCCCTGGCCTGGCGGCGGTCCAGGTCTTTGGCGGCATTTCGGCGGCAGGGGGCCCTTCAGTGCTGCCGAAGAAGCAGAGAGACTGAAGGGCTCCCCTCAGCCGAAATGCCGCCGAAGACCTGGACCACCGCCAGGTGAGTACAAGCCCCGCAGCTCCCCCCGCTTTTCCCCAGGCCCCCTGAATCCTCTGGGCGGCCTTGCTGGTGCCTGGAGCCAGCCCTGCTCAGAGTTAAGCTGATCACCATATTTGGGATTAGGAAGGAATTTTCCTCCAGGTCAGGTTCACCTTCCTGTGCAGTGTGGGTCATTTGCTGGCTTAAACTAGCATAAATGATAGATTCCCTATAACTTGAAGTCTTTGAAACATGATTTGTGGACTCCAGTAACTCAGCCAGAAGCTATGGATCTATAACAAGAGGTAGGATTGGGAGGGGGAGTTTCTGTGGCCTGCAATATGCGTGAGATCAGGTTAGATGATCCTGGTGGTCCTTTCTGGCTTTATAGTTTAGGAGTCCTGATAATCCTATTTTCTTCAATGGTCAGAAGCAAAGCTGAGATTTGACCATTTGATTAGGTAACCGCAGGGACTATAATGGACCACAAACACCTCAAGAAATCTTTTCCCTCTCAGATTATGTCTCCAGACCCTTGACATGATTCAAAACAAGTTTTATTCCTTGTAATTCAAGATACTGGAGAAATATTTCATTTCAATTACAATTATTTCTTAGGTCCTTTCATAACAGTCCATACAAAATGCAGCTTAATAATAATATTGATCTCTGCCAAAAATCAATCCATTAAGGAGGTAAAGTGTTTAACAAATCCCATGATTTCCCCCCCACCCCAATTTCAGATACTGCAATATGATGCCTGAAAAGATTTGGAAGTATACTTCTATGTGGGACAAATATAGGTGAATTTTACATATTTTGAACAATATTATTGTTATAATAATGTGTGAACTTCTATAATGGCTCAAAGGATTTCAAAGCACTTTACAAACAATTATTGTGTTCTTATTAACAGAACTATCAGGAAATGATCACTGGCAGAATTGGGCTGAGAGGTATTGTGTCTGTCAAATCCCTCCAGTTATTTCAGAGAGAGCTGAGGATGCTCATCACCTCACAGAATCAAGAAAAATATTTCCTAGGAAATAATATTCAAGTGGTAACAAAAATAGTATAGTAGTTTTCATAAATTGTCTTACTAGACTTGATTCCTCTGATCTCTAAGATATTTTGCTCGACATCTACTGTCTCTAGATATTGTTTAGATGACATCAACATTCTAAACAATCTGCTAGAAAAAAAATAAGGGTATTGCATCATTCGTCTTCTTGTATCATTGTTTCTAAGAAACAAATAATTCTAAAGGCTGGATCAAAAGAGGAATGTAAAATATTCCACAATATAGTCACAGACACGATGACTGATAGACCTGATACTAATAAAGAAGTATGCTATCTGAAATAAACCTTCTAGCATCTCTCAGGAGAGAACGAAGAAACCAAAGTGTATAGCATCTGACAACCATCCTGATTCAATCTGTCAAACAAAGTGTATAGCAGTCACTTTAGTAGTGGCCTTTACAGTTAGAGACTTTGATAAAAGACCTCCCAAACAGAAAAAAGGTGATTTTCCTTTAGGGCTTTTGTATTATGCTTTTACAGGACATTTTTTACTCTGGGATTACATGTACAAGAGTTTCTCATTACTTGAAAACACGAGTCAAATTTATTTCCCAATAACTTTATGTCGGCTTCTCTAGCCTGTTAATCATTGTACTAATTACATGGATTGCCCTCACTTTAGACCCAAATTTAACTTTGTGCACAACCGCAGGTGTCATTTTCTCCTTTCTCATTGAGAGTTATAATGATCAAACCATTGAAACACGAAACTGAACTTACAATACAGGCAACGTTATTTACAGTATTACAACTATCCCCACATTGCAACTATCATACACTGTTGTCTACATTGTGTTCTTCATTTCATCCATATTTTGTCCAACAATTGGGCAGTGGAGTTTGAGATATTTCTACACAGAATACATTTGCCTATGTTATTCTCATTATACACCCTAGCTATGTTTTTCTCAAAAGCTCACTTTGGACCAGATTCTGCCTCTATTATTAACATCAAGTAGTACCTTTCTCTAAGAATAGTCTGTCTAATGTTGCTACTTGTGGAGTAAGAAACTACTCAATCCGAGTAAGGGTATCATAATATGGTTCTTAGTGTTGTAACCACTATACAGAAACAAGTTACTTACAGAGGCAGATAATCCTCTACAAGGCAAATATAGTCACAAAAGATTATATTGTGCAACCTTTCCTCATGATGATGAGCATTTATGCACATGAGTACTCACTGAAGTCAATGGGTCTACTTGTGTAAAAAAGTATTCACTATTATAAATAAATTCCAAATTGCACATTCTTTTCTATGTGGGCTTGATTATGCCATTTAGACATTTTTTAATCACCATGTTGCCTAACCCTAGGATCAGGCAACACACTGGTAAAATGCCCGAGTCACATCTACGCACAACAGTGTTCACTCTAGCTACCAGCAGGGGAGTCACACAGGTGAATAAATAGGAGACCTCAGTGACCATACATACATACACAGTCTCAGTGGGCATAAATACATACACCATTGTTACTGAAGTATTTGGAGTTTGAGTGCAAGTGGAATGAATATAATGTGGTAAGAGTAGTATTTCCTTCCGTCAGAAGTAATTATAACAGAATGACACCTATTAAGGACTTAATCTTGCTCCCTCTGTAGCTGTAGAAACTACAAATGTTAAAAGCGTGTATAAATAATAAAGAGAAGGACAATGCATTCAGATTATTTAAGGGACATATCAAACTAACATCAGTGTAGTGACACCCTACAAATGTAGGCAGTTTTGATATATTGGATATTTCTTTCCCAACTCTCTCTGGAATAAAGTGTCATTGCATAATACACAATTAAAAAGATATGCAATATTGTCTCTGGTGTTTGAATGTAAGCTTCTATGGCTTTATGTCAACATATAACACTGCTCTACAGACAAAATGCTTCTGAAATAAATATAGTCCAACTTTACTAATTCTGGGTCACTGAGAACGAAAATGATGCTTAAAATTGTTGATTGGCTCTAGTTTTCAAGATATTCTATTGGGTCAGTATATACGACCCTTGACTTGGGAATAGTGCAGGATAAGTGAGTTATAAAGGGAAGGGATCTCAATTTAAACCAGAAATGACTAAAATACATCTTTGACTGGATCTATGAATAAATCTATGACTGGGTTTGGACAGTACTTGCTTTTAGGCAAAACAATGAATGAAGCAATCTGAAGCTGGTATTGCGTCGTACATGATATGAATTGCATCATGTTATTCCTAGAAGTCATGGATGATGCAATCATAATGAAGCTTACATCACTCTGCTGAACAAATTGCCCTATATCAGCTCTAGAAATCATACAGTGGCGTGCTCTCTTATTTGTCAGTGTTTGATTTTGCAAAGGGACACATTTCTGTTTAGTCAAAGTGAGCAGAGATGCCTCGTACTTGTGTGAACAATGCAGATAACTTCTGCTATGTTTGTGGTGAAGTGACTTTTGCATCACAAAAGCGCAGTATAACCACTATGGTTAAGAAAGCCTATCACCTTTATTTTGGCTGCAAAATTGGAGATCAGGACAAGAGGTGGGCCCCACACATATGCTGCAACACTTGTGCAACAAATCTTCGCCAGTGGTTGAACAGAAAAAGGAAATCTATGCCCTTTGCAGTGCCAATGATTTGGAGAGAGCCAACAGATCATACCAGCAATTGTTACTTCTGCATGGTGCCTCCAGTTGGGAAAGGTGTGTCAAAGAAGAAAAAGTGGACTGTGCATTATCCAAACATTCCATCAGCTATACGCCCAGTACCCCACGGAGAAGGACTGCCGGTTCCTGATGCACCAGAATCATTCTCACTTGAGTCAGACGAGGAAGAAGAAGAGGATGAAACTTCTGGTCCTGAACCATCAATGTCACAGGACCCACATTTTCTCCCATCCTCCTCCTCTGAACCACACCTCATAACACAAGGTGAACTGAATGACCTTGTCAGGGATTTGGAACTACCCAAGAGTAAGGCAGAGCTGTTGGGCTCCAGACTACAGCAGTGGAATCTCCTGGCAGGTGATGTTAGGGTTTCCATGTTCTGTGACCGTCAAAAGGATCTTGTCCCATTCTTCTTCATGGAAGGTGATCTTGTAACCTGCAACAACATCGATGGTGTGATGGCAGCCCTCAACATCGTTCATGATCCAGATGAGGTGAGACTGTTCATTGATTCATCGAAGACGAGTCTTAAAGCTGTTTTACTGCATAATGGCAATGTTTTGCCATCAATTCCAGTTGGTCATGCAGTCCATATGAAGGAAACCTATGACAACATGAAACAACTTTTGAGGTGCATAAACTATGACCAACATCAGTGGCAGCTTTGTGGCGATTTGAAGGTTGTTGCTCTCTTGCTTGGTCTGCAGACTGGATACACAAAGTACTGCTGTTTTCTCTGCGAATGGGATAGTCATGCAAGAGATTCTCACTACGTCAAGAAAGATTGGCCACTCCGACAGTCATTGGAGCCTGGGAGGAAAAGTGTTCAGCATCCACCACTTGTTGAATCAAGGAAGATTTTGTTACCACCCTTACACATCAAGCTGGGTCTGATGAAGAACTTTGTCAAGGCCATTGACAAAACACAAGCAGCTTTCAAGTACCTCCGTGGAAAATTTTCAAGGTTAAGTGAAGATAAGATAAAGGAAGGTGTCTTTGTTGGTCCTCAGATTCGTGAACTTCTTCGAGATGATGCATTTGACCATGCACTGCGTGGCAAGGAAAAGACGGCATGGAAAGCCTTCCAGTTAGTGGCAATAAATTTTCTCAGAAACAACAAGGCAGACAACTACAGATTGTTGGTGGAAAACCTCCTCAAGGTATACAAAAGCCTTGGTTGCAACATGTCACTAAAGATACATTTTTTGCACTCTCATCTAGATTTTTTTCCACCGCACTGCGGAGCAGTGAGCGACGAGTACGGCGAGCAATTTCACCAGGACATTGCAACAATGGAGAAATACTATCAGGGCAAATGGAGCCCATCAATGCTTGCAGACTATTGCTGGACAGTGACAAGAGATGCTCCATTTAATGAATACAACAGACAAGCCAAGAAGCGCCGAGTAGACACTGAATAGGACTAAACTATGTACATAATAGTTTTTTGCCTTTTGTTTCATAATAAATTTTAGTTACATAACCCTTTTGCTGATTTTTAAAGTGTTACATAAACAGGACAGGTGAAATATTATCATGTAAAGCAACCATAAACACATGAAAAGACCTAGGTTTACAATTTATGATTAAAACTCTACTCTCTACACAATATACATAGACATCAAATGTAAAAACTTAAATATCTTAGAAACAGTAGCCAATCAGTTGTTTTAATTGTCATATTTGAATTCAGCACATCAAAATACATAATAAATAGCACATTTTATCTCTGAAGCAGACGACTTCTCAAAAATTGTAGACCAGTGTAATTTTTAGCAAAAAAAGATAACAAAAGTTGTAAATAAACCGTCACCAGGAATTCAGCGCAGGGTGCACTTTTAGCTAAATGTTGGGTGGAAAAAAATGATACTATCCAACAAGAGTCTTTTCAAAACATTATTGAATGACCCTAGTCGTACCCTCATTTTTAATATGTGCCACATTAGTAAATTCATTAAAACAGCTAAATTAAACAAAGCTGCCATTAACATTAAAAAAATCCCTGCACATAAAAGAATGTCATCTCTAAATTATCAACTGACTGCACAATTGATTTTCCATTATATGGAGCTTAAAACTTCACTTTGGTTTTTATTCACCATCCTTGGTACATCAATTCATTTTCCGCTTCCACCAAAAATGCAGACTTCTAGTCTTATATGTTGAAATTAATTGTCATATGTAGTTTTCAAAGAAAAGAGAAAGAAAACCAGAGGTTCCTTAGTCAGACAGGTTAAAATAATAACTGAGTAATCTTCACATCTGAGAATGCAGTTGGATCTCACTTTTAGCAGCAGCTGAGGACAAATTGCCTCAGTCATCTGCTCAGTAAGTGGAAAGCCAAATAAAGGTTTCCTGAATCAAACCATAAAATTAGTTCTGCTATATTCAGTGGATTACAAATAATGAAGACGGTCTAGTTTTTGTGGATACAGACTAACATGGCTGCTACTCTGAAACCTGCCTAGTTTCTTGAGGTTCAAACTGCATTCCAGAGAGAGACACTGGCTAAGTCCTGACCCCTTCCACAGGGTCTTCCGCGGCACTGAAGGATCCCCCGCTGCCAAAATGCTGTGAAGACCTGTAGTGAGTGAAGGACCCCCTGCTGCCGAAGTGCCGCCGAAGACACACACTGCTGCCAGGTGAGTAAAAAAAATTTAAAAAGGCGCCTAAGGCGCAGGGCCCTCTTAGGCGTAGGTGCGGGGCCCTCTTAGGCATGAGGACTGATTCTGGGGAATCGGGGGAATCGGCCTAAAGCCGGCCCTGTTTCCAGTTGTGAGAATTTAAATGTATTCTGCCCTTCCCCCCAAAAAAACAAACAAAACAGAACAAAACAAAACAAAACACTAGGCCTGATTCTCCTCCACAGTCCATTCCAGTGTAACTTCTGATAAATTTGGTGCAAAAACAGTGAAGCTGGAAGCTACTACACACTACTGCATACCCAGGAACCTAGCAAAGGCCATTTGCTGACAGTCCATAATTCCCTAAATTGACAGCTTTGGTGTGTGTATTTGCAGCATCTCCCCTGAGGCTTTGGTAAACATCAGAGTGGGTACCCATGAGGAAGCTTTTGCTGCTCCTTGCAGCATTACATTTCACACCTTTCATCTACTCCATTTAGAAAGCTTGTTGCTGCAAAATGTACATCTAAGGAGTTATTTGCATCTCAGATCCTAAGGGAACCATGTTGTCCCATAGTGAGGATAAGCGAGAGGACAATCATTCCCTGATGCTGGAGTTCCCATTCTTCATAGATCCCAAGGAAATATGAAATTTAAGTATTACTCCTACTGTCTCCAGTGCTGCCTCACAAAATCCCTGTCCTCTAAGCACCAGAGACTCCAGGAGGCAGCCCTCCTGTGGGTTTTACTGCAAAAGGTTATGTATAACATCACATAGCTGGCAAAGTACTTCTGGTATCTTGTGGCTAAGAGACTTTCTAAGTCTATATCAATAGAGACAAACATTAACTACTTCTAAATTAGGTCAGAATTTTGGCAGGAAGATGTATCTGATAAAGATGCATCTGATGTATCTGATAAAGAAAAGTAATATTTCAGAAAAGCTGGCAAGTCAGTGACATGCAGAGAGCATTAAGATAGTATAAATATTTAAAGTGTTTCTGATAAAATAAACCTCACCTTTGTTAAATATTTATCATATATTAGATATTTATCTTTTCCACCTTCACCATGCTTTGTTAACATTATTCACAAACCTGGAAGTTGTTGGGGAGAAATGTACATATTTGCCTATTTGACAGACTTTTGTATCTTCAGCTAATCTTGTTGCCACAGCCTCACCTGCAATTGGATACCCAGTGTAACTGCTGGCAACTTTTAGCATTTATAATCACGAATCAGGTCACAAAAAATCAGGCTTTTAAGCCAATCAAGATTTTACAATAATAAATCTTGGGTTCTATTTGTGTTCCAATTTGAGTCTTTAGGTTATACCTGCAACAAACCACCAATAAGACAGCCAACATTTATGCACCTAAAGAATGGTGAAATCCAGGCCCCATCCAAGTCAATGGCAAAACTACCGATTTCAATAAGGCCAGGATTTCATCTTGAGTTTTTCCACAACTGAGTATCTCGTAGTTATAGCTAGCAACTAGCATATGATGGGAGCTAGACTTTACGTAAGGTGGAACCACTCTGTGGAGATGTTTGGAAGAAAGACTGGATTGTGTCTGTCAATATGCTGCAGACTTTTGTTCAGGTTACATTTCTATATTTGTAGTTTTCCATTGTCCATTTATAATCCCTTGTCCATTACAGTAATTCAAGGTGGACTGCTTCCTTTCCGTGTTATTTATTGCCCTGGCTAGTAAGAATGGATGTTTGGAGATTCTGGAAGCATTGTGGCCACTCAGTTCTCAAGTCCATGAAATAATCCCTTGTTCTTCCAGTCCAGGTGCCTGTTTCATTGGTTTTACACTAAGCATTGTTCCCACTAGTTTTAGTGGGTTACTTTGGGTTTATCTGCAAATTTTCTGGGGAGTGAATGTCTGTGCTCCCCAAAAATTGTTTCTCCTAGGAGGAACTGAACATTCTCTAATGTGACACCACCATTATTCTCTCAGAATGCCTTACACTCTTCCCATGTCTCCTGCTCAAAGCCTGTGCAAAAGAATTCATAAAAGAGTAATTGGGGGTGGGGAGAGTTATTCTATGATATTACACTCAACTCCTGCTGGACTCTTGCCAGACAACTGTTAGGGGATCCAAATGCTGAATCCCCTTAGTTTGCTTGGGTGGGGTAGGGTCTGCTCAGAGTTTAGGCACTCTCCCTGGCTTTGGACTTCCAGGCACTTACTCCAGGTGCAGTCTCTGTGTCTGACACCCCTCTTGGCAGTGGGGACCCCACAATTCAATTGCCTAGTCCCTGAAATTTATGCCATCTCCCCCAATCTTCCTCTTCAGCTCTTGCATGTCCCCCAGAATCTCATTAAAGGTGTAAGCCTTCTTGTTTACAGTTTACCACTTCAGGAGACTGATAACCAGCATACACAGGATTCTGAAACACCCTTTACTCTTGACACAGCAAGATGAGCAATACAGAGCTAAACAAAATAAGAAACACACCTATATGCATTCCCCTGCCTCAGGTTCTTCACTACTCTGGAAAGTTCTTTAGGCTTGGGCAGAATCCTCTAGAGTGTCCTGGATCATTCCTGCCCTTTTGCACATGGCTTCTCACTCAGAACATGAAACCTCAGGCCCCTTCTGCCTCTCTATAGTGCCTCCCGAAAGTCCCTCTCCTTTACAATCATCAACCCCTTTTGTCAGATGATTCCCCGAGCAGCCTCAGTGGGTGGCAACAGACCCCTACGGGAGGATTTGTTGCCAAGTGACCTCTCCCCTGATATCCAGGCAGTGTGCTTTTACTTGAATAGAAGACCAAAATTTAATAAATCTCCACTTTTAGCCGTGTGCCACTACCTACTGGGGTACAACATGGAGGTAAAAGGACAGCCAAGGCAGCTAACTAATTCAAAAAGAAGTCTGCAGTCTGAAAAAGATACACACAAAGTTTGTGATTTTGAACAGAATCCATAAGATAGGGAATCTAAGTCATGTTGTGGGTTAATCTGAATATTAGCTTTGTAAACCTGCCAGCATATTCAATATTGAAATCTAAATTCAAGATGTGTCATGAAGAAAGCACCTGCTATTTTGTATGATTTTTTTAAAGTACTTTCTAGATTCTGAAAAAGACATTAAAAAGTTGTCTTTTCTGTTTTAATCTTCTTGCAAAATCACTGAATTGGAGTCATGCAGTTTCTGAAAATAGTGGTGTTAAACTATGTTTTCTAATTATAAAGGTATTTTAATAAGAGGTCAAACGTATGACACTGAGTTCAGTGCCAACTCTTAACATAAACCACATCATATATTTAGTTATGTACCTTTATAAATGATTAATAGAGTCAAGGCTATGTGTTTTTCATAGCTATATGTTTCATTGCTCAGCTGTGAATATTTTCTATTTGGGAATGTAAATGATGAAACAGAAAAGATTACATGAGCCTTCCAATATAAAGCCACACAGATGTTTATGACCAAAGCTGACTGCTTCAACAATCAAAACAAATTATCTTGTGAATTCAAAAAGTTAGTCAAGTATAAAGGGGAGAGAGGTGTTTGGTATATATGTAAGCACAGCCCTATATGCTAACTACAAATAGCAACAGTCTGCATTCATTAAGATTAGTCTGAGTCCTATCTGAAAAAGTCTACACCCTCTGTCAAAGCATATATGTGGGGTGGAGGGAGAAAGAAAGACATCCTAGCCATCAAAACAAGCTGTAGGACTACTCAGACCCAGTAAACACACTCGCTCAGCAAGGAGACTGATGTAATCTTCACCATAGCTACCAGTTGTTTCCCCAGCCCATCATAACTCTTCCATCAGATTGTGAGTTTCAGTCAGCTTGCTCTCTCCATGCCCCAATTGCCACCAGATATTAGGCAAGAATCAGTTACCTATATTGGATCACTGGTGATAGTGAAAGACTGTGATGCAAGAAAGTATTTAAGCAATGTACACATCTTTATGTACATGAGTAGTCCCACATCTGTACACAAAAAGTACATTGCTGAACTGGGGCCAAAAAGGGGGTCATGAGCATATTGAAAATATTAACCAGTGCCTCCTCTCTAACATCCTGCAGCAGCCTCATAAATATGGGAATAAGAAGGGTGACAAAACAATCAGGTGGAACCCCTACAAGAAAGCCTTCAGGATTAGTGGGCAAATTTCCCCGTATAGCCCTCTCAGCCAGGAAGTAATGGGCTGCTCAAGCAGCCTCATTCACTCTTCCCTAAATTGGCAGTTAATCCCAAACCAGCTCATGATGAGCTACATCAGATAGATCTAATAACAGAGCATCAAAACTTGGTATTTCCATCCTCCATGCTGAAATACCAGGATTGCCTGTGTTGTCATCCTGAGTCAGGAATAGGAGTTGAAACATTAAAGCTTTTTGCAGAATGAAAAAAAAATTATTCATAAATATAAAAATGATTTGTCTTGTCAAATTCCAGCCAAGCTTTTTATTTCAGGTTGGTTTGACATTAAACTGTGTTTGCCTGAGCTATGCAGTGCCTCATGCCTCCTATGTGTTGGGCTTCCCAGCTGTACTACATCTTGCATGGTGTACTGTAGTGCATCATATAAGATGTAGTTGGACCATGCAAATAATTTCAGCAAAATTAACATTTTGCCAAAACTACATTTTCTGTCAAAATGAAAAACATGGCTGCATTTCTGTGTGATTATTACTAGTGCTGAATCATGGACCAAACACCACAAATGCAGTGTCTATACCATATTCCAGTCTGTCAGATTAAATTAGTGCCCCCCGAAACACACAGATCACACAAAGGGGTTCCAGCCCTCCTTGGAAAGTCTAGATCAGACAAATCTATTGCACTATTCTCACCTTCCTAGGTCCCTATGAAGTGGAGTGAGGATCCCTGCACTGGAAATGGGTACATGGGGATTCTGCCTCCTCTAACTTTAGAGACTTTTCCAGGTAAAGCATCATAGAATCATAGACTTTAAGGTCAGAAGGGACCATTATGATCGTCTAGTCTGAGCTCCTGCACAACTCAGGCCACAACTCACCCACCCACTCCTGTATCAAACCCCTAACCTATGTCTGAGCTATCAAAGTCCTCAAATTGTGGTTTAAAGCAGGGTTTCTCAAACAGGGGTCGCCGCTTGTGTAGGGAAAGCCCCTGGCAGGCTCGGCTGGTGTGTTTACCTGCCTCATCCGCAGGTCTGGCCGTTCGTGGCTTCCACTGGCCGTGGATTGCTGCTCTGGGCCAATGGGAGCTGCTGGAAGCGGCGGCCAGTTCGTCCCTCAGCCCGCGTCACTTCCAGCAGCTCCCATTGGCCTGGAGCAGCAATCCATGGCCAGTAGGAGCCGCGATCGGCCGGACCTGAGGATGGGGCAGGTAAACACACCAACCCAGTCCACCAGGGGCTTTCCCTACACAAGCGGTGAGTCCATGGGCGCCAACTTATATGGGCTCCTGGGGCTAAAGCCCCAGGAATATTCACAGTCAGGTGCTCTGCTCCACCAATATTTGGAGCTAGGTTTCGCCCCTTTAAATCCCAGCAGCAGCCGGGAATTAAAAGGCTCTGGGTTGCCCGCAGCCACGGGGAGCCCAGAGCCCTTTAAATCCCAGCCGCGGCCGGGAATCAGAGGGCTCTGGGTTGCCCGCAGCTGCGGGGAGCCCAGAGCCCTTTAAATCTCAGCCGCGGCCGGGAATCAGAGGGCTCTGGGTTGCCCGCAGCCGCGGGGAGCCCAGAGCCCTTTAAATCCCAGCTGCGGCCGGGAATCAGAGGGCTCTGGGCTGCCCGCAGCCGTGGGGAGCCCAGAGCCCTTTAAATCTCAGCTGCGGCCAGGAATCAGAGGGCTCTGGGCTGCCCGCAGCTGCGGGGAGCCCAGAGCCCTTTAAATCCCAGCCGCGGCTGGGAATCAGAGGGCTCTGGGTTGGCAGCCCTCCCCTCCCCTGCCCCTACCTGTAGGAGACACGAAGGGGACTTCCGGCCAGGAGATGGACATCACTCACCTTAGCAGCTGCTGGGGCTTCCGTGAGTGTTTGACCCTATGATTCCTCCCCTGCCCCAGCCCCCACTCCTGCCCAATGCTGGGGAAGGGGCAGCCCCATGCCATCCCCTCCCACCATCCCCCAGTGAAGCTATGGTGAGGGGCAGCAGGCTGCACAGGGGAGGCAGGAAGCCACATGTGAAGGCAATGCCCTCTCCCCCAGCACCCACCAACCCACCCGCCACAGGAGGGATGGGAGAGGGAGGTTTCCTAGATCTGAGCAGCTGGGGCTTGGGTGAATTTTATGACACCCTGCTCCCCTGCCCCATAGCCACCACCCTGCAGACCCCACTTCTGCCCCATGCTGGGCAAGGGGCAGCCCCATCCCCCATCCACAGTGAAGTTATGGTGAGGGGCAGCAACACGGAAGGCCACCTGTGATGGCAACCCCCACCCCAGTACCCATCATAGGGGAGGTGAGTGGGCTTTCTGGACCTGAGAGGGGCCCTAGGAGCATGTGCAGTGACTGTGGTGCAGAGTGAGTGTGCTGTGGGGGACTGGGGGGGGAGAGGAGGGGTCCCTCCCCTGGAGCTTGCTGCTGCCAGTGGTGGTGATGGGGAGTCCTCTCTGGCCCTAGCCCTGGGGCAGCCTGTCTGCACCCCAAGTTCCTCATCCTCAGCTCTGCCCCACCCCAAAGCCTGCACCCCCAGCACCGAGCACGCTCCTGCACTGTGAACCCCTCATCCCCAGCCCCACCCCAGAGCCCTCACCTGAGGGGAAAAACATGCAACTTAAATTTGGTGGTCAGTTTGGAGTATCATTTTGTTTAGCACGATACTTGACTATTTTACACCCCTTTAAAGTATATAACTAGTCGTATACAGGTGTTACAAAGTGGGAATGTTTTCTCTGAATACTGTGCGGGTGCTTCAGTTTCCTCTCTGCATTTCTCAAGGATCTAGATGGTAGGATAAGGGGGTGTGATTGTTGTAGAGCCCTAGAGGGATAGTGTGAGCTGTCTGCACAGAGAATGGCTGAAACCCTGTCTCCTGGTAACTGATGGCCTGGGCCACTCTCCTGCAAGGTGCCAACTGAAAGTGTTGGAGAACAGAGAGATCGGGTGGCCTCCTAATGCCTGGAAAAGAGACCAAGGCAGAGGATCGAGTGTCAGTGCCTGTGCGGACTTCTGGGAAGTGCACGGTGTGGAAGGGGATGCTGTGATGCTTTGGAACAACTCCATACAAAGCCAGTCAGGACTCTGGGGGAGCCTCCTCTCTCTGAGCAGACTGTCTCCAGGGCAAGAAGCTTACACCTTCCTGGGTCTGACCTCGGAGCATTCAGCCCTTCCACATCATGCACTTTCCACAGCGAGTCTGCCCAGGCGGGTCCTGGGGCAACCAGAGGTCCCTGCACCCCAACTCCGCAGTCAGATGTGACTCTCAGCCAGACAGTAAAACAGAAGGTTTATTAGATGACGGGAACACAGTTTAAACAGAGCTTGTTGGTACAAAAAACAGAACCCCTCTGTCAGGTCCATCTTGGGGGGTGGGGAGCCCAGAACCAAGTTCTGGGTCTCTCCCCATTTCCCCAGCCAGCTCCAAACTGACACTCCCTCCTCTGGCCTCTGTGCCTCTTCCAGACAAGGAGGCCACCTGATCTCTTTGTCCCCAACACCTTCAGTTGGCATCTTGCAGGGGAAACTGAGGCACCCACTCAGTATTCAGAGAAAATATTAAGAACATTCCCACTTCATCACAACAGGTGCAACAAAATATAATACTGTATATTGAAGTAGGCAAGTGCTGCTTCTGACTTTCCACTTTTAATTGACCCTTGTAATCTTGTGGCACTGACGCGTTGTAGCTTCATTTTATATCGGCTTACAAGGCGGGAGCGGGGGGGGCACCACCATTTTGGGCCCCACCAAAAATTATACAAACCTGCCGCCTATGGCGGTGACCCCTATTTGAGAAACCCTGGTTTAAAGACTTCAAGGTGCAGAGAAACATTCAGCAAGTGACTCATGCCCCATGCTGCAGAGGAAGGCAAAAAACCTCCAAGGCCTCTGCCAGTCTGCCCTGGAGGAAAATTCCTTCCTGACCCCAAATATGATGATCAGCTAAACCCTGAGCATGTGGGCAAGACTCATCAACCAGACACCCAGGAAAGAATTCTCTGTAGTAACTCAGATCCCACCCCATCACAAGCCATTGGGCATATTTACCACTAATAGTCAAAGATCAATTAATTGCCAAAATTAGGCTCTCCCATCATACCATCCCCTCCATAAACTTAGGTAGTACAGCTTCAGGCTACTGTGTTTTCTGTGGGGCTTCTCCACACTTGGAACAGAATGGCCTTGATGTCACTAATGAAGCTGCAAGACCAGGGAAAGGAAGAGGGTTGCTGGGACCCCAGGCCAGTGCGGATGTTCAGGGCTCCTCACAGGTAGTCTGGCATCTGCAGATTTAGTGGTGAATGCATGGCTCATCCATCCCCTTTGGTGGAACAGTTTGGGATGAATTCTGTAATGGGGAGAGAAGGAAACACTGTTAGGGGTTTCCCCTTCTTTGACTCCCTTATGAATTTTACTACAAGAGGGGGTAATCCAACCCAGGGTTAGAAGAGTTAAAGATGGACAAAAGTATGTAACTAGCAAGAGAAAAAAAATTAATATCCTTTAAGAAGGCACAAGAGATAGAGAAAGACTAGTAGATCCCCCCTCCCTATCTTTATTAGTCTCCACATCTTTTGAAACAGTTGCTTAAGAAGTTAGTTCGTCTCAACTTTTTTTTTTTTTGGTTGTTGATACTAGAAGAATTGAGTTGTATTGTAAATATAGGAAGCAGTGAAATAGTCAAATCAACGCTACCACATGATCAACTGTTTCCAGCTCATTAACTCCAAAATGGTATTTGCTGCACTAAGAACAGACTTTGCTTTGGCTCAAATATTGGCAAACAGCAAGCATTACCAAAAAGGCCTATTTAAAGCCAAGGAAAATAAAACATTGCTGAAATTTTCCAGTATATGAAAACCAGAAAGGTTCACACAGAAGCTGTTTGCTAAAAGTTCACTGAATTACAAAGAGATTTGTTTAGGTTTGATATTCTTTACAAACAACAAGTATATAGTTCAACCACCTTCTTAAAAAAACCTATTTGTCAAAGTATTTTGAATTACATAAAAAAACCCAAAATATTAGGGTTACTAAATCAAGCACTCTGAAGTTAGGAAATGCCAATATTGGGGTTGCTTATTCAATTTTAATTCACCCACCTTGTGTTTATGCATTATATTAGTCCCCCCTCCTCCTCCGCCCTGGACTCCTGCCTCACCCAGTGAACAGTGACTGGACATAAGCAGCTATCCAATATTTTCTTTTTTCCTCATTGTTCAACGTATGGCCCTAGGCCTTATTTAGCGCACACTATTCAATCATAGAACTAGTTTCATATGTTGAATCTAATTATATTTCATTTGGCGGATGGTATGAAGGCTGTTCAAAATCACATTCATGAAGACCACTTCAATATTTCTAACCTGGTAATGATAGAGGATAGCATATTTAAAATACTATATTTCTTCCATTACAATCCCTCCATTTTGTCACAAATAGCTCTTTTAAAATTTATAGTGATCTTATAGCAGATATACGAGACTGTGATAAATACGTCCAGCCCCCTACACCTCTCAAGGGCTGGATCCAGGTGCTGCAGTTTAATAGCTTTGTGTTTATTTCCTTCGTATTCCTGTGTCCTAAACAGTTACTACCACACAAAAATTAATTTTAAACCTTGTTGTTTCTTTGCAAGTGAATCCTTCCTTTCAGAAAGTCAAGACAAATTGTCTAAAATCAACATTTATTTTCTTTCATTTAATAGATTAATTTGAAGCCACTTTTTCCTTCCTTCAAAAGATTAAGACCAGAGTGGTAGCAAAGTCCATAATCAATGTAGTAGGAACAAGCTGCCATCATATACTTCACATGCCTGTAGTTCAAAGAAACAGCTTCATTACTTTAGTAGCATGTGGAGTCTCCCCACCATCTCTCCTCTTTGAAGTCACACATACTGTTCCCAGACAACTGCTCACACACTATATGTATATATATGCGTAATATTCAGAGCACACTTTTGTAATGGGGTAACAGTATCTTTGTACTAAGCTATGCATCTCCAATATAATGTACCTGCAACATTTAAATTCATTATATCACAATAGCCATGCATTCTGTTATGCTAATCTATGTTCTTAGATGGCATCCATCAATCTGGAATCTGAGCGTTCTCAGTGAAGAGAATATGTAACAAGCCAATTAGTCTGAACTGTGTAGGTGTTCCTTAAATGCATGAGCTGGATCTGTAACCAATCAAATTGTTTTTTTGGGGCTCAATCCTGCAGTCTTTACTCAGGCAAAAAGAGCTCCCACTGAAGATAATGAGAGCTATTATCTGGGAAGGATTACAGGAGACACCAAAACACATTTCACAAATACTCTCATTGTATTTTCTTTTTACCTGGAGCAACTTATTTTTAAAGCATTCACTTCATCCTTCCCTAGGAATCTACTTCCCCTGCACCACTGAAGCAAACAGTTTTAGTGACAGTAGTACCACTAGCCCTAACCAAGATAAGGAGCCCAATGTGTTGGGTATTGTACGAACACTTGTTGTGAGACACCATGCCTCAAAGAGATTACAATCTAAATAAGATGCAATAAGTGGGTGGAACAAACAGATGGAAGGATGGGGGAGTAGCTTGAGGGAACAAAAAGAGCAACACAGTTACACAGACTAGCTGTACTATTTACAGCATTGGGACCTTTAAAGAGGTAACGATATAATATCTTTTAGTCACCTAATACTAAAAGTTCCCTCTTGCATTTTAACGTAAAACACACTAGGGAACTTTTAGTGCAAAACAGTGTTTGCACTGACCAATAGAATGCAACACATAAGCATGCTTTAGAAATTATACCTGCAGCATGCACATTTCTGTACCTTTTAGACAAGCCCTAATAGCTATCTGCCTAACCATTATTATTTGATGCAGACATTACAGTACAAATGGGTCTGGAGGAAGGAGTACAGTGGCCTTACAGATTATCTTGTAAGGGATGGCATGGATAACTTCATGTGAAGGCTTGCTTAATCATGCAATATCATTGGCAAAGTCTAGACCTTCGAGGCATTTGCCATCTACCCATGCCATACCAATGTGTGTTGCTAATATCTAGTCTATGGCAATACTAGAGAACAGAGAAAATACAGCCCCATTTCATGCCAGTGTCCATTTGGAACCACTCTGTTTGGTTGTTCACCCTTACAGAGCACTTAGCATCGCTATACATGACCTCAGGTGAAACGGACAATTTTAGCTTGGGTTCCATAGGACTGAAGGATATTCCACAATGTCTGTCTGTAAAGGCTCTCAAATGCCTTTTGAACGTCAATGAATTTGATGAAGGCAGCCTGTCATTCTATTCATTTTTCTATGATGTTCTTTAGTGTGAATCTCTCATCTATACAGGGTATCTTTAGCTTGACTCCAGTTTTGTGTTCTCAAAGATCTACATCCACTCTCTCTTTCATTCTGTGTAGTATTACACTGCAGAAGACTTCCCCTACACTCCTCTTTGTTGTGAGTCCTCTTCAGTTATGGTCAATGAGATCACCCTTTTGGGGTATTCTGACAATGACTCTGTTTCTACTGGTCAAAAGCAAGAGTGGTCTTTATCAGTTTTCTTAGGTCAGTAATATCAAGTGCCTTTAGCATTTGTGCTGTGATTTGATCATTCCCCACTCCTTTTCCCCCATCTCCCTCTTGGTTACAGCCTGTACTTCTGGGATCTCTATTGAACAAAAGTTCCGTGTTCCACTGACATCTGGTACTGAGGTGGTTCTGGGTCTGCTGTGGTCTTCTTTAAAATGTTCTGTCCATCTATTTTTCTGTTCTACCTTTGTTGTAAGAGATCAATATGTCTTTATCAGTGGCTGTTTAATGACTTGGAACAAAAATAAAAAAGGAATCCTACAAAAAGTGTAAACAAATTGCTAAGAATGAGTACAAAAGAACAAGCATGTAGGGACAAAAATCAGAAAGATTAAGGAACAAAATGAGCCACACCTAGCCTGGGACATAAAAAGGAGCTCTAGAAATACATTAGAGCAAGAGAAAGACAAGGGAAAGTGTAGGTCCTCTACTTAGGAGGAAAGAAGAGCTAATAATGAATGACATAAAAAAGGCTGAAGTGTTCAATGCCTATTTTTGCTTCAGGTCTTCACTAAAAAGGTTAGTTGTGACCAGATACTCAACACAATTCATATTAACAAGGTTTTCAAACCAAAATAGGGAAAGAACAGTTTAGAGAATCTTTAGATAAATTAGATGTATTCAGGCCATCAGGACCTGATAACATTCATCCTAGGGTTAAGGAACAGGCTGAAATAATCTCAGAACATTAGTGATTATTATCAAAAAATCATACTGGAGAAGAGAAAATATTGTACTTATTGTTAAAAAAGGGGAACAAAGAAGAGATGGAGAATTATAGACCAGTCAGCTTAACTTTGAAAACATGTTCCAGTGTCTTTCCAGGTAGCAAACAATCATTTTTAAGCACCTAGAAGACAAGGTTATAAGTGATAGCCAACATGGATTTGTCAAGGTCAAATCATGCCAAAACAACCTAATTTACCTGTTTGACAGGGTTACTAGCCTGGTGGATGAGCACAGTGATCAAATTGTTCTCCATGTCCATTAAAGACAGGACAAGTAGTAATTGGTTTGATCTTCAGCAATGGGCATTTAGGTTAGATATTAATAAACTGTCTAACTATAAGGATAGTTAATCTCTGGAACAGACTTCCACAGAAGGTTGTGGAATCCCCTTCATTGGAGGTTTTCAAGAACAGGTTAGGTGAAACACCTGTCAGGAATGGTCTAGGAGGTTTACTTTGTATTGTCTCAACGCAGGGTACTGGACTTCATGATCTTTCGAGATCCCTCCATTTCTGTGCTAGGATTCTATTACTTTTCCATGGGCTTTTTTTTGGCCCATTTCCTGTTTTGAAATTTTCATACAGCGTTTTAGTCACTTGGTAAATGGCTCTGTGGTTTTCTATCATAGCAGCGGTTTCAGCTGCTTGGTCTTTAAGATTTCTTTCCTTGCATTGCTGTGCTTTCCTGTATTCCTTTGCTTTTTCCAATATTTTGTTGATTTTAGAATTCAGCAGTTTTCTTTTCTGTACTTTCCTTTCCTCAAGGAGACACCATGTTTCTTGGCTTATCCAATCCTTGCTATATGTTGATAGCCATCTGTTACTGTTACAGTGTGAATTACGTTGTTTGAGTGCTGCCTTTTTTTTCAGGTCCAGTCTCCCTCACTTTCCTCTACCCATGAAAGTGCCTGAGATCTGTTCCTTAGGTCAAGCTGGAATCTCTCACAATACTCCATTTTTTGTTTTGTATAGTTCATTTTCTCTTGGCTTAATTTCAGTTTAGCAATGCAAAGATTGTAGTGACTACTGATATTTGCTGCTAAATATGCCCAAGCATGTTGGACAGATGACCTGAATCTCAAGCTGAGGCAGATGTAGTAAAGCTTGGTTTGTTTTTGTCTTGTCATCCAATATACAAAACACCTCAGTACAATTTTTAACATGATCTACCAGTTCTGGAACCAGGTCTCTAGTAAAAGAATACTAGCAGTTTTTCCCATTTCAGTCTCTATTTTGTTGAAATAGGCCAGGTAACAGAAAAAGGTATTCACAAACATGTTCACTAAATTGAATTTGTGATTCAGCACATCATGTTCACACCCTTTCAGGTTCACTTTTACATCATCATTTGGCTGATTGGTATTTTCTGTATTGCAATAGCACCTAGGGGCACCAACTCAGATCAGAGGCCTACTGTGCTAGGAAGATAGTGTGTATGGACATAGTAAGGGACAGTCCCTGCCCAAAGAATTTACTGTCTTAAACAGGTAAAATGGGCAAAAAGGATAGGAAGTATTCTCTCTATTTTAGAGATGAGGAATTAAGATGCAAAGAGACTAAGGGCCAGATTTTTTGGAGGAACTATTTGTTAGCATAGTTTCAGAGATTGTAGGGCAGGGTCTAGGATCAATCTCCCTTTGACAGGGGGTTCATTTGCAATGGAGCTCGTGAGGGGACAGTTGCCACCCCCCCAACATTCATAGGTTCCTATACTCCATTACATCTTCACTTTTTGCCCCATCCAGACTTTGCAGGATATAATAATTAATAACATATAATATTCTATATGCCAACCATTCCTCACTGCCATGGCACTACCCCATGCACCTCCCCCCACACACCCAAGAATGTTATGCCCTTGCTCTTTGGAACCACCTCCAAGCACAGCACAGGGTGTGTGGCCACATGGGTGTTCAACAGCCTAACATAAAAGATCTGATTAAAATGAAAGGAACCAGTGCCATCATCAAGGAGAAATACAGGACAACTTAAGCAAGCAAAGGAGCAAAGCAAGTGGTAGGACTTGGGGAAAGTAGTAACAGACACACAACTTGAAATGTGATGGCTAAGAGAAAAATTGACTTAAAACCTGTTTGCTAGACAGCCAAGAAGTATAACATACAGTGACGGAAGCTGATAACAGCTTCCTGATTCTCTACATCAGCACTAGAGCAGGAAAAAACAACATGGGAGCTGCTCTAAATTGCATCAGCTGGCTACAGTCACTGTGCCATTACCCCATCCATGTTCTTACTCAACATGCCCTCTGCTCTGGAGAAAGAGACATAGGAGATGGCTACATGCCTACTCGGACAACCCCACACTAGGGGAATCCTCATAGGTGACTCTAAAGTTTTCCACTTCCTTTATCTGGAAAGAATCCAGGTGTTTTAAAATCTAGGGTGCACATATGTAGACACATATAATACTATCTCTTGGGCAAACAGGGCAAGAAAAACTTTTTTAAAATGTTGTCATACTCCCTAGGCATCCTTATTTTGAGCTCACTCATTCTGTTTATCATGCTCCCCCCAGCCTTCTTCTTGAGATAAAAAAGTTGCATTTGGAACTGAGGTTTTAGTGACAAGAGTTTGAGGAAAACCTAATTTTCTGGCAGAAAGTTCTAATGGATAATTTTTGACCAGCCCTACTGACAATAAAAATCAGGTCTCTAATGGAGTGAGAAATAGTTTTCTATTCTGATGCAGAATAACTTTTTAGCTTTATAAGAACATTTTTCCTAGCCCATTAATATAGAAAAAAAATAATTTGGGCTATTTCCTCAGTGATATTTTAGTACTATCAAAGGCTAGAATAAATCCACAGGTGGAGCCTAAAAGTTGTAGTTAGGCACACATAAAATATTTTCCTAAGAACATGTGCTAAATAGTTTTATCAAGTAAATTTTTCATAAGTTATTGCCAGTCATAGCTTGCATGTTTGAGAAAGTTTATGTATGGAACAAGAATGAACAAAGCTTGGTGCTGCAAATGGAAGGCTAAATCAGGGACTTGTCACTTGATGCACAGCAGCATAAAACTATGCGGGGGGAGGTTCCATCACCGTAATTTATGGAGGCAGTGATATTGACAGCTACAGGAAAACATGCCTATGGGATTTGTGCTTGTAAATGGACTGATAAAAGTTGGACAATTTCATTTAGTAAAAGCTGCACTTAAAAAGACAGTTTACACTATATTGAGATCATGTTTTTCCAATGGCCAATATTCATTTGCAAAAGATTAATAGATACAGCATGTTAACTGATTTTTAAAATTAGGCATTACTAATTTATATATAAGTGGACATAAATAATTTAGTCTTCTTGCATTGGCATCAAAATGGCTCTAAATAAGGGTTTTGGAGATGATTGTGGCAGATTATAATTGATTTCTATGGTGGTAATGCGCTAAGACCCCACTTGGGATCAGGGCTCCATTCTGCAAGACATTGTATAAAGACATGCATTATGTAAATGAGCAGCAAACAAATAAGAGGATAATGGAAGTGAGGGACACACATGGTGCTTAAAAAAACTCACACACCTTATTCATAAATTTGTGTTAGGAAAAAACTCACTAACTTTAAGGATTTATCTTAATGAAAGAGAAGGTTGAGTCTGACAGCCATACAGTGCCAGCTATGGTCTTTAAGGACTTTTTTTTACAGCATACATTTGCGTGCCTCCATTAATCATGTTTCTCTCCTGTTGTCATTTTTGACAACAAATGCTACTCCTATTATTTAGCAGACTCCTGACATCTTTATAAAGTTGTTAGCACTTCCTAGGGGCATGTCTTTAAAGTCAGTTAAGAGAAGTATATTTATTGGGAAGGAAGCACAGCATTACTTATAGTATAACTAGAATCTTGTAGTATGCCAGCCTGTGAAAAATGTAAAGTGTTCACTTCATGTCCAACAGCTTTCTAGGTCACAGAGATGCAGTCCCTTTCATTAGGATCAGGGTGAGTTTCAGTGCCTCCAGCTGAAGCTGTTCCACTGTGTATAAAATACTTTAATATTAATTGAATCAGGGGCTGGAACAGAGATCTGTGACCACTGGGCTACAGAGTCACATTCTTTCTCTAGAGAATGCATATTTAAGTAGAATAGCTTTAGCAGGAGAGACAGATGGGCCCACTGACTTCTCCTTGTTTTTTTGAAAGGAAGGTTTGACCTGTCTTATGTGACTAACTGCAGGAGAGGGTTCACAGCTGTCCAACTTGAGTGTAGGGAGGTGCTTCTCTCTGAGCAGGAGGTAGGTCCTTAAATCCATGTGAGAGAGCCAGAGATTAGGTCACGTGTCTCTCCTCAGGATTTCCTACTGGCTAGCATAGGGAGCTTCCAGCTCAGCTTGCTGGATTTATGAATCCCTTTCTTGGGTGCCTAACTCTCTCAATGCTTTGTATAGGAACTTTGGTTCTTAACTCAGTGTTGTGAATTCCACGGGAGTCAGGATACCTAGGAGTTGTAATATTTAACTCCTAAGCCCCCTGTCTGAATTTAACCCATTATACCTCATTAACTTTATAATTTATATAACTGCTATGAGTATTTATGTTATGTTAGTGTTGTTGGTTAGAGACTAATTTTAAGGAGTGCTAAGCACCCCTAGCTTCTGTTGTAGCCAATATATGCTGGGGGCATTCAGTGCATTTGTAAATCAATCCTGTATTGGGCATATGGTCCTGTGACAATTATATTGAAATAGAAGTGAATGTTTTTGTATTAGTACAGCAGAACCACAGAGTTATAAGGACATCAGGAATGGAGGTTGTTTGGAACTCTGAACAAAACGTTATGCTGTTCTTTCAAAAGTATATAATGGAACATAGACTTAATACAGCTTTGAAACTTTACTCTGAAGAAGAAAAATGCCGTTTTCCTTTATTTAAGAGGTTTATGTTTAACAATACTTTTCTGTTTTGCTTGCTTGTTTTTTGGTCTCTGCTGATGCCTGATTGTGTACTTCTGGTTCCAAATGAGATGTGTGGTTGACTAGTCAGTTTGTAACTTTGGTGTTTGTAACTCTGAGGTTCTAGTGTATGCTTCCCCTCCTTCTTATGAAATATTGAATATGTAGTATTTTGCCTAACTCAATATCAGTCAAATTCTTCTCTCATTTACACTGACCTATTATACAATTGGACTAACAGTTCAAATCTATTGAATTTTGTTGGTGTCAGCAGAATTGGCCCTCTGTTTGTATACATATTCTAACAACTTGATGAAATATTTTAAATTAGGAACACTTATTTTATGTTCAGTTCATGATGTTTAATTAATAATGCAAATGGAAGATTACTTTCCTTTAGTACTAATTGTTATTGTCACTCAGGTTTCTTAATTGTACTCTATGATTTAGAAAAAAAACTAGCTTCATGTGTTGCCTCCTACTTATCACAGGAATAGGTGTCTGCTCTTACACACTTGAGAGAGAAAATAATTGAGTGTTCAGAATGAGGGTCTAAGGAAGATTTGTTTGAAGTTTGTTGTGCCAACTATGGAAATAAGGACATTTTTGATTTGTCAATAACAAAAGTTATGTTATTTATTTTTATCTTTGGAAGATAGTAGAGAGTAGTTTAAGGTACATGTATCTCAGTGAGAGAATGAAGCAAGAGAGGAGAAACAATACCCCATAGACATCTGTATACACTGATTTCTCAGCCCCCACCCAATGTGACAGCATTTTTTAAAGAAAAAAATTAGTAATAATTGTAGCAGAGACCCAACTAATCCAGCATTAGGCCTTGCCACTACTTCACTTTACCTTTTATCTCACATGAAACAACCCTCTTGCATTTTCACAACTTTCTTTTGGGTGTGATATGTTACCACCCAAAACGTCCAGCCTCCTTCTTTGGTCTCAGTCAGTCCTTTCAGTCTATAACAAGCTGCAGCATCCATGTAGACCTTCCTCAAGGCTCAAAGGATTTTCCAGACTTTTATAAGGGCTTCCCCTTCCATACTGTTACCCTGAAGGGAGGACAAGTCTTTTAGTCTTCCTAGCTGGAGTTTTTTCACCCAACAAGCACAGGCTCCTTGTAGGGCTCTGTTCCAAGCAGTCAGCCTAGGTATTTGCAGCATCAGCAGCAACTGGTTCCCTCTCAGCAAGCTACCTGAACTTTCACCAACAAACCTCAGGTTTCAGAGTGGTAGCCATGTTAGTCTGTATCAGCAAAAACAACGAGAAGTCCTGGTGGCACCTTAGAGACTAACAAATTTATTTGGGCATAAGCTTTCGTGGGCTAAAACCCACTTCATCAGATGCATGGAGTGGAAAATACAGTAGCAGATACAAATGCACAACACAAGAAAAGATGGGAGTTGCCTTACCAAGTGGGGGTAAGTCTAACGAGACAATTCAATTAACAGTAGAATACCAAGGGAGGAAAAATCACTTTTGTAGTGGTAATGAGGGTGGCCCATTTCAAACAGTTGACAAGAAGATGAAAAAACCTCACGTTGCCATTTATATTCCCCAGAAGGCCAGGTACCTAGTCACATCCTGTGGCTTTCTACACATACACTCCAGCTAGGGAGATGGGCTAAACATGGCACCGCTGATGCTGAGCCCCCAGAGCCTTTCACCCTTAAAGGGCCAGCTCATCCTATGACAACAATCCTCAAGACACATTCGCTCTAATCAAAACAGCCATATGACCTCAGTGCTGTAAGTTTTATCCTGCTTCTCTATTTCCCCCCCTGTGTTTGACACTGTCTCTCATTACATCGTGTTGTTGCCTGCAAGGTTCTGCAAACAAAGCCAATAGGTAAAATGTTTAAAAGTACTCAACTAACTTATAAGCCTAAGTCCCATTTTCAAAAGTGATTTAGGCTCCATTCCTCAAAGGTATGTAGATGCCTAACTCCAATGCATTTCAATGGGAGTTTGGCATCTAAAAACTTTTGAGGATCATGGCCCTAGGACTAGATTGACAAAGAGAATCCTCAGACATGAGTTAGGCACACAGGCTTCTTGTGCATTGTATGGGGAAGGTATTGTAGGCAGAAAAGGACATAAATATTATATAGAAATAATAATTAGCAGTAAGTAACTTAGCTTTATCTGCTACTGCATTATCCTTTTTTGTAAGTACAAGACGTACATTGAAAGATTCTATTATTTTCGATAACCTCTTGTAGATTTGATAGTCCTTATAGGATTCTGTTTATCATTATTTGACATTATTTTGCATTTTCAAATTCTTCAGCACATTATAATCTACCATGTGTTCAGGTCAATTGTCCTCACATATTTTGTTCTGATGTGCCTAATACAGGCTTAGTGTCTCTCTGCTATAAATGAGGCCATATTCATAAAACTACACTCATATGCCTAGGGACATATATTTGGACTATTACCATTTTAAATTCACTCTTGATGTCACAATCAGAGAGCTGACTGAATTTGAATCTATTTGCTTCTACAATAAAGGCTCACATTTACTGCACGATTTTATAACTGGAGCACAGAATCCTGAGTTAGATATCTGAGTTCTTCTCTGTTCCATTGATATATTAAGGTGATTCCAAATACCATGAAACGAGCAAATATCAGAGGCATCATCATCAGAGATCATGGTCTGATGCAAAGTTAATGGAAAAACCCATTTTGACGTTTAGTATGTTTGAATCTGGTCCCACATCTGCAAAAAAATCGTCATTTTGAAGTAATTGCAGCTGGTCACATATAGGAGGTTTCAGCCTAGCTTCCTTAACACCGGACATCTTCCTATGTGATGGACAGGATCTCACTTTGCCATTTTTAGAGGAGTAAACCCTACCTCCTAAAGACTCTAACTGGGAACATAATCCACAAGTGCTTTCTTTGTTAAATATTTATCCTATAGCTGTATGCAACTGCTGTATCACTTTACACTGCGGAAGATGACAAATGGTATATAATGATCATAGTTATCCACTGTCAGAGTTGGTGAGTATTTAGTGAAGTAATATTCTATTCTGTTACAGGAATTAATTAAGAAAAATGTCATGGCCAAATACACACCACCACCCATAAGCTGTGTAGATAAGTAAATAAATCAATTATTTCCTCCTCATATCAACTGCCACTGGCAGTAGAAGAACAGCCATACAGTAAGCATACTCCTTAAGCAATCTGCTTAATTTATCCTGCTAGCAGTCTGAGAGTAAAACTTTACAAGATGTTTTAGTGAAAATACATGCATGAAGGGCCCTATCCAACTTCAACTTTATATGCATTTCATGCGGGTGTCCCTTTCCATCTTATTTACAAAGTTTCTCATACTAAACATGCATTTGCACCGGCAAATAACTTTAAAAGTAAGAAAGAATATTTCTAAGAAATATATTCAAGATATTTTCCTTTTTACCCATCACCCCTGTGGCCAATCTATTTTTTTACATCTTTATTTTCTCCTACATACAGCATCTGATCATCTGCTATTAAGCTGTTTACCTCAGATATTTTTCAACAATAGTATTCCATTAAAAAAAAGGGATATGAGACTGATTGTCAGTGAATGAAAGCCCTTAAAAAGGAACATGTAATCCTGACTTTTTTTTTTCAGTTTTATGGGAGACAGTGATCAAATTGTACTTTTTGTCATCAGTATCACTAGTTGTTCAATGAAATGTGAAAATTTATTCATGAAAAAATTATATTTTCACACAATCAGGATGGATAAAGAAAAACAGTGAGATATTTCACTACCATCTTTATTAATTTTGTTGTTGATATAGGGGGGAGAGGAAAGAAGAAATGCATGAAAAACAATATAAATACAGCAGTCATTTGCATGACAATTCTCACAAGGTCCATTTTAGACTTCAATTCAGATAAAATTAAAATACGTAAAAAACTCAGTTATGAACATCCAGATGATTACTAAGGTCAAGGGATTTTGAATAAATGGATTTAATGAATAAGCCTCTAAAATATAAAGGTTATGGAAATGTTTTTATTTTTTAACCTAGTTAATTAACTGCACTGTGTTTTAACCAGTTAAGCCTTTAACAGCTATGAACACAGGATGTACATCCAGTAAAAACCATCTGTTATACAGTTGAGAGGGGGCAAAGGAGTGAGGAGTGAGTGAGCTGCCCTACAGGAGACTTGAATCCTGGAGCAGGCTTACTAAATGAGCTAACCAGAGACACCTGGCACAGGGAAGGAACCTTAAGTAGCTGATTGTTTATAAGAGAGCTGAAGCAGTATGAGGAGGGGACAGAGACTGAGAAGCTGAAAGGAGTCACCCTAACCAAACCGACTAACTTTGGTGACCCAAAGCCTTCCTGACAGGGTAGCACAGAGAGACTCTATGAAAGAACACCTTTCACTTGCCCAGGCTCTGTGGCAAAAGTCATGGCCTGGGACAGATTTTTGTGAATCTGTGTGATTGAGGCATTTCCTCTTTTAAGTAAGATTAGGGACCCAAACAGGCTGTGGGCTGATGAGACAAGCTTTCATTAAAGCTTCCTAGACACTTATTGAAGGAAACCATCTCCCAAGATCCTTCCAAGAGGGGAGGAGATGGGATTGACTGGGGAGGAGACAGGTCACCATCTTCTCATCCTCCTACATTCTGGTGGCTGAACACAGACTTGACTGCTTCTTCTCTAAGGGGACCATGGACAAAATCTTGTGATTAATGATATGGCAGCAACAGGCTGTAAAGAAGCAAACTCATCAGTTCTAGGAGGCCTTGCTAGTCACCCAAGAGTGCATACAGAAGTCCCATCTGGCTGAACAGGAATGGCAATGGCATTTCCAGCCAAGATGGCCAGGCCGCTTGGGCAAGATTCACTGAGTGTTCCCATGAGGGTGTTCTCTGCCTAGGCCCTCCCAGGGCCCACCCTAACCAAAATTGACTAACTCTGATGCCCTGAAGCCTTCTTGAGAACTTTTTAGTGGGTGACAACTACTACTAGATGGGAGAGGCGATCCTTGGCCACCCAGCTCACCCCAATATAACCAGGGAGGCTCAGGCTGTTTATAGGGCTCTAAGTGCAGATGAAGCCCAGTCCTAGTCCACCCTGAAGGCTGCTTTATTGGATTGATTTGGACTCTCCTCAGTGGTTTATTCTTCCAAAAAGGGGCTGCCTTCAGGCTGTCCTTCAATGGCTCCACAATTTGTCCACTGGCTGACTGTCCCCGGGAACCAAGACAATGGGTGACCTTATAAATAGCATTGTTTCGGAACAGTATTTAGCAATTCCCCCTGTAGCGGTACAAACCTGGGTCTGTCAGTTCCATCGAGCAACCATTGCAGAGGCCACAGAGGGAGAGGTTTTGGAGGCAAAGGATTTGGGTGTTGGGAGAGCTCCGTGCTCCCATGGTAATGTGGTGGTTGTTGGAGCTGTGCCGGGTTTCAGTGCCCCAGGGACACAAAGACAACTGAAGTACCGGTACCTCTTGAGAGACAGAGACCCTACCTTCCAGGGGATCTCAAGTGTGTGGCACTCTGAGATTCCACAGGGGCCATCAATTGTTCAAGAAGGGCCAGTCATAAGTTATTGTTGTGAGCAGTCTGGACATATACAGCAAGAGTGCCCTGTGATGGAATGTGATTATCTAGGATTGACCATCAGGTAAGACCTCAAACCCTCCAAAGACCATAAGATCCTTCCTTGTTCCCATGAAGATAGCCTGCACCTGGTTAATGGACTCTGGCTCTGGCCAAACACTCCTTAGCCAAACCTGCTCCCACCCAAAGCACCCAAATCCAACGGAACATTCCAAATCTCCTCCATACATGGGGAAAGATGCACTTATCTGACTGGTTCTATTATCTTACAAGTAGCCAACCAGCTGGAGTGCCTCTGGAGGGTGTTGCAAAGAACCTTCCTTGGCCTGTTATCTTTGGTTGTGACTGGAGGCACTGTCCCATGCTCCTGAAGAGAAACTCTATGCCTTTTAACCCAGACAACTCTCAAGGGTCAGGTCAGTCATGGGCCTGTGCTGGAGGTGTACCCACAGGGCTTGGAGACAGTCTGTCCTGGAAAGAAGACCTCCACTCACAACTAAGACAGAGACCCTACCCGTACTAGACTTGATGATACTTTTGACATCATCACTGATCAGCACGAAGATCAGACCCTTCAAGAGTTTCAAGGCGGTAGCTACACTCATTGGGGAAGCCCCTTTGGAACACACCATTCTGAATTACATAAAATTCTGTAGCTGGTGGAGAAACAACCTCACAAAGAAGAGCCCAGAGTCCAGCTCCTGGTTCCCAAATCTGCTCAGTGAGAACTTTTGAAACTAGCATATTCCATCTTGATGGCCAAACCTCTGCCTAAGGAATAGATGCTTGAAAGACTGCTATCCTGATTCTGTTGGCCAAGTATATTTCGGGAAGTAGCAGATTTTTGTAGCAGACTGCCAAGAGGTAACCCCTAAGGGATGAGGCTGTGGTCCCTTAATTGCCCTCCCACTCCAAGAAACCCATTTGAGATGGTGGAGATTGATATTGTAGCCTCTAGAGAAAAGTGGCTGGGGCCACAATTTTATTATTACTAGTCAACTATGCCACAAGATACCCAGAGATTGTTCCTTTGCAGAACACCTTTGCTTCCACCCTCATGTGGGTGCTGCTTTGGATCTTTCTTTTCTTTTTTTTTGGGGGGGGGGGGCGGGGGGGGGGAGGTTCCCCTCAGAAATCATCATTGATCATGTGACAAAGTTTATGTCCCAAGTGCTTCAACCGTCTGGTCCATCTTAAAGATTTTACCATTCTGGTTTGAGGATGATAGACCAATGTCCATCCTAGACCAATGGTGTCCCTAGAAAGGGGAAGAGTGATCTAGTAGCTACAAGACAGAACTTGAAGCCAGGACTTGCGGTTTCTAATCCTTTGTCTATCACTGACACCATTTGTGAACCTGGGCATCTGATTGAAAACCCACCGAGATCAGCGTGAGGTCTTGGATCAGCCCCTTGGTGGCGTTGCTCTGTTCTGTTCATTCCCTCTGAAGCATCTGACACTGGCCACTGTGTGAAAACAAGACACTGGGCTAGATGGACCATTGGTTCTATTACAACTGTTCTTATTACAGCTTTGAAAATGAAGCCTGTGGCTCTGTCATGTACATTATGAAATCTGATTCTTCACTGTGACTGAAATATCACAATGACAGCCAACTATTTAAACTTCCTATTAACACGATACAATTAACTGAAATCTCACAAGTCATACTTCTGTTCTTTTTATGTAACTTGATTTTACTTTAGCTGTGAAAATCCTGCATCCCTGGTTCAGGTATGTCAGTAAAGCCACTCTAGATCCCAAACTGAAAACTTGGGTGCCTACTAATGCAGCCATGTGTGCACCTGCTCTCTGAGGGGAAGGATACACAGTGTATCCATGTTGTGGCAGATCCATTGACCCTGCTCCTACATACAGGTACAGACATTGCTAACTATTTTAATTGTGAACTATCTATCTCCATTCTGCGGGAAATTCTGGCCAACCAATTCTTTAGTAGGTTAAACTGTTTAAATAATTGTAACTTTTTTTGTCAACAATTATATAATTATCACATTCCTCAGCAATCTATCTCTGTTAAAACAGAATTCAAGCTGCTCTGTAGAGTTATCCTTTCTTTATACAGTTTAATTTACACATTATTGCACTGTTTTAAGAGAAAACAGCAGGTTTCTCACTTGCAATCACTTTTCATAGCTACTACAAATTTCAGATATCTAACTTTTGCTGCATACATCAGCAGGGGTTCAAATGCTCATTTTGTTCACTTTCTATTAAGATGTGTGAGCTGCATTTGCCCTGAGGCCTCAGCAAGATGATGACACATTTAGATATACATTTTTAAAAAGTTCTCTCTCTCAGGAGTATTGGAGTCATAAAATGGAGAAACCTCCCTTATCACTGAATCAACAAGCAGCAGCATCTTTGTACACCTTTTTTTCCCCCTTTTCAAATAAAGCTGTGCCAGATCCAAAGTGCATTATTTCTTTGCACTTTATTCCCAGCCATTAAGTCAATGTTGTCTAGGTTTGGTATTATGAATAACTGCTTGAGTCCTCACTGAATGCCTTTTAAACTCATTAAACAAAACATGGTTGCTTTTATGTTTGTTTTAATAGTTTGGTGCACTTTGCATTCCATTCTGAAACATTTGCAAGTCACGGTAATGAATTAAATTTTCTGAAGTTAAATAAAGTGGTCACTTTTCTGGGAACACATCTGTCAGTCAACATGAACTTGGCATTTACATAAATACACTAATTAATTGAATGTTTTTCATATATTAATTTTTTTTCCAGCACTAGGAAACAGAAATATTTAAAGACATGGGGCCTGTTCTTATTCCCACAGAAGTCAATGGCAAAGCTCTCAGGGTACACCTACACTGCAATTAAAAAAAAAAAAGCACAGCACCCAGTCTTAGAACCTGGGTCAGGCTTGCGGGGCTCAGGCTCTGGGTCTAAAAATTGCAATATAGATGTCCGGGTTCAGGGTGAAACCCAGGCTCTGGGACTGCCCCCCCTCCTCTACCCCAATGAGGCCCAGAGCCTGGACTCCAGGCTGAGCTCAGATGTCTACACTGCAATTTAGCCCTGCAGCCCAGGTCAGCTGACCTAAGCCAGCCACGGCCATGCCACAGGTCCTCTATTGCAATGAAGATGTACCCCCACTAAATGCCATGGGATCAGGATCAGACCCAGATATCTACATACATCTTTTCAATTCATGAAGCACTTTGATCTGTACTCTGTGTGAAGAAAGAGAATAATCAGTCAGAGTATGCTCTGCTCACAGCTCATACCAGATACCTCTCTTTGTTTTGGCAAATCTGCAAGGTTTGATCATGGTTTCCACACCCTTGCTTCTGACAAACAGTCTTGCCTTGATCCTGTTCCCATAGAAGTCAATAGGAGTTTTACCATTGATTTCAGTGGAAGCTAGATCAAAACACTAGTGTTTATCTAACATGTATGTCCATAAATGGATCTGGTTTCTATTGTTTACATATCTAGCACATCTTATTATGGATTTCCAGGTCACTTCTTTCATTAACCAGACAGATACAATATTAAGTGAGATTTGAATTACATGAGAAATAGATGATGTTTGACAGGAATTTCAGAGTCCAAAAAAACCCATATACAACATATGCAAGAGCAGCAATCTATCCCATTTTTTATATCCTATTGCAATCATAAATTTCACATCACTCCAAATACTGTATACTGTACCTGGCCAATATGTAGAGCCACATTTTGCAGTTAAGTTTGTATACACACTTCTCAGACATCACAAGCTGGCTTTATGGCTGTTCCATCTCTCCCACACTGTGGATATCCTCAGTGAATCATTCACCTTCTTCTTCCTCGATAGATGTCACAAAGAAATGAAGCCTCCTCTCCCTAATTGATGTAATCAGTTTTAAGTCAGTTGAGTATGGAAACATGTATATAAAATGAAAATCTCATTTAATTTTAAGTTGTAATGAAAAGCATACTCTGTACAACATACCTATCAGAGATTATTGAAAAAATACCTATTCTGTATTGTGCATGGATTAGTGTTATTAATTGATTTGTGGAGCAAAATTGCTGGGAAAGAACACACCTCTACCTGATACTCCTAAGTGCAAGATTTAACATCTAAAATGGGGTTATCTGAAAAAAATGTAAAAAATTACATATAGACAGACATCTCCCCAGTGACTGAACATGTGATTAGGTTTGTGTCCCAGGTCAGTTCAAGATAATGTGGAAAATGTTGGCCCAAACTGTCTACTGTATAAAGCTTCTGGTTGGAGCAAGATAGAGAGAAATAGTCTTTAATTTAGCAGAAAACAGCATAACAACATCTAATGGTTGGAAGTTGAATCTAGAAATATCCAGAGTAGAAATATGGGGAAAAAATTAACAGTGAGGGTAATTAACCATTGGAACAATATATTTAGGAACATGTTGGATTTTCTATTTACCTTCTTTAGATCCGGACCAGATATTTTTTTAACAGATAGCTCAATCAGAAGTTATGTGCTTGATGCAGAAATTATTTGATGAGGTTCTTTGGGTGTAATATGCAGGAGATCAGACTGGGTGATCACAATAGTCCCTTCTGCCTATAAAAGTCTTTGAAAGATAGTAGAATTGCAGTGTATTAGCATACTGATGCTAAAGCTGCTGTTAGCTCCTCAAACATAAGATTTTCCATTATTTGGTTACAGGCATGTTCTTATCAGCAATCAAAATTTAACCTTCCGATTCCTATTTATTAGGAATGTTTTGCAGGTTATGCCTTTTATTTCACCCCAATAATATGTCCAAAACCCAAGCAGTTTTTCTAACTGTAGAAGAAAGATTTAGTTACCCTTATTTCTTTCAACTAATAAATACTCCATAAGCAGATTACATGAAAGTAGTATTTATCAAAAGGGAATCTAGAAACCTAAAAAGGTAAATCAACGAGGAAGAATGAGACAACATAACTGAAATAAGCATGTAATTATGGTACCTGAATGCAACATTTGCAGACAATAGTACTTAGAAAAGTTAAGTGCACAAGTTGAAATGGTCCCCAGGTGGCTTTATATTAAGGGATGATGTATATAGCAGCAGAATAAATGGGTTTTGAGGTTGCTTTTATGCTAAAGCACACCTAAGGCCTTTCATAACAAAAGCAGTTTATTGCAAGTTCGCCAATACTATGAACCTCATTCCTATTTTATATCAAGATAAAAGATGCAACATACCACAAAGAAATAAAAGAAGCGGTGTCTCCCCTTCCTCTTGCTTTGGGGCAATTTAAAAATGCTGATCTGCCATTTTTGTTGACTTACTGATTGCCTCTCATAGTAGGCTTATGGAAATATTAATTCAAGAGAGTGGCATTTATGGAACAGGATCATCATGGCTAGAAAGACAAAAGGCCAAGTTTTCATAGAGGGACTAATTGTGCCCACAATCACCTGCAGTGAGTGGACCGATCAGCTAACTAAGCATATAAACATGTGATTTTTGCTTGTAATCTTCCCTTTTGCATATTCAGATTGTGCTTTTTAGGACAGTATGGGTACATGGACATTTTTGTATCTGTGTCCATTGTTCCCAGTATCTCAAATGAAGGGTTTTGTCAATTAAGTTTTTGGCATAGTTTGTGAATGAATAATACCGGTATTTGATTTTTATGGAATTCGGTGCGGAGGGTGGGGCATCCACTGACCATACCCACTGCTTCATGGATTGAACTTCCACAGGAGGTGTGTGGTCATGACTTTGCCCATTGCCATGCCCTTTCTGCCCTCCGCACAATCCTATAGAGCTGGGTGCATACAGACATCCTCTTCAGTGTGGAGGTAATTTATGCAGAAGTCTCTGCTCCAAGACAATTGTGGATCTGCACTGTGCTCTTTGTTGCAGCAGATCCCATCTATGTGGTAGTGCTACCCCTTGCATCACTGACATATTCAAGCCCTCTCTGACTTGCCTAAAGTTACACAGAAAATCACTGGCACAGCTGGGAATTGCCAGAGTGCTTCAAATGACCACAGAACATCTTTACTCTTATAGGACTGGTTAATGATGACAGTAGGTCTGAAAAGTCTCACTTATTCGTACAAGTAACCATATTTAATCCAAAGTGAATTTTAAGCTGATGGATTTAGAGATTTCAGAGTGAATACTCAAATTGATAGTGTGTTTTCCATTTTTAAGCTGATTACAACTGCACAATACCTGGAGAGGTTTGCAGCTTGTCACAGCATCAGTGTGTGAGCGGGAGCCCAGAGGGCTCAGTGGTACCCCAGTTCCAAGTTACACCCTGGGGAACCTGTTACAGTGACTTCATATTTTAAAGCTGAATCCTGGGAATTAAAAAAAATGCATAAAATTAATTGACTACAAAAGAGGAGGGAAGTTGATTATTAAATATTTTCCCCTTTTACTTAGAAATTTGATTTCCAGTTTCGGGGGCTATTATAATTAGGAAATGTTAGAGAATTCAGTTCTGTATTTAGGACATTTGAGCTATTCAGAATTCATTAATATCACAGAAAGTAAGACTAGAAGGGACTTTGAGAGGTCATGTAGTTCAATCCCCTGCACTCAGGCAAGACTAGGTCTTATCTAGACCATCCCTTTCAGGTGTTTGTCTAACCTGTTTAAAAAAAAAAAAAAAAAAACCTTCAATGACAGAGATTCCACAACCTCCCTAGATAATTTGTTCCAGTGCTTAACTACCTTTACATTTAGGAATTTTTTTTCCTAATATCTAACCTAATTCTTCCTTGTTGCAATTTAAGCCGATTACTTCTTGTCCTCTCCTCAGTGGTTAGGGAGAGCAATTTATCACCCTCTTCTTTATAATAACCTTATACATACTTGAAGACTTATCAGGTCCCCCCTCATCATCCTTAATCCACACTAAACCAACCCAAATATGAACCAGCTTCTTTGCAAAAACTGATTAGAGAGTCTTTATTAGTGTATCTGATGTATATTTGTAAATTAAACACAGAATTACTTTTGCCATCATTTGACAAGCCTATTATTTTACAAAAGACCTAGAAAGTGCTCAAACAACTGCTTTTGTGCCAAAGAGTAAGAAGAAATGCTTGCAAACAACTTTTAACTACATTCTATTTTGATCACTCTTTTACTGGGTCTATTCTTTTCTCTTTTTCTATTGAAACAAATAGGAATTTTACCTCAGTAAGAAAAGCAAATTCAGACTTATTGTTTCTACAAGATTTATGCATAGATGCTTTCCTTTTTCATAATTCAACTCTTCATTGCAGAAAATTGTGTAAGTACAGCTTTCCGTAAATTTTTTAGTACTTAGCTTTGATTACTGTGCTACCTGCAAAATTGTCTTTCAATTTCTACTTATATATTATATGGAAAATTCCTCTTCACATCAGTAGTAAAAATTATGCATCTTCTAAGGAGTTTTTTTTAAATATATCTATCATATGAAGCTGGAACATTTTGTATTAAATAGGTTGTACACGTAATATTTAGGTTCAAATAGTTTGTGTTGGATGTATGTGGCAAACAAACCCTTTCCAGCTCTTATAAGTGAACCAGTTGTTAATAAACAGAAGTCCATTAGTGTTGCAACTGTCAGCAAAAGATTAACAGCTGCTGCTTTTTCATGGTCATAAATTATTTGTTTAGTTCTGGAAAAAAGGAATTATCAGTATTTATTCCAAAGAATTGCAACCAACTATATAACTTCTTATTGAAATAAATATGTAATTGATTAACTGAAGAGTAACGTAGGCATACAATTCACAATGCATCTCTCAACAGAATTAAAACTTCCTTAGCCATATTGTAATATATTAACTAAAATTAATTCACATGAGAACATATACAATATTATATATACAGTGTACAGTGGGCTAAATCATCCCCTGTGCATTAAAACCAGTGGGATGGGTTAGAGGAGGAACTTTTCATCAGAATCCTCTCACGGAGATCCTCTCACATCAGGCCTTCAGGGTGGGTGGGTTTTGTCCTTCTTGTGGAAAAGTCTGAAAGACCCACACCCCAATATTGTGGACATCCAGGTGTCAACATGGCTCCCAGAGGATCTATGGAAGCTCAGGGGAATCTGAAAAGAGGCTCTATAGCTCACTAGCTCTTGCCCCTGGCACCCTTCCAGTTCCTTGGCAGCACTGCTCCATTGGAACAGCGGGTAGTGATCGATCTATCGGGGATCGATTTATCGCGGTTAGTGTAGATGCGATAAAATTGATCCCCGATCTCTCTTCCATCGACTCTGGAACTCCACCGCAGTGAGAGGCAGAAGTGGAGTTGACGGGGGAGTGGCAGCGGTCAACTCACCGCCATCCTCACTGCCAGGTAAATCGACCTAAGATACACAGACTTCAGCTACTCTAATCGCATAGCTGAAGTTGGCGTATCTTAGGTCAACCCCTCCCACCAGTGTAGACCTAGCCTATGTGTAGAGGCCTACACTTTCCATTATAAAGATTTTCAGTAGATTATAACTTTGCAAAACATATGCCATTTAAGCTGAAATTTTCATGTCAGATATCTGCCTAAGGCTGATTTTTTTTAATATCTTCAGCAAAAAATGATTCAGTTCTTTCCAAAAAACAAGGTTAAAGAAAAAAAAAGCCCATGTTAAAATAAATCTTATAGTTATTTAGTTGAGAAACTCTTGTGCTCCCACACTTCGCAGCAAAGACTTGAAATATGCAAGTGGGAATTGTGCTGATGTCAAGGATGCATGCCTTTTGCCATTCCCATGAATAACTGCCCACATGTAATCAAGTAATGAGACTCTGAAAAATTTCAGTTTGTACATTCTCAGTAGAGGCTTGTTGGAATTTAGCTGGTAAATTCTCAGAAAATTCCTTCTGCACTGAGCATGCTCCCTCAGAACTATACATGCTGACCAATTGCACATATGCCATTCTCACAGAGTAACAGAGCAACATATTAGCTCAGAGATGCAGGGACTGGGCTGGACTTTCCCTATAATTGCACCTCTTAGCTGCCATGGGGCACTGTGGTACCACCCTGCTGGCTCACAGAAAGTATGGAGAAGGAACAGTCTGATCTGACTGCAGAGGAGTGAGGAAGTAGGGAGAGGTAAGGTGTGCAGATTGGGAGTCTAGAAACCTGGGGGAAGCGGGTTGCTAGAAGCCAAGAGCAGAAGAAGGGATGATGAAAAAATGAAGTAAATGTCCTGTGTAAAAGAGTGTGTGATCATGTAATTAAAGACAATATTATAATGCATACACACAAGGGGACTGAATTAAAGTTACATGGGCAACCTTAATTCTGGAATTTCCTAATTTTTGAGTGTTTAACTTTGTAATCTTAACATTCTTTTAACATTTGGCTGTAACTGAATGTAATTGTTTCTTCCAACTGCAGTGGAGTGGCCCCTTCCTGCTACCATACTGAACATACCAAGGAAATGCATTTTTCCTGTGTGGGAGAGTAACCAGATCAGTTCCATTCATGTCAATGGAATGCCAGTTTTGAATGTAAGTTCTTGAAAAGGTTATTGAGATAAACATTTCTCAACATTGGCAAATCAAAATATCTCATACTTTATGACAATCTTCTTTATGTACTTTCATTTTTGCTCACTGAACTAGTCTTCAGAGTCATCTCATTTTTTGATGAACTTGAGTCGTACAGTATGACTCGGGTATGCTTTAGTGCTATAGCAACAAGTCCATTCTAATCAGATTCTTGTATCATGCTTATCACTGTAGTAGCTGAACAGCACAATGCAGGACAAATTCAAAACAAATTTGAAACAATAGTTAAAACTGAGCAGTAAAAACTTCCATTTATTTTAATAAGACAGCTTTTCAAGATATGGGATCACCAGTTTCTTAAAAGCAAGCTATATGACCTCTTGGTTCAATAGCACAAGTAGCCTATTTTTTTTTCTTATTAGGACTTTAGTGGTAAAAATTCTAAACAATGAAGTGTGTAAGCTTCAAACCCATACATTCTAGGCATTGCTTGCTAAAATCATGGACCTGTACTGTTAGGTACTTCATCTGATAATTTATTCAGGTAGGATATTACTTCTGAACCTCAGTGTGGTGGGTGTGTGGGTATGTTGTTTTTAAATCAATTCCCTCATCTCATCACAAACATCACAGGGTGGGTGGCATCTGTGAATAGAGTAGGTGCAGCTCTCCTATGCCAGAACAAGTGCTCCCATTTGTCCAAGTAAGAGGGCCAGCCTGCAACTGATGGCTAGAAAGGATCAGGGAGAGAGAGACAGACATGACATGAAAAACACTTCTATTCCCATAAAATCACCTCTAAAAAGTGTTATAAAATATGAAATATTATGTACTACGATCATTCAGAACAAGATACAGCAGGCATACAGCAAGCCTCATGCTTGTGGGTCAGAGTTCCAAAACCATCTGAAGTGGCCCTCACCTCTCTCCTCCCAAGAAAAAGAGGGGCTAACCCCCTAAAAACAAAGAAACAGCAAGGAATGAAGCAAAACAAACAAACTAAGAAAGAGACCGCTAGCGCATCCAGAACATACAAAACAGAGCCTTCCTCTCAGAGACTCCTACAATCCCCAGAGAGAGAGAGAGCGAGCGAGCATGTGCCTTGGTGACAATCAGACAGTAACAGTCAGAAGACTAAATGAGGTCCCTGAGGAAAGCTGAAGAGAGAGAAAGTTCCCTGCAGGCCCTCCTGGAGAGATGGAGGAGGAGTTATCAGGAAGGCAGTGGAGGGGCTAGCCTGCTAACCTACTTGAGTCAAAGCCATTGCTAAGAGGCTGAAAAGGGATGTGAGCTAGGAAGCCAGTGGAGGTGCTAGCCAGATGTCAAAGCCAGAGAATGCTGGAGAAGGAAGAAGGCTGAGAGCAACAGAAGGCGTTGGCTGATGCCTCTAAGCTGGAGAGCCGGTGCCAAATGCCAGAGACGGCTGAAGGCAGGGGGGCAGTGGCGGAGCTTGCTTACTGACATCTCCAGGACCAGAGAGCTGGACTCAGAGGAACTGTGAGAGGGCCAGGGGGAGTGACTGATGCTCCCCTGGCAAGGATGCTCCCAGAAGAGAGGGTGTGGAAGTGCTAGGGTGTGTGTCCTGGTAGAAAGACAGGAGAGGACTTTGCTGGACAGCCAATGCGTAGTAAGGGATGCTGGAGCTACACAGGAGAGCCAGGGCATTGTGAGGGATGCTGAGGCTGTATGCTGCCTGTACTGTTTGGACTATGGTTGTGGGACTTCTGTATTGTGTTTGTGACTTTTGTAATAAATGACACCCCCCCAAAGACTCTCTGGACTATTTCTGGGGAATCTGGAAGGAAACTGAGGCAGGCACGGTGCTCCAGTCAGGGCTGTTCCAGTCAAGGCTACACTCTGACATTTTGTAACAGTCCACTTATGCATATTCTTACAAACTCTGTTAAAAATCTTCTAATCAATATGCTTCCGAGGAGCATTACATTCTTTTGGCAATTTAGACTTGAATGCGGTTGGTCATTTTTTCCCATATAACAGAGCACAAAAATAGCTTATTTGAGGGAACAAAACATTTTATAAGTGCTCCCTGAAGGAAGATATACCAATAAAATGACCATTTTTTTTCACAGCACAGTAACATTGATAACACCCAATAAATAATTCAAAGCTTCATCTGTAATTCAAAGCTACTCCTCTAAAACTACAAAGTGCCAATACTGTGCCATCTTGTTTTCCAGCTGAATTTTTGTGATTCTCAATATTTTCTGCCTAATTTACCTATTTTTGCCATGATTGGTCTATAGTAGCAAACTTTCACAACTTTTTTTTGTGAAAGGACAACTCCAAGTACCATTTGCGAGACTCCCATTTATCATTAAATTCTATGACAATTACTATCTGAATCACAGCTTTATGGATGAGGCCCATTTTATCTTGTGATGTCAAAACTGATTTATATTGTGATTCACTCCATTGCCATTCTGTATCCTTTTTAAGCACTTGGCTTAGAGATCCTGACACATTGATAAAAATGGAGTATGCAGGCTTACATGGTGACCATTCCTAGAAATGTCTCATGTTCCAGTATGGCTTGAATCTTCAATTAATTAATCTAACAAGATCTTGACTTATTATATAGTCAAGGATTTTTTTATTAATTATTATTATAATTTCAGTTCATTCATACATTTTCCCCCTTGCTCTTGTTAAATTTCAGTCTTACTGTTTCAGTTTTTGTTCATAATCTTGAGCTGAGACAGCAGACATTAGGCTGTCCCTCAGTGACATCAAAAAGCTGTATAAAACACACTTGTGGAAAGCCTCCTTTAAAAAAAGGTGTGCAGGATATCTGTATCTGTAGAAAGCAGTCTTGAATGTTATCAGAAATGATGCAGTCAATGAAAATGTACTCTGATAGTGGCCACAACTGGCATCCATTGCAGCCCCTATTGATAGCCAGAAATTTTCCTTTACTATGATTATCTGAATATTTTAGTTACATATTTTGATTTATAGTCAATGTAATGTTTGCATATGGCATTATTTGTTCCAAGAATGTAGACAGACATTAACCATAGAAGTGACCCATTGAGTCAATCCACCTTTGGAATTCTTGTCAGGCATACACAATAGAATTAACTTCTGTAGTTTGGGGAGATATGACAGTTCATATCTATATATATATCTCCAATGCTTAGCCAGACAGTTGGCTGTAGTGATTGTTCACCATTTGGTCTATCAATCTTAGCTGACTCCTCCTCTATATGCTGGAATGCCTCACAAAACCTGTTGGGGCTCTGTACTAAAAGGACAACGTCATCAGTGTAGTCAAGCAAGATATCACCAATCTCAATGCCTATGGACCTGACAGAATGCTGCATTATGAAATCCATTGCCCAACAAAAGAGTGCAGGTGTGAAAAACGCAACCCTGCCTAACACAAGATACTGATTTAAAAGGCACTGACATCCGGTTCCCCAGATGAACACAGGCAGTGGTTCCATTATGTGGCTCTCTAATCAAGTCCAGCAGAGTGGTGGGGACACCTATGCCCTTTAAGGCTGTCCATAACATACATGGTCTACTGAATCAAAGGCAGCCTTAAGAGCAACATATGCTCCATGGAGGGGCTTCCTGAACTTGCGATATCTCTGACAACAAGCAATGGGCCAAAATGGCGTCTAACATGGACCTGTTCCTCATAAAGCCTGACTGTTGGGTACAATGCTTCCAATGTAGCAAAGCTGTAGACATGCCAACAAAACATGCACAAACATGTTCCCTGGAATGGAGAGCCAGGTGATCAGCCTGTAGCTCTTACATTCACTGCGCGGTCCCTTGCCCTTATAGAGTGAGATCACAATACCATCCTTCCTGGCAGTTGGCAGGGTTCCAATTATCCACACCAGATGAAAGATGGCCAGAAGTGATTCTGCTACAGGATCAATAGCACATTTTAGCAGCTCTGAGGGGATTCCATGAGCACCGGCTGCACATCTGTTTTTCAGTTTAGAGATGGCACACTTCACTTCATCCATTGCTGGTGCATCAGTATAAATGTCTGGATCTGGAACCACAGTGACTGCCAGATCATCCAGCTCCGAACAAGCAGCAGCAGGAGGATGGTCCAGGACACTAATACTGTTCCACCCAGCATGAAAAAATGTCATCATCCGATTTACATGGATGGCCTTGGCTGTTATTCAGGATGCCGTTTGTAGTGACTACCTCTTGACCACTGAGGTTGCAAATGGAGTGGAATGCTGGCTTCAAGTTGCCCCTGGCTAAGCCAAATTCGACATCATCTGCCACTTAGTTATAATATGCCTCACAATCACCATTTTTGCTTAGCTGATTATGAGTGCGCTTATCACCATGCTGGCGGGCTGCGGCCTTCAATTTAATTATCTGGAAGGCCTCCTCCAATGGCCACAGTCAGCGTGCTGGATGCCTATAGCCAATTGTCTGCTCAGCAGACTGGTTGAGGGTCGAATTGAACGGACACCAGTCAACCTCCATGTCGTCTGGCAAATTAGCTAGAGCTGAGAATCTGTTGCTGACGTCAATACAAAACCTGTTGGCTAAACCTGTCACATGGAGTGAATCAGTGTCAAACTTCATCACTGCAAAGGGCTTACCTGCTTGTTGCAGCATCAATGGATTGTGGGTGACCACTAGATGGTGACCTGTGTTCAGTGCACATTTGATTGTTTGATTGGCAGAAAGAGTGTATCTTCCTTGAAGGGCATATAACATTTACCTTCACATTCTAAAGATAAGGAATAAAGGAATACTCTACAGAGTTGCTTATCTGACAGACAGACAAGACATTGGTTTGGATGATTAACTCCATGGATTGTCCTGATCACCGAGAGGGGCACAACTCATGAAGACCAATCCCTGACATTATATGAGTGATTGATATCTGTGACTCCCTGTGTGTTGCCTTGAATGGTTTATATAATCTCTAATATCCTCTGGACATTACCTTACAAGGCAATTATGTTAAGCACACAGCAAACACCCCTATTTATTGCAACATTTTCTCACGAAGGTATTGAATCACTGCAGAAGTTCTTAATTTGGCATATACATAAGCTACTTATTCAGGATGAAATTCACTCCTCTGCAGAGGGCCATTGCAAGACTTATGCACCACATAAGTCCACTTACTACATATTTTGAAGTAGTAAGTGGGATTGAAGGTGCGGAGGCCTTATGTTGCCCACTGCGAAACAGTTAATTTCACCATCAGTGCAGATGGATTTTTTATTTTTCAGATCATATTTCTTTCAGTTTCCTTTTAGAATCCTGAAATCTCTTTTTAGCCATGTTTATTTACTCAGTAGAAATTCCCAGAATAAAAATCAGTTTATGTTGTTTACCTATATCAGCTACTCCAATTCTTACAATTCTATTTCCTCTAATAATGGAATCAGACACACTATGATTTTATTGAACTACCCAGCATCATGAGAAACGCTGTTTTGCATATTCTACTAATGAATGTTTATTTAATAAAGACTTTTTCATTTTTACCTGTGAAACATTATCAAATTTCAGTCATCATGATGTCAGCATTGACAGTTCAATTGCTAAATTGAGACAGTCATAGGAAGTTTTAGGCCAGAAAGAAACACCTGATGTCTTGTATGTAACAGGCTACCAAAACCAACCAGCATCCACACATTAAACCAAACAACTGAAATTAGACCAAAGTATCACAGCCCCCAGGCAACTAGATTATTATGTACCACAAGAAGAGAATAGGAGGAACTGAGGTGCTCCTGAGGCTCCCACAATGGCAAGGGAATGAGAAAATGTCCAAGCAAAAAAATGAATGCATATTAAAAGAGACAAATTAGAATGGGTACCTGAGCTTAAAGATAACAGACAGCTAGAGGGATCTGATGATACTTAAGCAAGCTTCAAGAACCAGCAATTCAGTTCAAAGAAATTGATTGTACTTCATGAGTTCTTAATTACCAGGGCCTAAACTCCAGAGATATAAAAACTACACTTTCCATATTACATTGATTAGATCAGGGGTAGGCAACCTATGGCACGGGTGCCGAAGGCGGCACGCAAGCTGATTTTCAGTGGCACTCACACTGCCTGGGTCCTGGCCACCGGTCTGGGGGACTCTGCATTTTAATTTAATTTTAAATGAAGCTTCTTAAACTTTTTAAAAACCTTATTTACTTTACATACAACAATAGTTTAGTTACATATTATAGACTTATAGAGAGAGACCGTCTAAAAATGTTAAAATGTATTACTGGCACACGAAACCTTAAATTAGAGTGAATAAATGAAGACTCGGTACACCACTTCTGAAAGGTTGCCGACCCCTGGATTAGATCATAACACCAAAAGAACTAACAGAAAATGAATACAGTCAATAGAGGATATATCTACACAGTCCATGGAAACAAGCCTACCAACATGGGTCAAGAGTCTTGGGCTAGCAGCATTTGGGCTACAGCTAGTGCTCTAAAAATAGTTGTGTAAACAGTACTTTGAAGTTGTGTCTTGGACTGGAGTTCGGGCTCTGAAGCTTAGGGAGTGGGGCAGGCTTCAGAGACTGAGCTCTAACCCGAGTCACCACTGCAAGGCACTGTCTATGCAGCTATTTTTAAAGGGCTAACAAGAGCCCTGCTAGCCCAAGTCTCTTGACCCACGCTAGTGGCTTACTTCCACAGGCTGTGTAGACATACCTAGAATGACGTGTGCTTTAGTGTTGTCATTAGGCCAGAAAAGTTCAAGATAAAGATAGCTAGCAAAATGTTAAAAAAAAAAAAAGGACTATATCAGTGGTTCTCAAACTTTTGTATTGGTGACCCCTTTCACACAGCAAGCCTCTGAGTGTGACACCCCCGCCCCTTATAAATTAAAAAGCACGTCCCTCAGCCCACGCCGCTTCCAGCAGCTCCCATTGTCCCATAGCAACAATCCGCAGCCAGTGGGAGTTGCGATCGGCTGGACCTGCGGATGGGGCAGGTAAACACACCGGCCCGGCCCGCCAGGGGCTTTCCCTACACAAGCAGCGACCCCTGTTTGAGAAACCCTAGCTTAGAGCACATATATCATCAGTTCTTTACCATCATAAATGGGTGAGGAAGGGGGGGATATGTATTGCCTATTGTAAAAGAACTCCCCCATCATCTCTCTACTAAATTCTTTTCTTTGTGCTTCTTTACAAAGGACAGACAAAACTTGAAAAGAAGCTGCATAAATGTATCATGGATGCAACATAATAGAGTTATAGCTAAATTGGCTTAAATATCACACCTTAATTAGAATGGCATAACTTCTGCTCTAAACTTTTGAGACAGAAATGGTGGAGAATACAAAAATAAGTTACAAACATGTTAAACCAATCTTATGAGCATGAGCCATAGATAGAAGTAGTAAGGTTAGAACTGAAAACCTGTCCACTTTATACTATCACAGTGCCAAAAAGAGAGAGACTAGCTGGCCCTTTTCCTGTAGCAAAATCATTGAGAGTGTCAGGATCCTGACAAGGACAGCCAGAAGCAATTGGCAGAACTGGGTCAAACTTAAGACTGAGAGCAGCAGAGGGGTTCATAGTCAAATTCCAGGCTGGAAAAGGCTCATGTGGCATTGTGTCCCTTCCATTCATAAGCCCAAGAAAGCAGTGGCCTCGGTCTGCGCCACTTCCAGCAGCTCCCATTGGCCCGGAGCAGCAAACCACACCCAGTGGGAGCCGTGAGCAGCCAGACCTGCGGACGCGGCAGGTACACAAACTGGCCCGGCCTGACAGGGGCTTTTCCAAAACAAGCAGCGTCCCAAGTTTGCGAAACACTGCTCTATCATATATATATAATATCAGGTCCCCTCCAACCCTGATATTCTATGATTCTATATCATTAGTCATCTCTTTTCCAAGCTGAAAAGTCACAGTCTTTTTAATTTCTCCTCATACAGAAGCTGTTCCATACCCCTAATCATTTTTGTTGCACTTCTCTGTACCTTTTCAAATACCAATATCTCTTTTTTGAGATGGGGTGACCAGATCTACACACATTATTAAAGATGTGGCTGTACCATGGATTTATATAGAGTCATTATTATATTTTCCATCTTGTATTTATCCCTTTAGTAATGGTTCCTAACATTCTGTTATCTTTTTTGACTGCCCCTGTCAAGGCTGATTCCCCACTCTGGCACTTCGAGTGCAGAAGTGGGGCCCGCAAGGATTTTAAAATTTAATACTGGCCACTCCAGGCTTGTATTAAACTCTCAAGGTTACAGCTTTTCTCTGACCTTGGATGGGTAGATGCTGCCATCACCCAAGTGCAAAAAAACCCCTTTGGGAACCCAGGAAGGCGCACTTGGGAATTCCTTCCTGTGGGGTACCCTCAAGCCCTTTCACCCACCCCGACCCCCCCCCCCCCGGAAGTGCGAAGAAAGAAAACAAAGGAAAAAAACTGGTTCCATCAGCAAATTAAACAACATAAGGACAAACCTTTTAGGACACAAATATCCAATCCTGTTCTAAAAAATGGTAAATTTTATTAAAAACAAAAAGAAAGGAAATATATTTGGAATGTAGGCTTTTTGCTAGATTAAAAAACAACAAGGAATAAGCATTAAGATAGCTCTCTTGAGGTCCAGTTTAAAGGTTACAAACAAAACAAAAGCACCAGGGGTAGCACAGAGGAGTCCACAAACTATGAAGAAATAAAAGAGATAATCCTAATCACATTTTCCTAGGCATTTCCTGATCTATTTACATATCTGGGGTTTAAATGAGTAGTTTCTTGGTATGATCTGGCCCAAAGCTTTTTACAGCATAATTTTAGCCCTATCTCTCCTCCGGGAGAACAACACAGACAGACAAAGGGGAAGTTTTTTTCCCCCAATTTTAAAAAGTTCTAGCCTTCCCATTGGCCCTTTTTGTCAGATGCCCACTCCCTTCCTGTTACCTATGCAGGGAGACGTTTTAACCTTTTACAGGTAAAGCAAGTAGAGAACAACTGGCTGGCTGGGTGACCATAAAAGGGAGCTTCCCCTTCTCCCACCCCGTTTCATTTATCACGGACCCTTCAATGGGTGTTTTCAAAAAATTATCCATATTGACTCCCAAATTTCTTTCTGGAGTGGTAACAGGTAATTTAGACCCCATCATTTCATATGTATAATTGGGGTTATGTTTTCCAATGTGCTTTATTTGCATTTATTTTCTTATAACTGTTATGGAGCCTTAATATAAGAACTAATAATTAACTAGTAAATAAAATTCATGCAGAATATTTGTTCAATATCATTGTTCTTTAGAATGTCACACCAATCACTCCCAAACACCCACATACTTTTATTTTCATTTATGTTACCTACTGGAAAATTATGAGCACACAAACATATGCACTCTTACTTTGCACATATCAATGATTCTCATCCTATTTACCACTGTGGGCCGCACATGCAGCTTTCTATTTGTCATGTGGGCCACATCCACACAATATAAATACTACCTGTATGGCCCTGATCATGTCACAGGGGCTGCAGCTGTGTGCTGATTGGGCCATGGATTGAGAACCACTGGTATATCTAATTTTTCCTTAAAAAGTTTTGAAGTCTAAAGTAGTTCTTCTAAACCATGGAATAACTAACAAATTAGAGAACAAATTCATTTTGGCATCAGCTTAAAAAAAATGAAAGACAAAAAGCTTTTAAAGTGATAATTGGAAAGAAAATATTACAATAGATTGGCCAATATGGGTTTCCTATCAGCTCTAAGACACCTGATGGTATATTTCAAAGTGGGAAAATATGTTACCTTTTTACCAAGAGCAATGTGGTTTTTTTTCTGTTAATTTACTCTGTAATTAGAAATAAAGTCTTAAACATTGTAATCTGTTTCTACAATGCATTTGATATTTCTCCAGCACAAATTAAAACACACTCCAGTTCACAGTACTAAAGGTGTAAAGATTCAAAATATAAAAGGAAATTAAAATATTGAAGTTGCATTTACAAACGACTGATCTAAAAGCCTGTTTTCGCTTCTGGAAACTGTTCAGTTTTATAATGTAATATAGAAATCCTCAGTATGTATCTACAGTAACCCAACTGGATGATTCTTAACCCTGCCTTAATGAAAATATAATATGACAGTATATATCTTAAAAGGTATTAAGAACATGTGTCCTGGAAACAATGTCTTTTCAAGGGCATACTCACATATTAAGGAAGTTAGTAAAGAGACCTGCTCAAACAACCTGGCAGGATATAACAACCTGGCAGGATAAGAGCCCTCCAGGAATTATGTGGTTAAAAAAAATGTCCCAGGGGTACACAGACTAATTCAAGAAAGAAAATATTTTATTGTCTGAGTGAGAAGTAAATGTATACAATAACTTCCTCTGATTTCCATCAGGAGCAACTGAAATGTATAAAAGGAATAACTGATGGTTACACTGAAAATAAAACTGATCAGCCTTGTGGGAGAGACTTAGGAGATGAGCACTCAACAGGTCTCTTCTCTCTGCCAAGGCTATCCAGAAGCAGCTCTCTCCTGGGTCTCATCCTATCAGCTGGGTAACAAAGAGCTATTTACCCACATGAACTGCCTTGAGTGCCCCTCTTTTCCCCAGGCTACTAGCACTGATGCTGGCTGTGGGGGCTGACAGAGGGGTCAGCTCAGCTCTTCCACTACCGGGCATGGAGCAGCTCACACAGCCAGGGAAAACATGAGCCAGGGAGAAGGGAGGAGCTGCCAGTCCAGCTCCTGCTCCTCGGGGACCGCCATGCAGCAACTTCTCAGACCACAACTAAGGGCTTCGGGTTCCTCCCGTAACAGTGCGGAGCAGCGGTTCATATTCCTGTTTACATTCTGCTGTGCTATGAAACTCAAGAGGGTACGGGTGCCCCCCATCCTCCCTAAATAATGCTGTGCCCCCTTCTCTTTCAGCACAGAAGAAAACTTTATGGAAAAGAAACATTACTCCTGTTTGCTTCAATGGGCTTTGGCTCAAGAGCAGTTTGACCACTAAAACAATTAGCCTTAATGGGTAACTTTTTTGCAGTCTATCTATCTTAGGTATTTATATGGCCCCGATTAATATAGAATCTAAGCAACATACATTTTTAAAACAATTATCCTCAGCAAACTGCAGAGGTACGGAATTACCATTATTCTGATTTTAGAGATGAGAAATTGAGGCACAGACAGACTAAATTATTTACCCAAGAACACACAAGTGATACTGTGGTGAAGGAGGTCTGGTTCATTTAAGTCACAAGCTAGTGCCCTAATCAATGGACCATCCTTCCTCTCAAGTTAAGGGACTTGCCCATAGTCACACAGGAAATCTTTAGCAGAACCGGAAACCAAAGCAGCAAGGTTTCCTGACCACCATGCTCCTTCTCTAAACTACTACACAACACTACCACCCAGTCGGGAGACTGAATATCCACCATACTCTAGAACCGATTCAACCTTTCCCTGCACATGCTGTCAGATTTGAGGCATAATGGCGAAGAGGCAGCTTGACCAGCCACAGTCCAGTCACACCATAGCTTTCTGTAAAGAGAGAAGGGCTGCCTACCCAATATCTTTGACAAACATGACATTCTTCTTAAATGTTTGATTAGAGAATATTTTCTGACATCACAAATCACTATTCTTGTTCAAGAAAAATAAGAATCAGTAGAACAAATTCCAGCTATATTTTAAAACCCTTTTCTTTTCAAGTTTACCTTTCGTTATGCTACATTACTTCCCACTCAAGATTTCCCCACAGAGATAGTGAGTTCCACCACTTAGTTGTGATTTAAAAAAAACAAAACAAATTAGATCTGGAACTTTATAACTGTGAATGGACTGTGTTTATATAGCATTTTGAATATGCACAGTGCCATATGTGTGACAAATATTCACAGACATCCCTCCTCCCCACTCATATATCAGGGTCAGTCACATTGTAATTTAGGAAGGAGGATCCAGGAAAATGCTTGAAAACTCAGGTCCCATCTCTGTAAATTCCAGTATGATATAGAGGAACCTTTCCTCCATGTTAATCTTCTGTACACTCCTTTCTAACACAATTAACACCAATGGCAGCTTTATAAAACTGGTGACCATGGCGACTTCTTGAAAATAAGTTAAAACTTTTACTTGACTAAAAAACAACCAACCAACCTGCATCTTTAGCTAAAATAATTGCAAAAACTGGTCCATTTGCTGGTTTGAAATGCAACACAAAATCAATGGAACACTTACTTTACATGTGACCTGATTATTTCTTATTAATATCTAGTACATTTTTAAAACTGAAACTACAACATATATATATGCTCCCCTCAAGCCTTGGCCTAGGAGTTTTCTATTTAGGTTTTTCTTTTATATATATTTATATATATATATATATATAAGAAAAACCTAAATAGAAAACTCCTAGGCCAAGGCTTGAGGGGAGCTACTTTCAAATATTGATAAAGATTCTTATGGAGCAGGTAATAAACAAATTTGACTTTCATCAAACAGGTGAAAACAGGATGAGTAGGGGAAAAATATGGTATAGAAGAAATGTATAGATAATGGGTGGCAATGTGATCAACTAGATGGAGCACAACATTAAGTAAGGAAACAGAATACAATTCCAGATTTGACACTTATTTGCTGTGACAGTGGATGACTCATTTAATATCTTTGACTCTCTCTTTTCTCATAAATGTCACCTGTACCACACAAGATTGATGTGTTGGGGTGAGCTGACAATTTACTAATCAGAGAACAACAGGAAAGGCTTGATTTTGCTTATTTCCTAGGTGGGAGATAGCCTGAAATCATATATTTATGGGAGTAGCCTAGAAGTTATTGAACTGAATAGGGAGAGACTAGAGATTGTTTATTTAGAGTGGGGAGTGAGGGGGGTAAAAGAAGGGATGAGAGACCAGAGGATTGCCTGACATTCATTTGATGTGCACAAAAAAATTATTTATTTAATGGGAATCCTCCAGTTTATTAACTGGGACATATGTGCCAGAATTGGAAAACGCTAGAATTCATTTATTTTAGGGATCCAAAGTAGGTTATTGGAATGGGCACAGCTGACTTATTGATGAAAGAAGGTGATGTGGCAATGAAAACTAAATAGTTATGTCTTGAATGGACAGCCATAATTGCATCAGAGCTGGTAGTCGTAAACCACAGTCAAGTAGTTAAATTTTTTCAAGCTCTGGTTATAAGAATACCATTAAAATAGCAGAGACTGAAGAATAAAGCCAGCAGACCCCATAGGCTATTGTTTGGGTGATTCTCCTCAGGATGAAACATCATCAAGAAGCATAACCCTCCATTAACCCAAAAGAAACACTGACCTTTTCTCTTCTCTCTGCAGTGCAGGCCAAATGGAGCGAGAAACCTTGAGTGTTTCTTTAGAAGTGAATGTTAATACCATGACGCACAAATCGACAAATAGGTCTTTCTATTGTTAGCCCATGAGTATGAAATAAACATTTTTCCAGTGACTTCTTTTTTGCCACAGTTCAGCATTAAAGGTTTGAGGAGAGTTCTAATCTAGCTAGCTAAAGAGGGTTAACTTCTGAAACCTAGTAACAATCTCCTAACAAGTGTACTGCTCAAGAGTATAATGCCTGTTCGCACATCAGATCATTAGAACAGTTCTGTTCCCTTAACATCCCTTCTGTTCTGCAGAAAGGGAGAGTTTCTTTTTGGAAGGATCTCAGTGTTGTTCATTGAAATTCATCTTGCAGATCATGTGGAATTTTAAAGAGTTATGACTGAATGATGCTTTACAATATTTGGTCTTGTGGTTAAGATATTGGACTGTGTCTCAAGAGATCTGTGTTCTTTTTCCCTGTACTGTCACACACTTTCTATGTGATATTGAACAAATCACATGCTTAATCCAGTGAAATAGTCCTGGGTTTGGTACTGCAAGGTTAGCTAGAGCAATAAGTCAAGTTTTGGCCCAACCCAATTCCCAGCCCTTCTCCCCACTCCCACAAGTATTAGCTCAAGGTAGGAGGTCCTTTAAACCCATTTATCAGGGAGCATGGATTTAAACTCCAGTGCTGCTGTCGCTCAAGTTAGTGATGCAGTGGTGATGCAGCTACAGACTATAGCTTGCATTAGCACAACCCATCAGCTGCCAATCCAATCACTCTGTGTAACTGAAGTCTTACTTCTCAGTGTGGCTCTGACGACCTGTGCCTTTCAATGTTTGATCACTCCTCTCTCTCTCATGCAAAGCCTCACTTTCATACTAGTTTCCGTTTTGCAGCCTGAACAATAAAACACAGCAGACAGCTGTTTCTACATGCTCCCTCTGCGTCTGTATCTATTTCCTTCTCTGCTGGGTCTAGACATAACAGTGGTCACTCATTTGATGTAGGCTAGTTCAAATAGAGAAACTCAAGCTAACTATTGCAGGAGACAAGCTGTAAGTGTTTGTGGAGTGCTTAGACTAACAGGTTCCTAAATCCTAAATCCCAGCTGGAGCCTCTGGGCTCTAACGTAGTACAAATAAACAATAAAATAAAAATAACTTCAAAGCAAAGTGTGGTGAGTTCAGGAAACCAAGACCAAGACCTTCGTTTTCAGTTTACTTGTTTTATTTTCGGGTAGGTCTGGGAGCAACATTTCAATACAGTTTGTGTTTCATTTGCTTTCTAAACAAAATAATTTGCATATAATTTCTTTGAATTTAGAAATTTAAAGGAGGTTTCTAACCCTCAGTCGGGATGAGATTCTGGCCCAGCCTACCAATAGGAAGTGAGAGGGCAAATAATGTCATTTTAAGAGGCTGCTAGACAAATTTATGCATGGGATTGTATGATGGGTTGCTTGTGATGATACGGGGCAGGGCTCAGCAGCCCTGAGGGTCTGTTCTGGTGTATGTCTGATGTTTCTAAAAGTCTGTGCTTTTGGGCTTTAGCCAGTCACCTGCAGGGGTCAGGAATGGATTCTCTCCCCCCCTCCCAAAATGTATCCAGGGGTGCGTATTTTTTTTTATTTGTTTCCTTCCTCTGAAGCATGGCAGATGGCCACAGCTAGAGATGGGATGGGTTGGTGTTGTCAGGTGGCATGAAGCATTCTCTCAGGGGCTTGGCTGACTGGTTCTTGCTCATATGTTTGGGGTGTAACTTATTGTCATATGTGGGGTTGGGAAGGAATTTCCCCCTAGGTCAGATTAGCAGTGATCTTGGTTTGGTTTTTTTTCCACCTTCCTCTGCAGTGTGGGGACGCAGCTTTATCTAGGTATATCTCACTTAATCATGTTCCTGACATTTGGGTGGCATTGGCACATCGGTCCTTCCTATTCGCTGCCTGTGGCACATAATAGTTTAGTCTCCTGTGGGATGTAATACTTAGGTCTAATTTTGTTGCCAGATTTATTGTGAGGGTGAGGGGTGGCATGATTTGATGGTCCCTTCTGATGTTACATTCTATGACTGGTACTAATATTCATTTGCTTTGTATTATCCTCATCATAATAGTGTCTCTGCAGATTGACAGGTTCATTTGTTTTGACTGAAACTTACTTTAAAGATAAACAATTCCTATAGCCATCATGCCATTTAAAGAATGTGTAGCGTTGTCAATATGAAATGAAAGACATAATTGCCACACACATCAATAATGTTATAAATTTCTTTGACAGAATGTAACTCTTTCCATCCATATGATGAAATTGCTGAGGCAACACTTAGTTCTTTTCAGGTGACAAAATTTGCATAATGAGAATAAATGAAACATAAGCATTCTTATCAAGAACACATCTGTACCTTGCATAAATCATCAAAAAGTATTAAGTCCACATGTAGGACTAGCAGGTTACAAATTTGCATTTACACTAGCAGTCAACGCAAGTTTAATGTTTTCACCATTCAGTTCTTGTTATGTTTACTAGATGTGGATTAATGCTTTGGAGCCTTTGGGCCTATGCAAGTATCTGCATGCCTCCACTGAAACATTCATGTGGCTTGCAGTCTGGAAAATGTTAGTGTTCTAATCAGGATGAAAAACAGTTTTTGCACTCTTTACATTAGTTTTCATATTGCTAGTATATGAAATGTCTGTTTTCAATAAGAACAACATGGCTAGATGGAATGGCTGCTCTGGTTATACTCATTTCAAATATATATAATAGTTTATTCATGAAAAATATAACTTGTTAAATTACAAGGTTTCTGTAATGCTTAAAAAATGCATGTTGGGCCAGATGTTCAATTGGTATAAATTGGCTGAATTGACAGAATTATGATAATTTAGGTAACTTGAGGATCTGGCCCACAGTGCCGCTGCTATAAAGTAGCAACAGCCTGTAGGTGAGTTTCCGAGAGTTTGGCAGCTACCATGAATGTCCAATTGAAATGAAAGGGAAATTAATGGGATTCCCCAAGAGTATTTTTGTTTTTCCTGTTTTTAAGTCTATTTATATTCTATTCAGGTTCTTGTACCCCATCAATTAATAGGGCATTTGAGTGCCCGTGTTCCTCCCAGTTGTGTAAACAAAATGTCCTTGTGTTCTGTCATATCTAATGCTGACATTTTGAAGTGTTGATACGACCTGAATTTTGGTGTCATAGCTCATAATGCTCTCATACACAAATAGGGAGAAAGTATGCATTGTATAGCGGTAGACTAGGCTTTTAGGGACAATCTGGTGTAACCACCCCCAGAGTAGCTCCAATAGAGATTGTGACTGTCACGATTCCTTTGCTTCTCTCTTTTTGTTATGGTGAGAGTATTTTACTGCAGCCCATTAAGGTGTAACTAACCTCCTCCATTCTTGCTCAGCCAGCTCTATTAGCTGGTGTGTAGTGGGAGTAAACCATGGCTCCCCCTATGTCCTGCACCTCTTTGCCCACTTGCTCTCCAGAGGGGGAGCAACCCGAATGCAGCCTCTGAACTCGGCACAGGATACAGATGCAAGATCCAGGCTGTTACATAGTGGAAGAGTGAGAATTTAATCCAGTGTATGATCAAGTTAGTCCCAGAATCTCTGAGTGTGATTAATTCTATATGTTAGCCCATTCCTAGCTCAAGTAGTTAAATAGGTATGTTCTGTTTAATTATAGATATCAATACAAATAAGACTGATGGGAGGGAGGGAATCTAGCAAAATAAAAATCAATATTCTGATATGAGAGTGCAAAGCTTATTGTTCTTTTGTAAATTCTAAGTGTGATGTCTTATGGGTAAAATTTTATATTGCATAGAAATAACCTGAGAATATCAACAGGCAATATGCACTTCAGGCAACCTGCACAAATCAATCTGTTAATTTCATATATAGTGCATGTTCATTCCCATATAATTAGCTAACACATGATAGGTATTCAGCATTGTATGTATGACCAGATATCCATAGCCTGTAGGATAAGATAGAAAATAACCTCCTTTGTCCATACATTCCCCTCACCCCCACGTATTTCTTTATCTTTCAGTGGAAAAGCAACCAAAATATTATTACAAACATAGTAATTGCAGCATTATCTTGAGGTTTGCTACTAACTGCTTTTACAGCTTGCCTTTCCATTGGACCTAAATCCAGCTCTGTGAGACTAATCAATACAAGGAGGATTTATAGCATTGCTTTAAGAACAACTTAAAGCCCTTTGTTATGATTCAGAATACATCTATCAGCTAAGATAAGGAAAACTAAAAAACTCTTTTCACATCTATAAAGGATAAATAGATACTTTGTAAGAGATACCAATGTATATAACACAGATATCCATATCACTTTGTGAGAAGGATTACTAAATCCATTCACCCAGGCATACTGAATTCTACTGATGACAAATTAAACTTTGAAAATACTAGGAAGTACTAGGGAAGAAAGTGTTCCAAGTAATCTATTTTCTTAAATGACTCAAATAGCCTGTTATCAGTTCTTTGGAATTTTTTTTTGAGATAAATGACCCTAATACTCATTTTTATATTTAAAACAGGCATGAGCCAGAGCACAAGATAAAAATCAAATTGACAGACTTCTCTGCACACTCTGGTTCAGATTTTCATTAGACCAAACCGTATGCACAAAACTCTCCAAAGACAGAGACCCAAAACTTCCTTAGTCACAACATGCACTCCATGAATGGATAAACTCCAGACTGTAAATGGACTAAAATGCAAATATGACTATGAATTGAACATTTCTTATACAACCAAGCACAGTTTTTATACTAGTTACATATATGCATTATAGAAATTATGGAGGGGGGCAAAACAACTACAGATGATTGTATTGGATTGTTGGATCTGTTCACAAGGTAAATTAAATAATTGTGTCTTTTGCTGTTTACACAACAAAGATAACATGAAGGAACAGCACAAGCACAGTAGAGTTCAAATAACTCTATTTACTAATTATACACATGTACAACAATTAGCTACATATACACACTGCTGGTCTGACAGGTCTCTAAACACAGAACACATTAAGTACCACTAGAGAGTTCAGACTATTTAAAGAGATACTTCCCAATTCCTATGCACTACAAGAGTTCTTGGAAGAACTCATAATCTCTCTCTCTTGATATTGAGATTTTATAAATTAAATCTCAGTGCTCCTGCCTCCATGGAAATCCTGAGTATCTGGGTCATAGAGGTGTGGAAGGATAGCATCAGTACATTGTTTCTTAACAAACAGGTCTTTTGTCATGCTCCCCACTTCTCTTTTCACCCTGCATCAGCCCCTCTGTGAGAGATTCATGACATTCAAAAAGTTGGAAAGAGCAGCGTGAGGCTAGAGGAAAACTGATTGAAGTGTCCCAGTTACTATACAGAGTATGCAACAACCTGATTGGGTTCTGGTTTTTGAACTGTGGCCCTCCTTCTCTCAAAGTGGGCTGTGGGAGAAAGCAGTGGTCAGGGGAACACTTCCTTCTGAAGATGATGTTGTTGGGCTACTGGAAGCTGAGGAAGCAAGAGATCTTTGAATAGATGCCCCTTGTTTCTGTAATCCCTGTAGCAAATCAATCATAAGTATCTAAGAGTATAAAAGAGTGAATCAGCTGCCTCTTCCACAGGGGAAATCTCCCAGCTCCCACACAGAAGTGTACAGGAAATTCAGCAGCTGGAATTCACAGAGCTCCCATTCTCTTATGCAGCAACAACCCACACTTCTGCATGGATAAAAAAAATCCTAGATATTCTCTCCCTTCTCAATAGTAACTGAGCTTTTTGCCTGAACACAATAATAGCCAAAATGTACTTGGTCTTTTTTTCCAAAAATTGTTTTGCTCATCTATGCTTAAAGGAACTGCAAATTTAGCACAGAAAGCAAATCACTCCAGAGCAGCTCAATCCAAAGTTTCAAGAGTACAATGGTATTATGCACATTCAGTATCAAAGCCATAAAGACTGAGGAATGGGATATAATTTGAAATAATTCAGACCATAATATACAGCACAATTCAGGCTGTTTGGCTGCCATACAATAAGTATGATAAATTTGTAATGACCAGTTTAATGGCTAGATTGTGGCTTTTGGCACAAACCCTGTGTATGGGGCAGCATATGGCTGTGCCATCTCAGGAGCACCTTAGAAAAGGAATTGTGGCCACAATTATGTCTGCTTCTCACCCTGAATAATCTATACCAGCAAATTACTACCCCTTCCCCTCCCCCATGCTGTCTCAGCTACGCTAGCTAGGGGCTGGTGATGCACTAAGCTCTGGAGGGAGTGGTGGGCACACCTTGCCTACTCACCACTAGATGGCCTGAACTCAAAGTCAGGATTTTCAGGTACCAGTGAAGATTACCCCCAGTTCTTCCACATCAGAACAGGGCCTCTGCCTAGGCTCACAAGGCTGCTGCTGAGATACAATCTTGTACCATCCCCAGCTTGAAAACAGAGAGGCTATGGGCAGTCTGTGCCCAACATTAGACATTGCTTAGCATGGTGCAAGGGATTTAAACTAGGAACAATGGGATGAAATTACGAACGTCAACATTTAGAATTAATTCTCTGAGATAATATGCCAAGAAAACAAAAAATCAAAGTGTGTAAGATTAGGATTAGGCCAGCCATGATATATAGGTCAGAATGATAATCAATGAGGAAGAAAGAAGAACAAATACTTCATACTACTGAAATGAAAATGCTCAGGTGGATGCTTGGTAAGATGAGAGTTGATAGGCTATGCACTGAAATGGTATGAGACATGGTGCAGGCAGCTCTCATCATGGAAAAGCTGAGGGAGTACTGACAGAGATGGCTGGGGGACATGAGAGGTGGGATACGTTGGCCAGGGAGTACAAGAGCTAGTAGTCACAGGACAAAGACCATGAGGAAGACCTAGAAAAAGGTGGTTTGAGATGCTGAAGGGGGACATCAAGAAAGCTGGTGTCAGCCTGAAAGATACATTTGACATGAATGCTTGCAGATGCCAACCCCAAATGATGGGACAAGATGAAGAAAAAGACCACCACCATTTAAAATGAATATGAAGGAAAACTTGTGGAATAGTGTCCCAAGGGACTGGTGTCATGTGAAACTAACCTAGATAACGCAGAGTGTACTGTAAGGGAACCAGTTGGCATTGGCAGAGGTGGTGACCTGGATGAGCTAAAAGGCATTTTCTGCTTCATAATTTGTGTGTATTTTTCACAATTTTGCAGTATGCTGGGATAATGGAATGTAGAACTCTTATTTCCAGTATTAGTATCTTTGAGAAAATAAGCTGCATAAACATCTCCAAATACACGCAGAGATTTCAAGATAAATGACAATACATTCATAAAGACAGTTTCCTGATTAATGGTGATTCTCTTGCTAACTACATCTTTGCACAACAGTTTTAAACAGAGTGGGGAAAAGTAGCTATACCTTCACAAAACTCCGCAATGATCATTTGGATATAATACAGTTTACAGTATACTATATATTTATGAAAACCCCTAAGTAACAAAGCTAATTTGCTGGAAAAGATTACTATATTATATATGGAAACTTGAATGGGTTTGGATATTGGAAATGTGTTATGCTAGTAGATGTAAATGACTGCCAACAAGTGTGTCTGATCTATAGGCAATCATAGACCTCATTAAAGCTGATAGGCATGCTTGCCACCCTTCATTCAGGCTACATGGAAGAAAATTAAACTCCTTTGTGGAGTAAGATAGCTGGCACAGGGTCACAAGGAAAGCCTGAGCAAGAACTAACTCAGGGAGCATAAGAAGGGTTTCTTAGGGGACTGACTGTAAATGTAAGGTCTAGGGCATTGATTGGTTGCCCTGGTGTTTTTCTGAGTGAGTGTTGGAGGCAGAAAGAGATGGGAAGGCAAAGAGAAAGCCCGCAGATAGAGAGAGAAACAGTTGTGAAGATGGTCCTGGGTGCTCTTTGGGGCACAACACAGAGTGGAGGGGCAAACATAGAAAATGTGAGCAAGGAAACTGCCTGCTATTGTTTGTTTCTGCTATGCTGAGGGAAACAGGACTTTGTGTACATTCTTTGTAAATAAACAGAATTGCACCAAAGAAATACCCGACTCATATCATCACTTTCTCCTACTATGGGAACAACCCAGACAGATCTTGTATATTGGCTACCCACTGAAGCAAAGGGGTAACAGTGTATAGATTTCCTTTCCTGACATATAGGCTGGTGGCTGAGTACACTTTTGGTATGCTCATTTTTTTTTCTGCTTTCTTTATTTGAAATCTCAGCCACAGTTTGGTAAGATCCCATCCAATAGTCTGCCACTGTAATTCACTATTTGGGCATTGGTATGGATAATAGTGAGCGTGATTATTTCCTGGTGTTCTACAGCAAACTTGCATTTCCTGAGAAGCTGGAAATAGGTCTGGCCCTAATAGACATATTTTAAGATGGAAGGAGGGAGCAGGGGTGCAGGTATAACTCATTGTTAAAACAATTGTTTGTTTAAAAATAATGAAACATAACATCTTTGACAATTTTAACATTCAGCATGGAATGAACCAAGATTAGAGAAAATCTTTGTATATTTTTATTTTTCCCAGGATGTTTGAATCGGGTGTGTCAAATTAGGTCAGAAGCAAGAAAGGTCAAACTTTACTATGAAATTATCAGCACTAGCTTAGAAAGACAAAAGCTACTGAATGAAGGAATAGACTGGTTAAGCAACATTATTCACCTTATTTTAAAAATCATAGGAAAGAATAAACACATTAAAAAAACCATATGGCTTTTTTAATTATTGGGAGCACAGTGAAAAAGAAAAAGAAATAGAAATATAGTGAATGCTTTTGAACCATTAGTCACTTGGTCAAATTCAGTCCTGTATAATTTAATTTAAGTTGCAGGTGTTCCACTTGTTTTGGCAAGGCTCATTTTTTCCTGTCATTTTTTATTCTTTTGGATACATCTTGTGGTGTTCTATTAGTATATGAGGAATACGTTTGCCTTAGAGCTCAAGCTGTTCTTTGCTTAGTGTTTTCCCAAATAGTCCATTTCTGAATTATAGCACTGGTTTAACAACTAACAAATATTCGTGTATATAGCCACTGTATTTCTATGTCTACAGTAGACCAAAATGCTGCAGAGCTAGATTGCTTTTGGCACAAATCTTTTGGCATTATTCATAACACCATTATACAAAATTGCATGATGAGAAGCCAAACTCTTGAAAAGGTTCTAAGTTTAGTAATCATGGATAAAGCTTTTTAAGACACAAAGAAACCATAAGAAAAGTATAAAGGATCTCTTATTTCTAAGCTGATTTACAAAAAGTAAAGGTTACTGGAAATAGAATGTCGCCTATGTACTCTACCATGGTAACAAAGATTAAATTGAAAACCACTTTAAGTAACTCCTGGAGTACTTTTATCTGTTCTATCTACTTTTAAAAAGTAACATACCCTATTTTTAGCCTATTAGAACTGAAATTGATTAGTGAAAGAGTGCAAGTGTTATTTCAGTTAAGTTTAAATTTTCTATTAGTATCAGTGTGTAGCTCTGGAAAGCTGCAGCATCTCACACAATGGAATCTTAGTAAAGAAATATGAACATCCAAACCTCTTTACCTCCTTTTCCTTTTGGAAATGTGTCTTAATTTAGCTGTGTAATGTTGTGTACATTACTATATTTACACATTGTGAATAATGGTTTATTTTAGACAGATTTATTTACATATCAGGTGAACATGCGTAAATTTTGGCCTCTTTGAAACATTTTGTGACAAGTTCATTACCAATGTGAGTTTCTCCACACCCAAAAAGAGAATGCTTTCAGACATATCAACAACTATTGCTGTGTTTCCTGGTAGCTGCAGTGCCATTAATGTGTGTGTACATATAGCAGAACTGGGTGAATGCTACAGAACTAGTGGGCCAAACTCTCTTCTTAGATCTGGCCCTTTTGTGCTACTGTAGTCGGAGAACATCTGGTTCTCCCAGATGGATATTTTCCCTGCAAAGTGGAGCCTGCAGCTGGCAGAGTCAGCCTGGCCAGTTTTTACACTAATGTAGGGGCATAACCAGAGCCACCCAATGCATGTTAGAGCAATCTCCCAGCACAAGTCTGGCCCCACAATGACAGCCACAACTGATTCCTTTGCAGCTCCACTATCTGTGTTTAGCAGATATTGGGCACTGCTAAAAAAAACTGGTGCAGCATACATGAACATTCTAATTCCATGCAACTGTACACAAGTCATTTTCATGCCTTGCTAATTGCTACAAACAAATTTTTGGGGAATGGCTATATTTTATATCAACACTAACAGTGACATGCAAACCAAAATAGCTGGTATTCTTTAGTCACTATTCTCCCATTTAAAAGGTTTTCACCATCCAACCACCAAGCAGAAACAATATCATTTGCTTTAGGAGATTCAAACACGTGGTAATGAATGGTGAATAGTCAGAAGAAACAAGTAAACATTTTCAGAAGTTTGTTTGCATCAACTGTTCAAACAATAGTGATTTTTAAAAAAAATGTTTGTTCACAAACAGAAAAAGAGTAAATTTGTCAGCTAAACCATTGAGAATAACTGAAACCAGCTCTAATTTACAGTAGAGTGTGATGGTGAATGATGTGAGACAACTCCAATTTCATTAACTAAACAGGACTATGTATAGCTTACATTTAGCTTATGCATGGTCATGCTTGAGAAATTACTGTGTTTCAAGTTGATTCATTGTTTTAATCGTGCTTTGATTAAGTTACTATAATTAGCATTTAAATGCTCTTTGGCTTTTAAATCTTAACCGGTGTGTGCCATTGTCTGTTTTTCCAAACTCTTCTGCAATGGTTTATGACACCTTCTGAATACACTATATCCTGTATGTACAGTCTGTGTAAAGCAGGGTTTCTCAAACTGGTGGTCGGGACCCCTCAGGGGGTCGTGAGGTTATTACATGGGGGGGTCGCGAGCTGTCAACTTCCACCCCAAACCCTTCTTTGCCTCCAGCATTTATAATGGTGTTATATATATATATGTTTTTAATTGAGGGAGGGGCACACTAAGAGGCTTGCTGTGTGAAAGCAGTACAAAAGTTTGAGAGCCACTGATGTAAAGTCTTGTTTGTCATATTAAAAAATACCATTAATTAGTTTTATTCGAGTTTTTTTTGTCAGTCCCAAACCTTGCTAATATGAAATTTAGACACAACTGACTAATGGTAATGATATTTCTGAAACTATTACATTTACTTTTACCTGCTTTTTGCCATTTTGTAACTTTGTTCCTTTGGATTCAAACAAGTATTTCCAAAACTGAATGTATCCGATTGAATACGTACTCAGTAATATCTGTTCTTTTATCAGTTTATGAGCTCATACAAGCAGTTAAACTGAATGCAGTGCCAAGTGTTTATTCTTATGTTAAGCTTTGTTGCTTTCTGTACTTTCTAACCTTTTTGACAAATGGATTAAATTAATATGTAATTTGAATTGAATGTCTAAACTACCACTACCTTGGTGCAACAGAGAACATATTCCTGGCATGCAGTCTGAATGTTTGTCCTTAATGGCTTTCCATGCTGTTTTACTTAGAAACATAAGCCAGATACCCCCCCTCTTTGTGGAACACATACTCCATACATAAAAACTGACATGATTTCATATGGGAAGAGCGACAGTGGAGATGATCTACTATATATAAGGCATCTTTTCTACAACGTATCACTAAATCAGCTAGGAGGACAAAGATTTCTTTGTTGGCTATTTAAATCTTATTCTAAAAATGCAGCCCCAAATTCATTGTTATACTCAGCTTAACAGTGCAACAGAAGGAGAGGAGGGGTTGCTCAGGAGTTGTTACAGATCCCTGATTCTCTGGCCAGTTTTACTCTGGCATGAAACCTGGATGATTTTGAAGCAGCCTTGGGGCTCTAAACTCTGCCATTTGGCAATGATCCTCAAGAACCATCTGCCAACTGGGGATATCTGCAGTGCAGCACATTCCAGCCACACCTCCTTGCCACCCCACAACAACTTCTAAGGTTGAGATGCAAAGGGAAGGGGAGGAGAGAATGCATAAGAGCCAGCTAAGCCATCTTTCTGCCTTCTGTGGATTTCCTTACATCAAGGAACTCACCATTTGGGGAGCTGTTGTAGAGCAGGATTTTATAATTGTACTATGAGAATTAATGTCTGATTTGATTTCATGCATTTGATTTCATCCTGCCAGACATCCCTTTTGAATAGCAGAAAGGAATGACAGACCAGAACAATCATCATGACTGACTATGGTCATCTTTTTTTTAGGATAAGTTATAATGTCTACTATGGTTTCCTATATGTATTACAAATTAGGCACTCTAGTTAAATACACATTTCTTTGTTTTAAGGTTTAGAAAGTAAGAGATAGGATCTTGTTAAGGAGATTAGAGGAACGTTGAAGGCCTGGGCCCCAATGTAAATTGTTTTGATTTTAAGATTTAGGAAGGCTTAATTTACAATGCCTTTTCTTGCTCGACATAAAAACTGCTGTATACCTTTGAAGGTCTCTGTAAAATATTGTGTGTGAGAATGAAGAATGTATGAATCAGGAAAAGATAAGGTGTGAAGGTCCTTGTTATAGCCAGATGGTCAAGGAAGGAGTGAAGAGCCATCAATGCTCATTCATAATGAAGGAAAGGTAGATTGACGACCCTGAGGTGAAGGCTAGCACCCCTAAGCACAGGACAATTGATTAAATCTAAACCAGGACAGGATGACCCTCTCGGAGGTGTATTGGAATGTTTCCAACAATTAAGTAGTAACTGGTCAGAAACTGACACCAGGGCCGGCTTTAGAGTGATTCACCCGATTCTGGCCCCATGCCCTTAAGAGGGCCACGCAAATCCCTAAGGATCCTCCACCAACATGCTGCCGAAGGCACTGGCAGCCAAATGAGCTGCTGAAGTCCCGCCACTGTCTTCAGCAGCAGCTCTTTTGAATCGGGCCTTGCAGTGCCTAAAGCCGGTCCTGACTGACACAGCAAAATCCATAGACTTCAGAGAAAAAAGACTAATAACAGAGTGCTTTGCCATGGGACTTTGGGTTTGTCTTGCCACATTCCAGGAGCATCAGACAGAACCCGGCTCCCTTCTGTGACCAATCTGCCTGGCCACTAGATTGATCCAGACTCTGGACTGGTAACTATAAACATCAACTGGCAGGAGTGTGTGAGTGTGAGAGAGAGACTGAAAAGCAAATGCTAACTTCTGTATTCTCAATAAATGTGACGTTTTTGCCTTCTCCTCTATAAAAGATCTTGTGTGCTTTGTATAGCATAACACTGTGGCCAGATTCGGATCCCTTAATGTAGAAAAGGAGCAAAGCAGGCTCACAAATCTGGTTACAGTTACAAACCATTTAAACAGAATCAAATTTTTAATTGTACTGATTAAATTTACATATAAAACTCAATAACATTGGTTAACAGATATGTAATTATGGGGTAGCAGTGACTTCTCCAAAGTTAAAGGTGAAAGTGAGTTTCATTTTATGCCCCATCCACAAAGAAGAATCATGAGTTTCAAAACTGGTAGGTTAGATTTGGGTCCAAGGTAAAATTTTAATGAAAATTTGAAATTAATTGGACAGATGTTCCTTTGAATGACCAAGATTGACACCTGGTCTGTCCTGACACACAACACTAAAAGAGGATCAGGGTTTTTGTTATTGTTGTTGTTTTTGTTTTGTTTGTAAAACTGCTAACACTTCAGTATTAAGATCAACCGAAGAACTGGATACCCTGCAGAAAAATTGTGGGAAGTAACGAATATGGCAGTATTTTTTTTCAAAATGCCTTTGTTCTTCTGTTCCAGGAGCATGCTGTAAGTACCACCAGTACAAGAGTAATGGAAGCCACTTTTACTGCCAGCCTTGAAGTCCAGAAACATTTGTGACCAAAGAGTGCCTCCAGAATGTTGGCAGGTTCAACAAGTATTTCTGTATAACTAAGACTCATGCAATTTCTTGTATTAGAAAATTAATTAATCTCCATTTGAAATTACCAAAAAGGGTTATATTTTTCCACACTCAAATGTTCATGCTGAATTCCAACACATTCAAAGTTTTTGGTATGGAACACCAGGAGCCTGTGAGAAACCCATTGAACCCTGGGTAGTTGTAGCCTGAGAGCAACTTATATGTTAGATCCCTAGAATAGCACGTCTCAGTGAAGCATGACCAGGAGAAAGATGCCATGCTGGCCATCTGGTGGTGTGTGGGAACAGACATAGTGCAAATACCCTGGCTGGAAGTATCAAGCCACCAGGTGTCCCCTTAGTATAAGACAGAGGGTTTGTGAAAATGGGCATTAACACAGGAGGGAAATTAAGTAATGCAATGGAATACTTGAACAGCCTCTGTCTCCTTGTGGAGATCAAGGTCTTGAAACACTTTTGATTTTGATCCTCGGAATGGGTATAGGTCCATTGAGGTTCTAAATTAATCCAAAATGGTACTTCCCTATTGTATGTAAGTCTAGCCCCTACCCCTCTGTATTGACTATCTCGTCAAGCCCAAAGATTTGTGTTTAATTTTTATCTGCAGTTACAAAGCATTGTTTGAAAATTTGAGACAGTTGCAATTGACAGAAAAAAAAAGCAGACTATTGCTGATCAGATGAAAGCTCCCGATGTCATTTCAGGGAAAAAATCCAACATTTTAGATTAAAAAAAGCCTTCACGATGCATATTTCCACATGGCAATTAAGAAAATAAAGAAACAGTGAGTCATTAACTCACAACCTGTTGATGTCCCTGAGAAGATAAAACTAGGTTATGCAGATACTGCACTTTTTGTTCAATGGCACAAAGCTTCCCTAGGCTCCTTTGTGTCCAGGAGTGGGGCGGGAGGAATATCCAAAAGCAGAAGCACTGACCTCAAATGTAACATAGCCAGGAATTACATGAATTTCTCAGATTTAGTGCATTCCTAGTGACTTTACCCTATGGAACTCTCCTTGAGCTCCTAGAGGGAATTAAAGTATCTCATACAGTAGGGAGATAACCTGATACATAAGCCCTTGTATTAAAGGCCTGGTATAAGGCAGGATGTGCTCACAGAATTTGGCAAGAACAGGGCTGATATTGCAGAAATACATATTCCTAAGAAGTGCTAAGTACAGAGTACTTACAAACACATCCTGATTTCAAGTGGTACCAGAACATCCCCAATAGCAAGGATGGTACAAAAACAATTCCCAAAGATAACAGAAACACACTGGCCCCTCCTAAAAAATATGGCCAGTATGACAGTACATAACTTGTTTATAGTAGAGTATAAAGATGTATTATAGAGGGAGTATTTTGGCCAGCCCAGGGGGAAAAACACACATGCAGCCAAACATCTTACCACACCTCGCTCTGGTAGTTAATTTCAGAACCAAGATATTGGACACTAAAGTCCAATTTATAACATTAAACAACAGCTTTTCTGGGAGACGTGTGGATTCTTTACCACCTCAGTGAGAACTATAGGAGCCATAGTGCCAGATACTCAGCTGGTTCCGCTAGAGTTCCATCAACTTCAGTGAAGCACTACACTTTGATCAGGTGAGGACCTGGCCCATTGCGTGTAGTTTGAAACACTATTGCCTCCCAGATCTCTCAGGGCATGCAGCTGCTACCCCAGCCTTAAACATGTGATCCTCTCCACGATCAGCCAGCTCTGTAGTGCATGAAGGTGTGGGGGGCAGAACTATGGTCCTTCACCAGATCTTACCCCTTTGCACAGTCAAGCTCAAGGAGTAGGCATTAGACCTGGGAAGTCATTCCCATTTTTGTCCATGCGCCCCCGGCTGACCTCAGCGAGGCCAGCCAGGAGCACCCATGACAGCAGCAGACGGTACAATAGGGCTGGTAACCATCATCGCCTATTTCCAAAGCAGCAGGCTGGTAACCGTCTCTGCTACCTTGCAAAGGCAAATGAATGCTGCTGTGTAGCACTGCAGTACCGCGTAAGTCAGCAGCAACCGGTACACATACGGTGACAGTGAAAAAAGGCTAAACAGGCTCCATGGTTACCATGCTATGGTGTCTGCCAGGGCAATCCAGAGAAAAAGGGTGCAAAATGATTGTCTGCCATTGCTTTCACGGAGGAAGGATTGAGTGACGACATTTACCCAGAATCACCCGCGACACTGTTTTTCTTCCATCATGCATTGTGATCTCAACTCAGAATTCCAATGCAGGGGGGAGACTGTGGGAACTATGGGATAGCTACCCACAGTGCAACGCTCTGGAAATCGACGCTAGTCTCGGTACATGGACGCACACCGCCGAATTAATGTGCTTATTGTGGCTGCGTGCACTCGACTTTATACAATCTGTTTTAAAAAACGATTTTACAGAAACCGGAATAATCCCGTATTGTAGACATACCCTAAGTGAGTGAGGTATTATTTTGCTTCAGCGATGCATTCCATATATTTTTAAGTTATGGACATAGTTTCACATATCCATATCTGTGTCGCAATCTGATTCATAATTATGGCTCTGTATGGCCAATTGTCGGTCCACGGCCATCTTGTCCTGCTAAAAGGGCAAGGCAGCCTCCATCTTGGACCAGGTTCTTGTTGTATAGGAGAGGGCAGAGAGTCAATCCTGCCCAGCAACACTGGCTGTGTATGCTCTCTTGTGTTTTTTGTTTTTTTTCTTTTTCTGTTGCTGGGCCATCTAAAGGTCAGGCTAGTTCTGTGTATGAAGGCCTGATTCTGCCCAGCAACCTGTTTTTTTTGGGTCGGTTGTCTGGAGGTCAGGTTAATTCTGCCCAGAGACTCACTTTCCTGCTCTTTTTGGACCCAGTCATCTAAGGGTCAGGTTTGTTTACTCGTCAACTCCAGTGAGCCGTGTGCAAACCCTTCTGACGTGGGGTGGCAACAGCTCGAAACCTGAAGGGAGGAGGGACCAGGGAGCCAATCAGATGCTGACACGAGGGAGTGAGACCTTTCTATAAAACTAGATTTCCCCCCAAAATTTGTGTGGAGCATCCGCGTGTTAGCTGAAGGACCTGATCACTCGTTCGGCCAGGGTCTCCTCCCGGTAAAGTGCACTCGTGTCGTATCGTTTGGATTCGTTGTTGTTTGGACCCGATCCCTGTCTGCTCGTCATGCTTCTGGTGTCTGTTCTGCTGGTCAGCTGCGCCTGGAGTGCGGTATTTGCTTTTTGATATCTGACAGTTAGCTTATCTAGCTTCTTAATTATTCCCCTCCCTAACTTGGTACCAAATATCCACTCAGAATATCAGGATTGTATTAGTGAGCTCAGAATTGCACAATTGTTTAGCTAGCTTGTATTATTGTTCTATTTGTTATTGAATTGTTAATTGCAAACTGCTTTATGTGTTTGAATCACTGCTCTGTCTGTGTCCAGTGTGTGTGTGTTTAACTGGGGAGCTGCCTCTACTTAGAGGGTAGCTGACCAAGGGGGTCCAGTCCCCGCGGTCTGAGTGAGTGGAATCTGCCCAGCTGCAGCCGCACCACACTCTGGATTTATCCTCTGTGTGAACGCAAGGGTGGCTGAGGCAGTGGCCCGTGGGTCTCTTTTCTGTGTTTGCACCGGGCACCGCCCTGACGAACCCGATTCCTATCTGTGTGATTGGTGTGTCTGCCTATTTGGTGTGGTGTGGTGAGCAGTATAAAGTGTATTATTACTGTGTTTTGGGGTGTGTTTGTACTTTTAATACCCTCCCAGCCAAAGGTGCCTATTCCCCCAGCCCAAGTTGTAATTATCCCTTAAATAAACGCAGCCACTTGGCTTTTCAGTGTTACCCTGGTCCTGCCTGTCTTTTCCTCACTCAATACCAAGCTTGAACGAACCCCCAGCTAATTCAGACAATCTGAAAGTTGGATAATTTCTTAAGAGCCTCTGGGTAATTTTAATATCTCAAAGATTCAGAAACTTCTGGTTGAATCTTCACGGTTTACATAATTAGAGATGGTAAATAACAGTGCTGCTATAGTAAGGGACTGATTCGGTACTCACTTAAACCTCTAAAAATCAGGATAATGCCACTGAAGTCACATAAGTAAATAAGATCATTGTAAATAAGATCAGAATCATATACTAGAACACCTGTCCCACATAGAGCTGGGCAATTATTTTCAACTGAAACTTTTTGGGGGGAAAAGGGGGGCAAAAATGCAGGGTTTGATCAACTGAAACTTTTCACAAATTTGTGTTGAAATTCACCAAATTGTTTCAGTAAACAAAAATACAAAAAAGAATCAAAATGTTATGTTTACACATTGAAAGAACAAACAAACAGATTTAGAAATTTCCTTCAATACTATTAACAATTTTTTGAAACAATAAAAAGTTTGAAATCAAAATGCAACATTTTGTTCAACCCAAAACTATGATTTCTCTAGTTTTCAATTCACCAAAATTTTTGAACAATTTGTTTTATGTTTACCTGAATTTTTTCTTCAATTTTTTGGAACTTCCCGCAAAGTGAAAAATCAACTGTTTTCACTGCTCTAGTCCCAGACATCATATAACTTTTAAGGAATACGCACAGAGGACAGGGCAGTGAAGGATGCCATTTTGAAGAGTACCTAAATGGAGCATAAGCACTTTTTAAAAATTTTAACCTTAGTTTATATTTTCATTGCTTTCTAATGTCTTGTGTTTTGTTTTTTGTTTTTTAAAAAACGAACTATAATGTCTTTTCAAAGGTTTTTTCTCTACCAATATTATTTTTCAATTTGATATGTATATTAAATTATTTTGTCTTAGTTTGATATTGATTCAGAGTTATGCATCACTGTCTGCTCAGTTTTGTTCCATCACAGGACTTCAGTGTTTCGAGGGGAAAAAAGGGAAATTAAGGATGTTTCAGATGTACTAGGGGCTAGCTGTGAAGGGTAAATGGAAGGAAAATATGGAATCTCAAAGCTAAACATAGAACAATACTAAAGACACACTGGGCCACATCCTCAACTCCCATTAATTTCAATAGGAGATGTACATACAGAAATATTGCAGGATAAAATCCATAGTAAACATTGAGTAGAAATCAAAGGTCTTATCTGTATTTTTTAAAGGGTGAGAACTGTGTAGAAAGGTTATCACATATATTAAACATACATTAATCATATATTAAAGATATATTAAACTGTTATTTTTAAAAAGCCTGACAATTGCCGCTTGTCCCATTGAGTTTAATCCTGCTCACTGAACATTAATGCTTTTGACTCCACACCAAAAGAAACCATGGTGCTCAATACTCTTGGTACTGTGCCTATCAAGTAGTCCTGAAAAGAAGTGAATTGTGGTTTCCCTGATCCTAGGGCCAGTGCCAGAATACACTTCTCAGTAAAGTTTGAGCAGCCTCTGCCCTAAATTATACTACCTAGACTATGGCCTCAAAACCCTGGCACACCTGAGCTGATCACCTGAATGCAGTATTGCTCTGGCCAAATCTCCTTCCATCCCCACTTAACCCCCTATAAGAGGGACTGGGATAGGGCTGAAGAAAAAATTGGCTAGACCAGCCCTATGCTAATCCAATGAGTCCATGGGGGAATTCCCACCAGGCCAGGTACACGAACTTCCCAGTCTCTTTACTCCTCCAAACTGCTACAAAGGGCCAACATGAAGCCAGAGATCTGGCCTGTGAGGACTCAATGAAAACAATAAGTTTTGTCCCATCTCAAAAAAAACAGTGGCAAGAGCTGCAGTGCTAGTGACACCTAACTCGAATATATATCAAGGTTGCATAGCCGGAAATTCATGTCGAGTGGAGATATCAGGAGTTGATACATGTCAAATGGTTATTTTAACACACGTCACAGGTAGGTGGTTAAGAATCGAGCGAATACTGTGGAAAATTGTGTTTCTTGGTGCTAAAGAATAAAGAATAACATCTTTCAGCATTATAAATCCAATATGTGAGTATCTTTAAGCATTATTAAACCTTAGCGTTATTATCAGACTGTATAATTATGAACTTTTCTTTGTTATAACTGGTTCACATGTAATAAATAAGGTCCATAAAAGAGAAGTAACAGCTTTAACGCTTAATAGACTACAAAAGTGATGATGCCACACTCCAAGCGGGTAACCATGAGGAAGCGGATTACTTTCCAAAGAACCGGTATTGGGTTATAATGTCAAAAGGGTCATTTTGTTTCCATGTAAATGCTGTAACTAACTGTTTTAATAGGTAAGTGAGTGTATGTTACTAATCATTGAACCTTTAAGCACTGAAAAGATGTGTTGAGATGCCTGCAATCTGGTTTAAATCACCAACCATGTGGTGAGTGTGTCAGCCATCCTTAACGCTATAATGCTTGCAGTCAGGAGCACAGCACATAACAATATTCAAGTGCCCCATGGCAGAAAGAGTAAAAAGAAAACCCTCAGGAGCTGAGTATCATAAATGAAAGGCTGAGAAGGAAAAAGACCAAGCAAAACAGCAGGGATCCTTCCTGAAATACCTTCTCTTTAATCCAAATAAAGATGGAAGCAGTTCACAGCATCCAGATGAAGGAATTTTACTTGGAGAGAAGTTAGCTCACATCCACATGGAAGTAATTTGGAACATCAAGATGAAGGTATATTACTTCGAGATGAGGGTAGCTTACATCCACAAAAAAGCAGTTTGGATACTCAAGATGATGGAAACTTACTTCCAGATGAAGGCAGCTCACAGCATCAGACTGATATGGAAGTGGAGAAAATTTATTCACCTTCAGAAACACATGCAGAAATTGAAGTAAATGAAGTAGAAGGAAGAAAGGATGAGGAAGTCACAAACAAGTTACAGTATGGGGACCCAGCTTCATGGTTCAGATATGATGGCACTGTGCAGCAAATCCTCGTTGAACATGGACCTGAACAAGTTCATGAATTTCCCTTCCCTAATGATGGAAATAAAAGAAAATTCTCTGCTCAGCATTACAAGAGGAAACTCATTAATGGGGAAGAAATTCATCGAAACTGGTTACAATATTCAGTGTTGAAGGACTCTGTTTTACTTTTGCTGCAAGTTTTTTAATAATCAAGCAATTGGTACATCATGTATTGAAAATGGTTCGAAGGACTGGAAAAACATCTTCAATTCTCTCTTCACTTGAAAGAAGTACAGAACATGTTTTCAAATTTGAATGTTTTCAAAATTGGAAAGAACTTGAATTACGATTGAAAAAAGGAAAAAACTATTGATGAAGACAATGTATGTGATATCAAGGAAAAAGAAGAATATTGTCAACAAATATTAGAGCGTCTGATTGCGTTAGTGAGAATTCTCGGTGGGCAAAATATAGCATTCTGCAGCCACGGTAGAAATGCAAAATTATACACTCCAGGTAATGGAAACTTTTTAAAATGTGTTGAATACCTAGCTTTGTTTGATCCAGTCATGAAGGAGCATCAACGTAAAATAAGTGATCATGAAACACAGGTTCATTACTTAGGAAAAAAATATGCAGAATGAACTGATTCAAATCTTAGCAAATGCCATTAAAAGAAAATTGTAGAAGCTGCCCATTCTGCAAAATACTTTTCAATAATACTAGACTGTACACCAGCTGTGAGTCATGTTGAACAAATGATGATGATCATTCATCTTGTGGATATGGAAAAGTCTGCAGATGAAGATAATGTTGAAGTGCTCATAAAGGAACATTTTTTTGGTTTCGTACCTCTGAAGGAGACGACTGGAGCATTTATGACTGAAACTATTCTACAAGAGCTTGAAACAATGTCATTATCTGTTGAAAACTTATGCGGCCAAGGCTATGATAATAGGAGTAATATGAAGAGTAAAGACAACGGTGTGCAAAGGAGAATGATGGAAATCAATCCTAGGGCCTTTTTCGTTCCTTGCAGTGCGCATTCTCTGAATTTGGTTGTCAATGATGCTGCTAAATGCTGTTTGGAGGCAAGCAGTTTCTTTGACCTGGTGCAACATGTTTGTGTGTTTTTCTCAGGCTCAACATGCCGTTGGGAGATTCTGACTCACCATGTGAATTCTGTAACTATGAAACCACTTAGACAAGATAGGAGAGTCACATTGATGCTTTGAAGCCTCTTTGATATGACCTTGGAAACGTTTATGATGCCGTTATTGAAATTTCTGATACTACCTTTACTTGATCATCTGGCAATACAGCATGTTCAGATGCAGAAGCTGTTGCAAATGGCCTTTCCAAGTTCGAATTTGGGACTTCACACATTTTGTGGAATAATATCCTTTTAGAGATTAACCTCACTAGTAAGCAGCTTCAGGAAAAGAACTTGAACATACATTCTGCTATTCAAAAACTGCAGCAAACTAAAAATATTCTGTAGGAATTCAGAAGTGATGAAGGATTCGAAAGAATTCTAGTAGATTCTCTCAAGCTTGCTGAAGAAATAGACTGACAGAATTTGAACCAGAGCCAGTTCGCATTCAGCAAAAGAAACAGCAGATTTCGTATGAAGGATGAGACACACTCATTCATAACCCAAAACAAAAGGTTCAAAGTGAATTTCTACTTCAGTCCTTGATACTGCCATTCACTCGGTTGATGAAAGATTTCAACAGATGCAGCAGCTAGAGTCAGTATTTGGCTTCCTATATGATATCCACAGCTTGCAAAAGAAAACAAAACAGATACAAGAATTTTCTATAAATTGGAGTCGGCATTGACTGATGAAAATTCAAAAGACATTGATGCTACAGATTTGCATAGTGAGCTTCAGGCTTTTTCCAAGATGACTTAAGAAACATTCCACTCCTGAAGAAGTACTGAAGTTTGTTTGTGAAAATAAACTCAGACCGTTTTCCAAACATTTTCATAGCTCTATGCATTCTTTTAACTTTTCCAGTTTCCATAGCTAGTGTGGGGAACGTAGCTTCTCAAAGTGAAATTGATAAAAACATATCTGCGTTCAACAAATGGTGCAAGAGGGACTTGTTGAACTTGCCACAATGTCAATAAAGCATGAAATAGCTGGGATACTGGATCTAAAAGAACCAGTGACTGCATTTTCAAAACTGAAAGCAAGAAAAGTCATGTTTTAAGAGCACGGAGTGTTTTTTATTCAGAGTGTTTTGTAAATTCAGGTTAAAGTTCATTGAAGAGTTTTCTTATTTCTTTTTATATTGGATGTGGTGGTAATGGCAGTTAAATCAGGATAGCATAATGGATGATTTTAGATTTGTAATGATAAAATAAACATTTTAATGCATTTTTATTTAAAATTGGACTGAAATATCATCTAGCTGCCGTGTACAAATCTATCCTGAAAATTGTGTCTGTTTTATCTGATCTTAGAAACATTGGTTGGACAGACGGATGGACGTACAGGCCGAATAATTAAGCCTCTGTTAAAAAACAAAACAAACAAACAAAAACATTAAAAGGAAAAAAGGCGCAAAATGTTTCCCAGTTTACCAAAAACCTCACCCTAGATCTGCCCTTGGACTTTGGTGGTGGGGGCACTGATTGCATGGTACGCCTAGGGTGCCAGTTGCTGGCAGCTAGTATAGGGCCTCCCCGAGCAGGGGTAGTGCTGGCTACTGTTTCTCACATAAATCTGGCCACCAAGTTGACCCCCACCCTGAACTGCTGCAATTTTTCCAACAGTTGGCATTTGTAGGTAGCGTGATGTCAGAGCAGCAGCCCCGGAGGCCAGACCAAACACGGGACTGGTGTGAGCGGATGCCCACTTCCACCTTACTGATACTAGAAAAATCACAGGAGATGGGGCTTTATGCAAAGGAATGAAGCAGTGACCTTTCACTGACTGTGTTCCATGCATTTCCCATGAAACTGCCATGATGTATTTTTTAATCCACAATTTTCTTAGGGTTCTAGATGTAATACATGGAAAGGCCCTTGTAGAAGGTATATCACTTCTGCAGAATTCTACAGAAAGCAAAGCAAGCACCATATGTCATAATTTCTTCTAAAGCCCACTGAAGTTAATGGAAGTCTTTTCACTGACTCTAATGGGTTTTGGATCAGGCCCATAATTTCTAATCTAATTAAACTCAACTCATCCTTTTTTTCGGGTGGAGCAATTTTTCTAACCTGTGTGCCAGAAACTCAGTGGATGCCATTCTAATATCAAGATCTTTGTTCTAGTTCAAAAAACAAAGCATCATATGCTTTATCTAGACCTTCTATTTTTGGTGATGGGTATCTGAAAATTTAGTTGGCATCAGTTGATTAAAACAGATGTGTTCATCGATCAGTAAATTACAGATTACATAGCTGACATTTCATTCTTTTTTTAGCTTTATGAAATTAGTGTTCCTGTTTCATATAGCCTAAGACAAGTTCAGACATTTGTAAAGTTTCCAACTTGTTTGAGCAGGTGCACTCCTCTTTCTGCTGTCTAGTTTGGCAGCGTATCCCACATTTATAAATTTGCAACAGATGTCTTAACTTTGAAGCATACGTATTATATAGTCTATAGACTGCATCAAATAAAATGATCACAATATGACAAATATAGGAGCAGACCCACTGAAATTTTGAGTTCTGCAGAATCCTTCACTACTTGATGGTTGTTGAACAGTCCAGGTGCATTCAGATTAAAAAAAAAAAAAAAAAAGGGCACACACTTGCTGTGGTATTGAACATCTCAGATATGTCCCACCTTCAACTGATTTCAATGAGAAGTTGCTATAAAATGGTAGTACAACAGGGTCCCTGAAGAAATAAAAGGGATTAAATGTAACTGATCTGGATTGTGTTGGTTAAACAAGTCTTGTCTTACAATACTTAAATTGAAATGGAAATTCATCATTTTTGAGAAATTTGAAAACTCAGATCTCTTTTCCTCCTCCCGCCCCCCTGCCCACATTTTAAAAAACAGAACCTAAGTGCTGCCATTTTCTGGCCAGAACTGGAAGCAGAATTGCCAAAATACTGCAAATATTTCTCACAGTAGTCACTGCCCAATTTTGTAAACCCAGAAGGTTTTGACAGTAAAGATAGATTCTGGAAACTATCCAGCCTTTGGAATTTTTATCTAAAGATTCTGAAGTTCACCCATCACAAGTAAAAAAACACATTTTATGTTGTCTTGAGTTGTAATAGTATTTGGATTGTGAGTATACAACACACTTGGGCCCAGATGGAGTCATGAATTTTAAATATCCTATAAAAGCATTTAGTTATAAAGCCTACATAATGAGTATTTGATAGTTGTCTTTAGTTTCAAAGGCTGGTATACAAGAGCAATTAACAGCTGCACATACAGCCTTTGACATAATAAGTGTGGTATACATTTCTCTTCATTTTAATCCTAGTATTACATGTAATTCTAGAGTCTGGATTTTGTTTTAATTTTATACTTTTCTTAGATTAGTGTAAGGTAATTTACTTTATTATTTTTAATAGACTTTCAGAATACAACATAGTGGAGTTCAAAAACAGACAGTCCCCACATATTATTCCCAATTAGATAAATATTAAATGAAAATAAATTGTCTCACAGCATCTATATGAAAACGTTTCTTCCATTTCAATCACTAAGAATATCAGATCTGGTTAAACATCAATTTTATAGAATGTCAATTTTTCACTGTCAAAATTCAATTTACTGGTAAAAGGACAACACATTTAGAAACGAGACATTTATCTTTCCTTAACTTAATAACTGGATTTTATCATTGGTTATCATTTCATGAGGACAGAAACACTACAATGAGGAAAAGAAAAGACAAGACCAGTATATACCTCAGGCAGGAACATTATCACCAGTATTTCTATCTTCCAACTCAGCTACCAGTGTTACTGATTACTTAGTAAATACAGTCTTCTTGTAGCTGTGTTGGTCACACAATATAAGAGAGACAAGGTACATGATGTAGTAGCTTTTATTGGACCAACTTCTATTGGTGAGAGACAAGCTTTCAAGCTTACACAGAGCTGTTCTTCAGGTCTGGGAAAGGTTCAAAATGTGTCACAGCTAACCACAAGATGAACAGATAGTTTATCATAAGAAGTTAGCACATATTCTAAGGGACCATTCAAGGTGAAGTGGCTAGTCAGAGGACCAATAAGGGACATAATGCCAGTGTCTTTAGTAAGACAGTAATTTTTAGTGTCTAGCAAAGTTATGAATTTAATCTCCCAGCCTTGTCTTTTGCAAGTGTTGTGGGAGGGTTTCTTTTAAGAAGAGGACTGTGATAGCTTTGTGAAAAGTGTTCACCCGAAGGTGATATGGTGTTTTGTCTTATTTTCCTGTGTGAGTTCATTGGAGAGCATAGGGATTATCTGTTTCACCTACATAGTTGTTATTGGGGCATTTAGTGTACTAAATGAGGTACACCATTTATCCATTTAATCTCTCCCACAACAATTTTACATTCAATGACAAACACTTGGTCCAAATCATGGGAACAGTCCTGGGTACTAGGATACCTCCCCAACATGTCCATATCTTCATGAGTCATGTTGATGAAAAAATTCTGTACAAATGCACTACAAAACCAGTTATATACCTGAGATACATTGATGATATTTTCCATAGAAAACTTAAACTCGTTCAGAGATTTCCACCACAACTTCAGCAACCACCACCCATCCATTAAACTCTCTCTAGAACATGTCCAGACACCACAATCAGCTTCAACAATGGAACCCTACAGACAGACATATATAAAAAACCCTAGATCACCACACATACCTTCACAGATCCAGTAACCACCCCAAAGACACCAAGAAATCTGTTATCTACAGCTAGGCACTCAGATACCACGGAAAAGGCTCAGAGAAGAAAGTCTAGACTTAGAAAGTCTTAACACACTCAAAACCACCTTCATCAACAAGGACATTGCACCAGAGAAGTCGATCCCATCCTGGAACAGGTCACCCAAATACCATGAGAGTACCTGCTTCAGTAGAAAAATAAAAACTCCAACGACACACCTCTAGTTGTCACCTACCACCCCACACTGGAACCCATGCAGGATATCAAACAACTACAACCCATACTTGATGGGACCCTATCCTGAAATAAATCTTTCCTGAACTCAAAGCAGCACCAGACCCTGCCAGAACAGAGGCAAAACCTGCAGACATAGCTCCACTGTTATAATGATCAACGCCCCCCACAACACACCTTGCAAGATCTGTGGGTCCTACACATGCCTATCAAAATATATGGTGTATCTCTTCCAGTGCACTAAATGCTCCAATAGCAACTATGTGGGTGAAACCAGACAATCACTATGTTCTTCAATGAACTCACATAGGAAAATGATAAAAGACAAAACCACCATAATATCTGTGAGTGAAAACTTGTCACAAAGTGATCACACTATATGTGACCTATCAGTTCTCATCCTCAATGGAAACCTGCCCAACACTTTCAAAAGAGGAGCTTGGAACCTTAAATTCATAACTTTGCTAGACACTAAAAATCATGGTCTTACTAAAGACACTGGATTTATGACTTATTACAACATTTTTAAACTCACTAACCCTCCTTTCTATCCTATGATTACAGGGGTGTTAGTGGGCCATCTCACTCTGAATGGTTCCTTAGAATATGTGCTAACTATTTATGGTAAACTATCTATTTGATCTTGTGCTTAACTGTTATGCTGGGAGTACCTTTCCCAGACCTGAAGAAGAGCTTTATGTAGCTCCAAAACTTGTGTCTCTCACCAATAAAACCATGTTTCTCAATCTGTGGGTTGGGACCCAAGTTTCAACGGATCATGTGGCAGCTCCTGTCCTTCAGAGATGGCTGGGCTCAAGTCCCTGCTCCAGGCACTGCAACCTCAGGGGTCCCAGTGCCACTCATATTTAGCTCAGCCATCATGATGACCAGAGTCTGGGAAGGCCAAATTTAAGTGAGTGGCATTGTAACCCCATGAGTCAGGTCACAACTCCACTCTCACAAATTTGGTCCAGTCAGGAAGGCAGGGCCAAACTTGAGTGGTGCTGCAACCATGGGCGGCAGGTGGAGCCCCCCTTTGGGGAGGCTAGCTCCTGGCTCCGCCCCTTTCTGCCCATGCCTCTTCCTGGGATGGAGACCCGCTGCCCCCCAAGCAAGAGCCCCAAGACCCTCTTCCCTCTGCAGCTAAACAAGCACCTACTCACCCAGAAGAGCCTTAGTGCGCTCCTCCCCAGGCAGGCCGAAGCCCTGATCCCACCCCACCTGCCTGGAGGAGTCCCAAGTTCCCCACCCCATCTGCTCAGAGGAGTCCCCCCTCCCCGGCCCCTTGCCTAGAGGAGTCCCAGGCCAGCCACAGCTGCACCGCGCCTCCCCTCCCCTCTCCTCTTCAGACTCCAAGCCACCTGGGAAAAGCCACAGTGTCTCTGCCTGAAGAAGAACCTGAGCTTTTGATATGTCCCACGCAGGTTCCGGGGCAGCTGAGGAGGTGGTATCTGCTACTCAGCTTCCTGGGTTCACTAGGAATCTCTCCAGTCCAGGGAGATTACTGATGAACCCAGGAAGATGAATGGCACATACTGCCTCCTCAGCCACTCCAGAACCTGCATGGGGCATAATAAAGCTAAAACTTCCCCTGCAAACGTGCAACCGGGCATCCAGTAGCAGCGGCAGCACCAGCACCAGGGGAGACTATTATGCCCATAGCTGCAGCCCTGGATGTTGCAACGCCAGTAGTGGACAGCAAATCCTAGCCAGCCACACAGCACTGGAGCTGACACTATGGGGTGATTTCCGAACAGGACCCACCCTCCCAACTGTGCCCCTGCAGGAAAGGACCTGACTGAAAACACCCCAGGGCCTCCACCTTCAAGCAATTTACTAGGTCATGATAGGGCATAAGCTTTTACAAATGGGTCCTGATCCCTAACATGTTGAGAACCTTTTCAATAAAAGGTTTCAGAAGGGTAAATATCACCTCACCCACCTTGTCTATTCAGTAAATTGAAGAGACATGTTTGCAGTCAAGGAAGTGGGAAATGACACTCAATTTTTTTTCAGACTTTAAAGAGGTAGGTTAATTTGGTTTTAGATCTGTACTAAGGAATAGGACAGTGATTTTCGGCCAAAATAATTTGATATTTCCTACTGCAGACATTCTTGTTGATGCTAATATGATTTTGTTGGATGCTTCTACTTCTTTTGACCAAAGGGTATTTTAGATGTGCTTCAGTAATAAGTGTCAATGCAAATGTTTTGCTTAGCAGAAATAAATTACTCTGAATTTTGAAATGGCACCCCCAGCAACATAGTGAAGTACATTATCCAGGAACAAACCATACGATAATAGTTGCAATATAGCTGTTTGATTAAAAATCATCCACTTACTCTATAATGATAGTACTGAACATGCATGTTGAAGACCAGAGCAAATTTTTAGGTTTTATAATCTACTTCAAACCAACAAATAATTTGTGTATACATTTTTAGCATTAAAGATATTCTGTTTCAATCCATGTTGGTTATTACTCATTTATTTAAATGAGTTAAATAATTTTGATTTTAAAATCTGCAAGGCCAGATATTTAGCTGTGATGCACTATTCCCATTTGAGTGTTTCTCTCACAATATAAAAAAAATATATTGCTCTTACCCATACAAATAGAAACACTGTAGTAGATTTCTTTACGCATCCATGGAAGGGATATTATGATGCCAGCTGCCAAGCGTAACAACAAATATACCTTAGTATACTGAATAAGGGGCCAATTAGATCAGCAGAAGGACTCCCATTAACTTCAGTAGGAGTTGTAATGCTCTTAAAAGGTGACCCCATACATGAAGCACATCTTGAGGGGGAAAAGGTGTAGAACACTGTGGCAAGAGCCTCATTGGCTTGAAAAGGTCATATTTAAACTTATTCTAAGAGCTTTGCAAAGCAACTATTTAAGCAGTGGTACTGCATTAACTACTCCGTGTAGAGAAATGAGGCAGATAACGCATGCTGCACAATACCACATACTAAGGAGCAGATTGCACCTCGCCTGTGTGGAGGTCTAGGAGAGAGAATTTGAATGAAGAACAGATACAATCCTGGATCCTAATCCTGAGTAGGATCCCACTGATTTAAATTAAACTCCTCCTATGTTTAATTTCTGCCAAAATGGGGGGCCCTATGCACAAGGAGACACAAGTTTAGCACCTCAGCCAATGCTGGATTCCAACTATAGGGAAAGTCCTGCTCAGCAACCACAGACCTGGGCTGAGCATGCTTAGTAGAGATGGACTATTTGTAGAAATTAGTGGTCAAACTCTAACGAGTCTTTACCAAATATGTGCAATCTGAGATTTTACAAAGGCTGATAACTTGGCCAAATGTAGGCAGTTTTTCCACAGGAATAGCAAAAGGCTTATCCCTGATATCAAGGCAAATTCTCTGCAAAGTTTCAAGCCCTTGATTCAAAGCATGGAGGCACTAGAGATTCTCAATATTACAGCTGTAGGTATTTTTAAACGGTATATGAGCAATACAATTTATTTTCACCTAATCCAGTTATAAGAAAAAGGCTGAACCATTTTGCTTCAAACACATTAGCCTGAGGCAGACACCCAGAATGGAACATTTCAGCCTGAAAAAGTTTGGCAACGTTTAAAGTATGTAGTTATAAGTAATTGAAAACAGGGTCTTATAATGGGAAGTGTTGGGCAATCTTAACTACAGGTAGTGCTACTATAATAATTGCTAGGTAACATTCTTACTGTAGCCTAAAGTTGGGAATGCTACCAAATAAGTTGTATAGAAACAAATAGACAATGATACTGAACACAATTTATGGGATTTGCATATGCAAAACTTTCACATTTTTATAGTTGTCAATAAAGACAAAAATAAAGTATTCCAGGGTTACATATTTCTGAAATAAATTCTCAGTATATATCTATCTATCTCAATGTGACTTAAATGACACCCTGGTGATTGCAAAACAAGGTGATTGAGTTTAATATATTTTTGACACTTCTTTTTCCAAGTGACTATAAAATGTTTACCCCTGTAATTGTGTCCAATTATACTATTTTGCAATATAAAAAGCACTCCTAATTTAAACTATTAAAATTGCACTACACAGAATATCAGCCTGGGGTTACTTAATAGAAAAACATGTGGGCAACATTATTAATGGGATCATGCCTTTGGAAAAAGTGAGTCTAATAAAACTGAAATCTATTTAGTGTTTATTTAAATTTGCTGATACTGTGTATGTCTGCCCTGCAGTCCAAGGTGTGATTGCAGCTGGGGTAGACATACCTGTGCTAGCTTTACCCATACTAGCCCAGCTAAAAATAGAAGTGCAGATGTTTCAGCACAAGCTGTACAAGAACAATTGGGACCCTGGATATACTTGCATTGCTGAAGCCTGGGCGTCCATTACCTACTCTGCTCTTTTCAAAGGGCCAGCTTCAAGCACCAGCGCAGCAAGCAGGTGATTGGGGCAGCCAATGGAAAGGGGAGGCACGTCTGACAATTCGGCGGCGGGTCCCTCAGTCCCTCTCAGAGGGAAGGACCTACCGCTGAAGAATGAAGTGGCGGTGGTAGAGCTGCCGCCAAAGTGCCGCCGATCGTGGCTTATTTTTATATGTTTGTTTATTTTCACCGCTTGGGGTGACAAAAACGCTGGAGCCGGCCATGTCTTATCAGCAGTGTTAGCATGCGTAATATTAGCGCAGATATGTCTACCCAAGCTGCAATCACCCTTAAGATTGTAGTGTAGGCATACCCAGTTTCCATTGTTTACAATGTATAAGAATAGTTCTGACAATCTATGTATTCTAAAATAAAAATAATAAATAAAGAGTTGTTCTTCCCTGAGAAGTGACTGTAAAAATGGCAAGGTGAAGTTCCATGTTTCTCTTAATGAGTTCCAGACTAGTTAATGAGCAAATATAATTTTTTTCTGTCCCTTTTGAAAAGTCTACCTTGGATCTGAAAATAAAGTTGGGTTCCCTCTTGCAATAGCAAATCAATGGCAACACTCCTATGAACTTCAGTGGTGCCAGGTTCTGTCCCTTAAAGTAGAAATCATATAAGCTCATAATGGTTTTGTCCAACTAGTCTTTAGAAAATGGGTGAAGCAGGATCAGGTTGCCGTCAGCTTCTGATATTTTTAAAGGTGTCACCAGACTGCTAGCCAATCTCCGAACTGAACAGGGTGGCCAAAATTGCCCAATGACAATCTATACTTAGCAAGGATGCCCACAATGTCCAGATATTGCCACAGACTGCTGCAAGAGGATGGTTCTCTGATACTGCATTTGCAATGAAGCACTGAAAGGCTAGAATGCTTATTGATGAAGTTATATTTTATTGTGTATTTCTAGAAGAAATGGCACTAAACTACTCATTACATTTGGTAGTAGGTAGATACAGAATCTGATTCTATATTAGAGTCCTATTTATGTTGTTCTTAGCACAAACTTCTGCTGGAACAGACAGACAGTTTGAACTGGCTGCTATAGCAACACAGAAAGCAAAAAGCAAGTACCCAAAAAATATAGAAACCCTTCTAATGCCACAGAAAGTTGCACAAACTTGGATTGAGAACAAATCCATTTGTGTAGTGATGTGCAGAAGTTGAATCATCACAAAATTTAAAAAACTGAAAAAGCAGTAATCGTAAAACACACAAATGCAACAATAAAAAACAAATTCCCCAAAATCCCATATCTCCCAAACACATTGTTTTTGGACCTTACTTCCAAATATCAGCAAATGCAGCAGCAGTTTTCTTTACAATGATATATTTTCAAGCATAGAACATCTAAGTAGGAATCTTTTGCAGAATGGGCATTCTAAAGAAACAGGCTTCAGTTAAATTAAAATTTAGGTAAATTTTGAGAATTTAAGGTTTATAAAACATGCTAGATTGACACATCTGGACTGAAGTACTCTATCCATTCCATGATTTTACATTTAATACTCTTATTTTGTTATTTTTAATTTTTTTTAGTAATACAATTCCTCTGTTTGCATTAATGACTGTACAGTTTATTTTCTCACTTTAAAATAGAAATATGACAAAACACCAGTAATTAATAGGGAAAAATCTTGCATAGACCTTTGGGGAACAGCCACCTGGGTATAAAGAGACTACAAAGTAGGTTCCTGGTTTATTGATCCTTAGTTCCATAGCACATGTGCTCAATTTATAAGTAGAGAGATGTTTTAACAATCCAATCCCATAAAACAACCCAGAATATGAGCCTTAAAGTGGATTATTCCTTCTTTTGCATCATCATCAAGAAATAAAGGATCTATAGGCTAAGTTATACCTCTCATCAGACCTTTGTCAATGCTATTTCATCAAATTACAATGAGGTTGCAAGGATATAACTGATTGGAATGTAGTAGGTCATCCTCTTAATGCAAATGAAAGAATAGAATTCAGCTCTCACTTTCTGACTTGTGGTGTTTTTGTAGTTTAACTAGTGTAAAAAAAAAGCAGTAAAAACTTGTTTTTGCCATTAAAATTAGCCTATATGGTCCTATCAACATGGCTGAATGTAGTGTCATTTTACACAGTCATTTTTAAATAGTAGTTTGATAGTAATGAGTATTTACATAGGTAACAGTCCACAGGACTAACTGATTTAACGTACTGGCTTTGTCTACAGCAATTCAAAACTATCAATTATAGCTAGAAATATTGTTCTCTGGAAAAACACTGACTTCCACAAAATATGGCCTGTAATGAGCTCTAATCCCAAAAGAAAGAATATCTTGTGCCCAATCCCTACCCTGAGCAGCCAGTCCAGGTGCTGGTAGATTATCATCTTCTCCCCGCCACAGTCATGAAAGCATTCTGTGAAGGCTACACAAGCTAACAGCTGAAGCAGGCTTCAGGGTCCAAAGGAGAATCCATCCACACAGAAGCATATCTCCAGGCTCACTGATGGCAAGCTCCCTCCTGTCTGTTTTCCACAAGGAGCAAAAAGATCTCTACACTTTGCAGAGAATGTGCTGGTGGGCAACTCCCACACATACACATCCAGAGCACCACATTGCTTCTGTTGCAAAGCCCTCTGGATTTTCCCCTAACTAATCAGCCAGCGACTTGATGCACATTTTCAATAAAGGGTCCGATACATTTGGGCTATGCTGTCACCAAATTCTCCATGTTTTAAACGGTTGTGTGTTCCATAGAGCTGGCTGATTGATGTTTTGTTTAAAATTTAGTTTACAAATGTTTTGTTTTAAAAAAAGACTGTTTTTTTAAAAAATGATAATTTCTTGTGTATGTGGTGGGAAGCTAATTCAGTTTTTTTTTATTCAAGAAATAAAAATGGAAAGTGTTAAGGCTTTTGGAATAAAAAAGGTGGGGTAGAATGGGTTTTGGTTGTAAAACCCAAACATTTCAAAAAATTTCACAAATATTTCAAAACACTTTTTTTAAAAGTAATCACAAAACATAATTACTGTTTTTCAAACAGTCTAAAAAGTCTCTTTCTGGATCCCTCTATAGTTTTTAAGAAGCAAGTTTTGAAAGCAGTCATGTTCTACTCTTGTGTACTATGAATGTTTCTATAAAGTTGTATGGATAATATATAGGAAAATATACAGATGTAAAATTTGTTGACAAAAATTAACATAGCAACAAATTATAGCCAAAAGGTAGTTGATAACATCACACAAATATGATTAAAATATTAATGTTAGTTTATTATACAGTAAATAGTACTGTGACATCAGGTCATATTACTTTCTCCAAACTGGAAGCCTTCTGCTCCACTTAACTGTCTCATGAAGAATATATATATAAAATTGTAAATTGTTAAACTGATGAGATTTTACTGACCTATGATAGGAATGTCAAATTTCAAATTGATTTGCCTTCCACCTTATTCAGACATCTATAACAAACGTGTACCATACGTCAAAAAATACGTCAAAAAAGGCACTTGTTTCAACATTAGAGCTCTAAAAGATACTTGCATGGTTGAAATAGGATAAGACAGACAAACAGCCTATTCGTGACTTCTAATGTAATGGCCAAATTTAGGATGTTTGTATGTACTCAGAGACCAACAGTGAAGGTATGTATTAAATTTCTAGTTCAAAATTTAGCTCAAATAGGCACTTCAAATGGTGAAGTACAATAAAATTAATGACCTTTTGGTAACCAATGATGGAAATGTAAAAGCCAAATACAGAACATGTTCTAAAGAGGGAGTTAGTATCAATCAAGAATGAATAATTAAATATCAAGACTATCTCAAAAAGAGACTTAGGCCAACATTTTCAAAATTGGCCAGCAATTTTGTATGCCCAATTTGAGACACCAGCATCCCATGTCAGTATTACAGTGAGGCAGACTGTACATTTATTATTACAGCTCTAATTCAAGAAATAAGATGGCATTCCTCTTCTTGAAATTTTATTACAGGCCATCACTTGTCACATATTTTGGAGAAGATATATGGCACTGGTCCCCCAAGGTTCCTCCTATTCTCTGCTCGTGGCAGATACCTAATTGTCTAGCCTTCTGCAACTGTAATACTTTACTCTCATTTCTGTTGTTGGGCTTAGTATGCAGGTGCTGGGTGGTATGGCTGGGCCTGTGATATACAGGAGGTCAGACTAGATGATCTCTTGGTCCCTTCTGGCCTTAAACTGCATGATTCTAAATTGGGGACATATCTTCTATAGAGTTTCCACATTTCTCAAGTGTCACTCATATACTGCAACAAATAAAAATAAATACAACTTTTTTTTTCCTGGTGGAAGCATGAGCGGGGTTCCTGTTATCGCTACTACTCTGTATCAGCTTTTAGTAGTACAACAGTCCTGATATTAAGTCATTCAAATTAAAGACATTCACAAAAAAATCACTTTGATATAATAAAGTCTGTCAATACAAGTACAATGATATCTAGCATAAAGTATAATCAGGCTTGCAACGAATAGATTATCAGTAAATGTCTCACATATACAATCCAATTAAAAATATTTCCATCAATAATAATTAAAATTTACAGACAGGCTACATAAGAAAAATGCAATTTGAGAGATTATTAGAATTCAATTTAAGGATAGTTACTGTGTATTTATGACATACACTGTTGACAATTTGTGTTCTAATGTTTATAAAGTGTGGCAAATTGCTGGCACTACTATGATGGGTCTCATGCTTTCTCTTCTTGGGGTGTGCGGGGGGTGGTTACGGTGCCATTTCTTGCCTCTGAACTGGGGTATTAACTGCCCCACTAGTGTTCTAGAGGAGGGGAGTGGAGAGGGAGGGACCCAGGCCCGCCCTCTACTCCAGGTCCCAGCCCAGGGGCCCTAGGGATAGCAGTAAACCACTTTAACTAGTGGTTCCTTCCCCTGGGCTACTTCCCTCTCCTGCCCTTCAGCTTATGGGGGCTTCCTGCCCTCCCTCTGCACAAGCCAGGTGTCCCTTTACCTAGGGTCTTGGTCTTAGCCCACCACAGCACTTCTCCAAACTTTCCTCTGCTTCCCTCCAAACTGCTTTCTGCTCCAACACCAATCCACTCTGCTCCAACTCCTCCAAACTGCTCTGTGCTCCAGCACCTTCAAACTGCTCTCAGCTCCAACACCTTCACTTATCTGATTGAAGCGGGGGGGTGGTGTTATCAGGTGACTGGCTTCAGGTGCTCTAATTGGCTTCAGGTGCTCTAATTAATCTATAGCAAACTTTCTTCCCGCTACAGGGAATAAGGCTTCCTTCTAACCCTCTCCTGCTGCCCTCTGGCCATGCTGTATCACAAAAGCTTTAACTTTTTTACTCTTTCCATCTACCTGTATTAAATAATTATCACCTGACCGCTAATTTCCCACAACAGTGAAAATTTTAAATTGATCAAAATAAAAAAAAAAGTTTAAAAATAATCAATATTATTTGTCAAAATTATAAAAAAAAAAGTCTAATTCTGCCAAGCATAACTATAATAGAGTGGCCCTGATAACAGATTACAGAAGGGAATGCTTTTTATTATACTTGGCTATAGAATCAAATATATTAATCTGCTATGCACCTGACAAGCAATCTCCAGGATTTTTAAAGTACTAGGGGAAGATTTTGTTTTAACTGTTTTTAATTTCCTGTTATTGAAGGAAATATTGAGAATAATTAGATTTCTTGTCTTCTATTCATTTAGTTTATCATAATCTATCACATTGTACAAAATGTATCAACATACATTGGCATTGCTGTTCAACTCCATACTAAAAAGCTATATAATATAATAGCATGGGTTTTCACACATAATGTTTTATCCAATTAACAAAAAACATGGTACATTTTTACAGATGGGCTGGCATTCTTCTGGAATAAGGGTCACCATCACATAGATCACCACCACCACAGCATCAACTAATATGATATCGGGGGCATCTCAAAATGAAAACTGAATGGGAGTGAAGGATATCCTGCCAAGACTACTGAGTTTCTTACATTCCCCTACAGGGTAATTTAAAAAACAAAATGAAAACAATAGTTGCTAGCTATCTATGGTATTTGTAACACAATATCACTATAGTTAGAGCTGGGTGAATATTGAAATAATGTGCTGTGAATATTTTGTGCCCTTTTTGCATAACTTTTCTGTGAATATTCTAGTGGACAAATATACTGGGTCTGGGGGGGATCTTTGCTGAAATGGTGAAGATTGCATATTATCCTTAGAAAAAGAATTTAAAATCCATAATCGTGAGAGTTCACATCAGAAACATGATTAAGAATTATGTTCATTCAACTGAGATATGTAAAATACTTTACCAATAGATAAATTAACCATCTAAGCTCAGAATTTAAGATCGTGTAGTGAATTATTAACGAATTAATGAACAGAAAATTATTTAAAATTCTCAGCATATAGTTTCAAGCAACAAACAATCTGGTTACAGGGAACCTGCAAACACAAAATGGATTAATTAACTGAAGAACAACAAATTTATTTGCCAATTGCAATATTAGCCCCCAATGCTACAAACACATATGCATGTGCTTAAATTTACTACTGAATAACTGTTAGCAGGATTGGGGTTGTAGTATCTACATACCAATATATTGGGTAGTTTGAAAACTTATATATGTAGGATTCTTTTCATTTTCAATATTGTATAGTATTTTACTACAACAATATATAGTTCAGATTTATTGATACAACATTATTATAGCAACAATCTTAATGTTATATAGTGTATACTTCACAGCAACTTTTTTATTTTTGATACTCCATTGGGGATTGATGGCAACAACTGACCTTGATGCAACAATAATTTGTTCACCAAAGGTCGAGGTTGCATTTCTAAATATTTTGCACTATTAAGAGTAGCAGCAACAAAACTCCAGATTTCAATCATTTTCTGTGGCATGCATCAGTTATTAATTTATATTTGATTTCTCTCTAATGCCAATAGATCAGACAAATGTGATCCTCTTGTTCAGTTTTCCCAAGATCATGAATTTGGTAATAATTGCTGTAGCTGAGATTCTCATCAAATAAACAAACCCATGAATTGTACTGTAGCTTCTCAAGCACAGTAGGTGTCTTGCATGAGAACTCCTAACTCATTCACTCACATTCAGTAACAGAACAGAGTGTACCTGCACATCTTGTTGACTGAGAGCCATTTAGAACAAAGACATCCAGTTCTGTGAATATTACAACTTTCGTTTTTACATGGACAAGGATGTACTTCTTCCCTTTTTTATTTGGTAACTAAAATGTTACCAAATAAATGTTACCCCCTTTCTGTCTAATAAAGTTCTGTTTGTTTTAACTGCTGCCCTGCCTCAGTCCTTGTGAGTGGGAAAGAATTGCTCATTGGTGCTTTCATAGGCAACCCAGTTAGGCAAAAATCAATGTGTGCGGGGAGTGGGGGTGAAGTGGTGGAACATGCAGCATTTGGGACTTGTTTTGAGAGCCACTAGGGCTTGTCATTGCTGAAAAATCTGGCAAGAGGTTTTGAGAACCCTACTCCTTGCTGTATCAAGCATTGTGCTCTTCCATTTAAAATATATCACATATGCCAATATTAGAGAAATTAGTGGAAGCTAAGAACCTAAATACCATTGATGAATGGAGCCTAATATTAAAAATTGCTTCCTACTTCAAAGCTTTCTTTCTGAATATTCCTGGTACAAAAAAAAAGAAAAAAAGAAATCATTTGTCTGTGCTGTGGTCAGCATTTTTCAAGTTTTCCCCTCCCCTAAATTTAGGAAAAGAAGTCACAGTTATTAACTATGTCGTATCTTTTGACAAACATTTCACTAGAGACCTGTAAGTCACCATTTTGATGACTATGTTTCTATCAAAAAATTCACTTAAAATATCATTTCTGTAAATTACATCAAAAACTATATTACATGAATAGGATTTGGACTTATTTTAGAGTGGATTATCTTCATTTCTGGTTCAGCTTTGCATGGGAGGTCTGGTGATCTATTTAGCTTTTAAATACTATCTGAAGCAGATGGTTCTTCCATCTATGAACCCAGACAGTTCAATAGTACAAATATTTTTTTTAAATGAATTCTATGGTAATATTTCCAGGCAGTCTCCCTTTTCCATTAACTGACATTTGCACACTGCACTAAAGCTTTTATAATGAAATCATACACAATGCAGTGGAATTTGATTATGGGACAGATGAGCAAGCCCACTTTTCTATGGTCAGGCTTTTGTTGACACATCCAGGCTGAAGCTGAAAAGCTTTGAGAGAGAGGAAGTCTGAACATTTGTGAGTGTAATATGCCAGAAGGCAATCTTTATCACCAAGATATAGATTGAGGAATATGTAGAAAACCTGTTTTAAAGTCATTCTTCAAGACATGTATAAAGGACTTTCATGAAATCCCTTTCATGAAGAGATTACACAGCTGATTAAAAGACTCCATATGCTCAAAGTGCTTTTTCATAAAGCCAGAGAGATTGGGGGCAGCCAATCTATGTGGCTGGCTGCCGTCTGGAACTGGGGGTGGAGTGGAGGAGGGGTTCCATTCAAAAATCCAGTGGAAGTCAATGAAATATGAAGAAGTAAGGCAAAGGTGAAGTGATCTGTCAGGAGGTAAAACATAACATAAGAATGGCCATATTAGGTCAGACCAAAGGTCCATCTAGCCCAGTATTCTGTCTTCTGTTCATTCCCTCTGGGGCACCTGGCATTGTCCACTGTCAGAACTGGCAATCACTAAGAGATCCATCCCCTGCCGCCCACCACCAGCACCTGGCAAACAGAGGCTAGGGAGACCATCCCTGCACATCTTGGCTAAAAGCCATTGATGGACCTATTTTCCATGAATTTATCTAGTTTTTTTTTATAGTCTTGGCCTTCACAACATTGTGATGTTACACTCCATATTGTTTATGGAAATATGCTTATGATTTGAATATAGCATAACTAAGATATATTTTATGGAAGATGGCTCATGTAAGATATCATTGGAAAGGTTATGATTTACTGAATGTGATTATCCAATCTGTATGCCTGTATCATTTCTGTATCTGAAGTGAAGAATATTGATCATGTATCTGTATTTCAAATGTGCTATTTTGAGGGTCACCCACAACAATGAAAAAGCCAGACAGGGCTGATGTCCCATTAGGAAGAAATAATAAGACTGTGAAGATACTAATCTTTCTTCTTTAGAGAGGCATCCTGGGATGTAGCTGTGGCAATACTAGATCAGTTGGTCTTGTCATCTGATACTAAACATTATCTTGGACTTCTTGTAACTTTCCACTAACGGGGTGGGGGAAGAGTAAAGTTTGGGAAACAAAAGATTCCCGCCTTATGAAAATCTTATTTAAGGGTGGGGAGAAAGGCAAACTGGACTCTCCTCCATTGCCTACCCAGGAAGGAGGACTGTTGAAAGTACCTGAAGGGACAAAGAAACTAACCTGAAGGGAAAAGCAGGGGAGAGTCCAGACTGAGATGGTGGTCTAATCTATAAGAAGAAATAACTGGAACTCTGAGCTACAGAAACTCTGCATCCTGCGTTATTCAACATTTAGGGTGAGAAGTTACATTCTGTGTCCTGTTTCTTTAATGAATCAAGCTTAGTTTGCTCAGTAATCTGCTTTGTTCTGTTTCCTACCTCTGTAATCACTTAAAATTTGCCTTTTATGGTTAATAAAGTTTGTTTTGTTTATTATTAAACCCAGTTTCTGTAATTTCTAATGGGGAGGGAAGAAGTTATGCATATCTTTCTCTACACTGAGGGAAGGGATGAATTTATGAGCCTCCATTGTATAGATTTTTCTACAGCACAAGACAATACACCATTGGGTCCGCACTACAAGGGAGTTGGACACCTGAGTGCTGGGGCAAGTCCCTGAAGTGGAATCTTTCCAGAGCTGATCTCAGCATCTGAGTCTTTCTGCAGTGGGGTGTGGAGGAGGCTTAAGAGCCTGGCTCAGCAAGACAGGTTAAAGTGGGCCCTGCTGGCAGAACAAGTGGGCTCAGTGGTATCTTAGCACATCAGGTGGCATCTTCAAGGGGGGCAAGCCATCTAAAACAGTCTCTGGTAAAGAGTTCCACAGGTTGACTGTGTGTTGTGTATCTTACTATCGGAAGTTCCCTTGACATCTCTGGGACTACTCACATAAGTAAGGCGAGCTGGATTCAGCACCAAATCGTGAGATAACATCACGATTCTCCAACACAACAACTGCACAGGGGGCCATCTGGCAAGGAGTCTGTTATCAGAACCTCCCCACTGTCAACTTAAATGTAATAAAATCCCTGGAGCTCTTACACTGGGCCACTGCTGAACAAGCTGGATCACAGTTTTCCGAGACTTTACTGTAAAAGCAGCGAGGAAAGGGAAGAGGAGGAAATAGAAAAGGAGCCCCATCTGCATCTCATAGTGTGGTAGAGATCTACATTTTGTCCCTGCTTTCCATTATTGACAATGATACATGGAAAAAGTCACTTTTAAAATTAACACCACCTACCAAAATAGCAATAGTGCTTGTTTTTAAAAGTAACGTTTCTGAGAAGATCAATGGATATTTGCATCTAAATGTGTATGCATATATTGCTTTCAAGGTCACTGTCCAGGGACTCCCCTCACCCACCCCAAAGCAAAAAACACTTCTGTTTGGCTTGGCCCAGTCTCGCCAAAGAATCACATCACTAACTGGAAACAGGGTTTTGCAGGCAATTTCCAAGAAAATACTTGGAGTGATGCAATCATATGCCCTGCACCCAAAAAAGAAGGAAAAAGAAAAATCAAGGAATGATTGTAATTTACAGTGTCCTTGATTGACCTAACCAGCAATGTGTTCTGGCCAAGGTGACATAATTTGGTGCTCAATCCTGGGGCCTTGGTATTTCTTTGGATCACAGTAGTGATCTCTTGGATCTATTGTTAGAGGATTGGCAGTTTCTCTTTAAAACAAAAAAAACAAAACCAAAAACAAACACACACACACACACACACACACACACAAACAAAACCCCCCTATTATTACAATTGGTGCCATCATCACCAACTAGCTGAAGTTCTAGCTTTATTTTATTGAAATGACTCAATACACCTAGCTTTATCTGAACCTAAGTCATATCACTACACTGGGCCAAAGAGCCTCAACAGGGAGAAATATGTCCACAGGTGTACACGTGACCCAAATAAACCCTGCTCCAGTTTGAGAGCTGCTACCTGTAACAGTGTCAGACACAGGAATTTTGAAGCAATTTGAATTTGGTCAGCTTGTATGAATATTAATACCCTGAAAGCTTTTCTGGCTCACAAGAGAGACATGATGGGTGAGGTAATATCTTTCATTGGATCTACCCCTTTTGGTGACAGAGACAAGCTCCTGGAAGTACACAGAGTTCATCTTCAGATTTGGGAAAGGTAATCCACTGGGGTTAGTGGGTTACAATTGTTGTAACCCCTCCTCCTTTTTTGTCCTATGACCACAGAGGTGTTAACAGGCCACTCCACCTTGAATGGTGTGCTAACTACTTATGTTAAACAGTTGGTTCCACCCTGAATTTAGCTGGGACACTGGGAGTATCATTCCCAGACCTGAAGAAGAGCACTGCGTTTGGCTCAAAAGCTTTTCCGGTCGGCCATTTCCCCCTGTGGAGGGATATAAGCAATCATGGCACCCAGTTGAAATGGCATGATCTTGAAACCCCATTTCCACAAAGATTGGCAGAGACGAGTTGCCATGTGGTTTAACCAGCCTGCTAGGAAGATCCGCAAGAGGAAGGCCCGTCAGGCAAAGGCTCGGCACATTGCTCCGCGCCCAGTGTCAGGGCCAATCCGACCCATTGTGAGGTGTCCCACTGTTAGGTACCATACAAAAGTTCGTGCTGGCAGAGGATTCAGCTTGGAAGAGCTGCGAATGGCTGGCATCTCACCAACAGAAGTAGGTCTAATGAAAGATATTACCTCACTCACCTTGTCTCTCTAATAACCTGGGACTGACACAACTACAACTACACTGCTCACTTCTAGCTCAGTCATTTCAGAGACTAGTGTCCAAACTCTGGGAATAGTATAGAGTTTTGAGAACCATTTGTGCAGAGAGTTTTTTTCTGCACGTTTTGCAAATCAGAAGCATGGAAGCCTTTCCCCATGTAGGCCTCCAGACCTCTGTACTCCATTTCTATCTATCTATTTCTATCCGTGTTTGCGTAATTGTCTCTGACATCTGTTTCCTTACCTCTGCATGGGCTTTGACACACATTCTGCTACCGTTGCTAGACTAGACTGGGCAGTTAGTTTATGTGGCTAAGACTCAAGACTGGCTGTAGAAAGTTCAGCTTTTAAGTCCTTATTTAGGGATCTACATCTGGCTTTACTTTCTAAAATAACTAGTGATTTTGGAGGGCCTTCAGTTTTGGATGTCCAGCTTGAAACACCTTAAAGGGGCCAGATTTTTTAAAACCCAGTACTCACTGTCCGAAATAGATTGCTTGGTATTGAGTGAGGAAAAACAGGCAGGACCAGAATAACAGTGAAAAGCCAAGTGGCTGCGTTTATTTGGGGAATGATTACAACTTGGGCCGGGGGAGTAGGCAACTTTGGCTGGGATGGTATTAAAATTACAAACACACCCCAAAACACAATAATAATACACTTTATACTGCTCACCACACCACACCAAATAGGCAGACACGCCAATCGTAAAAGATAGGAATCGGGTTCGTCAGGGTGGTACCCTGTGCAACACAGAACAGAGACCCACGGGCCACTGCCTCAGCCACCCTTGCTTTCACACTAAGGGTAACCCAGAGTGTGGTGCGGCTGCAGCTGGGCAGATTCCACTCACTCAGACCGCGGGGACGGGAACCCCTTGGTCTGCTAATCTCCAGGTGGAGACAGCTCCCAGATTCATTCACTCCGGACAAAGACAGAGCAGTGATTCACACACACATAAAACAGTTTGCAATTAACAATTCACTAACAACTGGAACAATTATACAAGCTAGCTAAGCAATTGTGCAATTCTGAGCTCATTAATACAATCCTGATATCCTGAGTAGATACTTGGTACTGAGTTAGGGAGGGGAAAAATAAGAGGCTAGATAAGCTAACTATCAGACATCAAAAAACAAATACCGCACTCCAGGCGCAGCTGACCAGCAGAACAGACACCAGAAGCATGATGAGCTGACAGGGATCGGGTCCAAACGACAATGAATCCAAATGATACGACACGAGCGCGCTTTACCGGGAGGAGACCCTGGCCGAAAGGGTGATCAGGTCCTTCAGCTAACACGCGGATGCTCCACACAAATTTTGGGGGGAAACCTAGTTTTATAGAAAGGGTCTCACTCACTCGTGTCAACATCTGATTGGCTCCCTGGTCCCTCCTCCCTCCAGGCTTCGAGCTGTTGCCACCCCACGTTAGCAGGATTTGCACACGGCACACTGGAGTTGACAAGTAAACAAGCTTGACCCTTAGATGACTGGGTCCAAAAAGAGCGGGAAAGTGAGTCGTTTGGCAGGATTAACCTGACCTCCAGACGACCGGCCCAAAAAACAGGTTGCCAGGCAGAATCAGGCCTTCACACACAGAACTAGCCTGACCTTTAGATGGCCCAGCAGGAGAAAGAAAAAAAAAGAAAACAGGAGTACATACACAGCCAGTGTTGCTGGGCAGGATTGAGTCTCTGCCCTCTCCTATACAACAAGAACCTGGTCCAAGATGGAGGCAGTCCTGTCCTTTTAACAGGACAAGATGGCCGTGGACCGATAATTGGCCATTTAAAGCCAAAACTTCATATCGGATTGCGACACTCACCTTCTGAAAACAGGGCCCCTTTAAGGTATTTCAAGTTGGATACCTGAAATGACTATCTACTTTTGAAAATTTATTTGTCTTTTCCCTTCTACGTTTATACCCAGACTCCCCAACCATACAGTTTCAGTTGGCACTATGGAGGCATCAATTCCCTTATGAGAAGGATGGTCTGGAGGCTAGGGCACATAGTTAGGACATGGGAAACCTGAGTCCAAGCCCCTGCTCCACCACAGACTTCCTGTGAGAACTTGGGCAAGTGTGCCTCAGCTGCACACTGGGGGAACAATGGTACTTAGTTTGTGAGGATAAGTAGGTTGAAGATTGTGAGAGGCTCAGTGCCCCGATATGATAGACAGAAATGAGGTTAAAGATGAGGAAGTGTTACAGGAATGTGTACCTACCTCACGTCAATCACAAAACAGCTACTGGGAGCAGCAACTTAAACAGCTTGAATCCCAACCACCTCACTAAGGCCTGTCTCAATTACTTCTCCAGTATGCTGCATGCAACTTTGGGGGTGTTGGGTCCTAGGAGAGGGGAAAATGAGACAAGTTCCTGAATGTAGGTGTCCCACACACTAGCATGGTGCACATACCCCAAGTACTCACAATGAGGGTCTCAAACAGCACAAAGGAAGAGCTTTGCTTTAGAGGAGCTGAATACACTTTTTGGCACTGCCGTTCTCAAAAGAGCTTTAGTACACCTTTCAAAGTAACGTCTCACTTCCTAGCCTGAGTTAAGCACACCACTTAAAAGGAAGCCATCTTTCTGCCTACAACAAATTTCCAAGGATAAAAACAATTGTGAGAAATTTAAAATGCACACACTGGAAAGAAAACTTCCTGTGTTTGTACAGGTGGTGGAAGTGTGTTGACCATCACTCAGACAAGGCCAAGTCCTATTATGGGATTTGCTTATACAGCATATGTACTAATTGGGCACTCATGCTCATTTGTTAAATTAGTTAAGAAGGGGTTGTGTGTGGAGACCCCAGCCAACAGAAGATGAGACGAGTCTATGTGATTATTGGGAGAGAGATTTAGGGAAAAGTAGAGTCTGGAGAGTAACCCTGAAAGGCAAGTTTTGCAGGGTTGTATTTTACTTTTCCTATATAGTCCTAGAATCCAACTGATTTGAAGGCCATAACACCTGTCCCATTAGTACTTCTCCAAGGTGTAAGGTAGGGAACTACTGTCTGTCACAGTTTCAGTATAACTGCACCTTTGACTGTTTCTGTGGTCTGTTCTAAGAATAACTGTTCAGGTATCAGGCCCTAGCCTTTACCACTGTATGGGCAGTAACCAACATCCATCCCCTCTCCAGACCTTGGTTGAGGCTGCAGAGTTCCCTGCATTTCCTTGTAATTCACCCCAGCAGGTAAGTATGACTGAGTCCAAACCCTGTTCTGTGCTCTCTCTCCAAGGACTATGAATAGTTAAAGTTTGTAGTTACAAGTTACCACACAGCTCTTTCCAAATACCACATTTATTCAGGACAGAAAACATACAGAGAAGATAAATATAGTAATTCAGATTGAAATGAAATTTATACTACATGTAGCAGGAATCTGCTATCAGTTCTATGGGGCTCTGGAAGATTAATGTCCTTCCAACCCTTCATCAAGGGTTGAGGCTCCCCCTTGGACAAAAAGTCATATTGGTTTGCAAAGCACATCTTGGATCTGTTTAAACTCAGCCTTTTATACCAAAAGCTCTTTGTTTCTCTTGATACCTGTTTAACCCAGCATATGTAAAGTACCCCACAGATGCTACTTCTCTGGATATGTTTGCAACCTCAGGGGCTGCAGTAATTAACCATCAGCCCTATTTTTAGTTCCTGGAAGAGATGTGTAACTCTCCTCCCATGGAGATGAATACAATTCCTAGCCCAAAAATGGTGTTCATAAATTTAACAGAACACAGACCCCAAATATACTGTATGTGGATGCAACATGTGTCACACTATCAACTCCATTTTAGAGATGGGTGATGGAGGCTCCAATTTTTAAAGGTATTGAGACCTCAATTTGCTCAGTGTTGAAATGCCTAAATGATTTAATTGCCTAAGTCACTTTTGAAAATGGGACTTGCTGTTTAAGTCCTATTGGGAATTGAACCCACGTCTCCTAAGTCCCAAGCAATTACCAAAGCCAAGGAATACAGGATTTCTGTGTGTCTAAATCCTCCAAGCAGCTTCAAAAATTTCAAGTGAAGTGTTTAAAAATCCAGTGTACTTTTCAATAGCTTATCCCATTGTTTAAAAACTATATTTAATCTAAATCTTTACATTCCAGGTACATTTAAGATTTGAAAAATGAAAACAGGGGCTGATCAGCTTCCCTTTCTGATTCTAATAAAATTGCAAAATAGTTTGTTTTACAATGTATGTAAATAAAGCCATAAATATATATATTTTAAATCTTCTCCAGGGCTGTGTCCAACTATACTCAGGGTGAGGAGAGCAAAAGTGGCTTTACACCAACTTTAACTACCTGTACTTCCTAATAGTGGAGCCTGCCATAACAAGGCAGACCAGTCCTTGGCATAAGTGAAGGTGAAGAGGAGGGAGAAAGAAAAAAAAAAAAGTAGAGCCCTTGTGGCCCTCCTAAGCTACCTGGGGATTCAATCAGCATAGAGGGAAGCCATCCACTAGCTGGTTAAGTTAATATTATTGCTGTTTTGCCATTCCAGTGGAGGTGAGACTCTGACCCATTAGGTTTTTTTAATTATTTAAATGCGCCTTTAATAGTTCTGAAAGTAATTGCTTACATGTTCATTATAGATTCAGATATTACACATATCCAGTATATAACCATTTCTCAAAAAAAAAAAAGAAAATGTGAAGGATTTCCCTTTGGAATCTGCGTTACTTTTTAATCCATAACTATCGGAAAAAGAGTTTAATTTTTTAATGTATAAAAATCCCTCACACAATGTTTGAAAGACATATCCAATTAACATGATGCTATATGCATGAGATACATCTGTGGTTGTCAAAGAAATACTTATATTTGGCACCTTGTTTTACTGAGATATGACTTGATAGGCACTCTTGATCCAGTACTATTCTGTAAACTGTACTCATGGGACAATTCTGAAATAAGCATGCTTATAAAATATCTCTTTAAAGTGAATGTAAAATACGCTGCATATTCCTAAAAATGAAGTGATTTTGTCTGTATTGTTTTCAGCCCCACCCCCCAAACAGAAAAAAGGACTAATATAAAAAATATTTAAAAAAATTATGAAACAGTTTGCTACAACAGGAGATGGCAAAGTGGTCTTTTCATTCTCTGCAGATGCATAAACAGCAGGTACTGGCAGTTTATGTACAGAAGCCTCTGGAAAGAAAGGGCCAAAAGGTAGCAAGGCCAACTCATCTTTATTCACCAGGTATCAGCTACAATTAAAATGACCCTCACTTCTTGCTGTTAGCAGCTGCAACAGGAAAGAAAACCAGGGATGACTCCTTATCCTTCTCATGCAGAGTAGCGTAATTGCTCCTCTCCTTCCCTGAGGAGACAGAGGAAGGAGCAGCAATATGACCATCCTCTTGAAATGCAGCAATATACATTTTTCTAGTGGAAGAAAATCCTTGTGGAATGTAGAATTATCTTAGCAACATCCATTCCTGCTTGAACGGAAATGCATCATACGCAAAAATACCTTTGAAATGCATTGAAAATTTGGGACTTACTCCACTTCAGTGAAACTCTCTCATGGTGCAGAGGGATAGCCCAAGGCCATTCTTACCATTTATGTCCCATATATGACCTGTGTGGAAGGCAGGGTAGGCTGATAGAACAACACACAGTGATATCTGTGCAACTCGTACATACCCTGTAAAGGGTCCCCCGGCCAGCCCTGATTAGGCTAGAGTGGAAGGCCACAGAGTTGGTTGGCCTGGGGTGCTGCCACACATTCATTGGACCAATACCTTACACAACTGACAGAGAGGAGGTTCAAACACTATTCCAACCCAGAAGATGTAATAGCAGCCCAAGAGTGTCTGTGCACCAGCCTGCCACTAAGTCCCAAGGTTGGTGATGGTAAATTTCAGCTTCCCAAATGCCCTGGTCTCAGCCTGCACAGAGACCTATAAGAAACAAATGTTTTAATCTCAAAACTAGCATTGTTTTTACCTGGCTTTGGTTAGTCAGCATCCAGAAAAGAAACTTGATGCCTCTGTCATTCAGTTATTCAGCATCTTTTTACAAAGCTGTATGAAAATCTATTATATCATTTCTTATCAATAGAGATGACATTCTGACAAGGCTTTTGCACTGTCATTATTAACAACATTAATATGTGTTCTGATGCCACAAGTGTCATCCAACATATAACCATTTGAATAGGAAGAAAGACAGGTAATCTAGACCACCATATAAGACCGATACATTGAACAGCAAAGAATTACTCTTCTGCATCCATTTCCTGGGTGCGATTCACACAAAGCCACCTACAAACACGACAATGTCTAATAGGGGAACACAGAGTTAACCTTCCCTAGAAGTGGAGCAATTCAGGAAGGAGTCAGCCTCCACAAACAGGAATCCATTGGAAGACCTGCCCTCAATATCAGCCCTGCCTGCCCTCCCCCAAGCTAAATTCCCCATCTGCACCCATAGGAATGGATATGACATCTCTCTGGCTACATTTTTGTAGAGGGATAAAACTCTGTATATTATCATACAGAACATTAATATCAAAAGCAGTGAGTATGTCATCTCAAAGGAGTTTTCTGTGTCCATCTCAAAGAGGAGAATATATAGTACTGTTTGTGTAGTTCATAAGGATGTTTCTGTTAACTATTCAGATAAAAAAGTACAGGTATACTTATACTCTTCTAGTGTAGAGTATAAAAGATAGAGTACAGGATACTTATACTCTAATGATTCTCTCAGCCAATTGCCTACATTAATTAAATTCTCAAGATGTCCATATGGGATACATCAGAATTCACTTGCATATGAAGGCTTGTCCTTCGTTTTTGTATTATTAACTACTCGTCTCCATGAGATAAATGACAAATTTACAGGTGTTTCAGTTTTAAACTGTCCACCCTCCATTTTGGAAGTGAAGATAGGCATCTCACTTATATCATGACATGAATTACAGTAGTCTACTGTTCCACTTTTTTCAAAGACACCTCCTATGCTTCAGGGCCTATTAAACTCAAGACTAAAAAATATTTTGGTGTGGTTTTGGCCCTGGTGTTATAGTTAGGCCCTTATAAACATGCCTACAAATGAAAATGCTAAATTAGAATAGTGGAGAGTAAAACCCAACATTATTTTTTATCATCACATCATTGCTGGAGTGTACAATATTGTATTCAGAACTGGACTTTTGACAGATGTTTTTTAGAATCAGCATCCTCAATGTTGTTTTGCACCCACTCCCATGCGGTTTTCAGAGTTTCACAGCATACGTACTGATGCATGAATACTTGACTTAAAAGTTTTTCCATTTCCACCAATTTTTCCCACATTTCTTGAGTCTTTGGACTAAGATCAAGGAAGGGAGTATGTTTAGGTCCTGAAATCTAATATTGGTTCTTTCCAAGTATCTGCAGAACATTCTGGGATACCTCTCAATTTTACAAAAATATCAGTCACAATATTGTTGGAAGAGGCTCATAATGGGCTGGTTTCAGGTAGAGTATCTACTTTATAAGCATACATGGCAATCATTCTTATTATTCAAAGCTAAAATGTCACAACTATTTTTCCAATAGAACCAGTAGATTGCCAGCCAGGATGTGTTTCTGGAGTTTCAGCCTGTAGTCATTGTCTGTTACAGCTCCATTTTGTTTCTTAAAGCTGTCCCCTTACTCCATTTTGTTCTTGTTCTCCTCTGTGGCCGCCCCGCCCTGGCTGTTAAGTTGTTTACCAGGGCCTCTGCCCTTCTCAAAGGGAGGGCCCCTTAAGTTGTTTAACAAAAGCCATTGCCCTTCTCAAAGGGATGGCCACTTGTGCTAAGTGGGACCACTGCTCTGTTCAAAGGGTTAGTCCTGTTATCACCTTGTTAAAACCTGGGCTTGGTGTAGGGTAGGCTCTGTCCAGAGCTGCAAGACCTATCGTGTTTTTAAGATCCTGGGCATGAGTCATACCTCTGGGCTCAGGACTAGTCCAAACATGTCTTGGTGGCTGCCTGCAGTTTTTTTTCTCTGCCTTCTCTCCTACCTGTAAGAGGGGGAGCCAATCAGAGTTACTGGCGGGAAGCTGCCAGGGTTTGCCTTTATAAACAGACATTTTTTGAACAGACTTCAGAAAGGTTCTTGCATTGCTGCCTGGTCTGATCAACCAGGGGTTCTGGGGGTCCTTTCTCTGCTCTCGTTTTATTTTTGAGCGTACCCCTGTTTTTGAAACCCCCCCCCCACGAAGAACGAATTGCTGCCTGAGAGATCTCCTGATTATCAAGACTGTACCGAGCCTTCTGATGTTCTTGCTGCTTCTGCCTCTGTTGCTGCCTTGGGGGATGGTAAGAATCCCTCTGTGAAAATTTCTGTACTTTTATTTTATTATTTTAGCTGCTGGCTCTGTCTCCCCAGCACACAGACTCAAGCTAAACCTTGGTCTGTGTCCTAAAACCTCTCTTACCCCCCCACCCCATCCTGGTTGTTGGCTCTGTCTCCCCAGCACACAGACTCAAGCTAAACCTTGGTCTGTGTTTTAAAACCTCTCTCTTAAACCCCGTGGCACTCTGCCACTGAAAATAAGTTTGTGCTGCTGCTAAGTTCTGCTCCTGTGGGCTTTGCCTTGGACTGTTTTCAGCTGTATCCACTACTGCAGTCAACCCCCCCCCCCTTTGGAGCTGTGTCCTGGACACACACCACTCAGCCCTCTGGAACTATCCTTAGCATAAGGTGCACCCATTAAGTTAAGTTTAGCATTATACTTTGTAAGTTAGGCTTAGAGAATTGTTGCATTGTGTTTTGTTACTTGCTAATTTGTGTAGTCTTGGTTAAGCTAGATCATAGATAAGATTTTGCTGTGTTCTGTATAATTGTAATTAAGTCTGTCTTCCCACTGCACCCCCCCCCCAGCTTCTCTGTGTCCTTCTACCTTGTTACACTCTCTCTGCTGCTTAAAACTTGCAGCCTGTTTGTTCTTCCTAGCCTGTTTGCTCTGTGTGTCTGTGTCTCTGTGCTCCTACTGCCAAACCTCAATTGTATTGCTGAAGTCTAGCACAAAACCCCATTGGTTACTTTTTCCTCTCTGATACACCTCACATTCTACATTTACACCACTGTGACACATTTTACCTAAAATTGTTTGTTATTTAACATATTTTTCCATGACTATTAGTTGGTTATATGCTGCTGTGACACACCTTTTTACATAGAAATCGCTAGCTACCTGTTACATTTATACTTCAGTGTTAGTTGGTTACCCACTGTATTGTATCCTGCTGTGTTGTACCCCACTATTGAAACCCCCTTACTGTTCACCAAAAAGAAACCCTTCCCCAATTGTCTACCTTAACAAACCCCATACCCCTCACTATTGAATTTTCCCTGTTTTTGCATTTTATTAATAAAGTTTATTTTGCACCCCACCCGTGTGGTAATTGCTCCCCAAGATCCCATATACCTGCTGGCAGGGACAGTCATGTCAGTTGATTTCTGGCAGTTTGAGCTGATCTTCCTCCACAGTTCTTCCCCTCTTCCCTTTTGATCTGTTTTTATTTGCTTTACCCATTGATGTTGGCCCCCAATCTAGGTCCCCAGAGCTTTTCTTGAAATATGTTCTGATTTGGATTTGCTTTCAAAATGTAGAGGTGATCATCCGTGCAGTGTGTGTGTTTTCAGGGCCCTTTTTACTGGAAACTGACTTTATAATTTTGCCTTTTCCATCCTCACAGCTATGTCAGCTCACTGTCCTCAGAAAGGTTTCCTAGCCCCTCATAGCTGCTCTTTACCATTCTTCATAGAGAACTGACTGATCTCTTCCCTTCTTACAAGTCAAAACTACGCTGTAAAAGCTAGAGTGCAAATTTTATTGATCAATGTAGCACCAGAATTGAAGAGGTGGGTGTTATGCAATTGACATCTAATGGGAAATTTATGTTGGCAGAATACATTTCTCCAAATCAGAAACTGGGCAAGATATCAGGGTCAACACCCCTACTCTCCAGAAGAGTGGTACAGAATCTTCACTAAATGACCTCAAGCTGTCAGAGGCTTGATTAAATTCCTGAGCACAGAGTTGGCCCCTGGGGTATGTGTACACTATGTAAAGGGAAGAGTGCTGTTTACCAAATTTGGTTGATATTTTTTACTATGGTCCTTATCATTTAGACATTTAAAATGCCTAAAAGTATTCATTTATCCTCCCTACATTGTACATCGAGGAAACCTATACAGGACTTATCCAGGCTAAATTCAACTTGAATCAATGCTGAGTTTCCCATTCTACCTCGTATAAGCACTAAATTTTGTGAACACATTTTATATCGTCTGTCTACAGAGTGACACTCCAAGAAATGATACAGTCCAAATCAAAACAGCTGCTACAGAAATGTTTTACCTAACAGTTAGCATCTTGACAGACATTCAACCTGACTCAAAGACCTGCTATATGGGAGATAACCCAAGTAAGTATACACTGTGGCAATAACTTGGGATGACGGCTTTGACGAGAAAGCTGCTTTGGGCATCCACACCAACCATTCAGTATACATATTCACTTTTCAGGTAAATGGCCTTACTCTGTGGAGGTGCTTAGCAGAGGTGTGTGTGTGTGTGTGTGTGTGTAGGTGTAGGTAGCCCTTAGCTACCAGGATAAACAGTTCTAATACCATATAGTAGAATTCAGGACTGCTTACTGGGCCATCTGACTTTTTGTAAGAAATCTAATATATTTATTCAACTTTATTAGAAGAAGATCAATACAATTTATGATAACATGACTGGTAACTAATTGTCAATACCTAGGCTGTCTTTGAAAGCAGCCAGAAAAGTCTTCCAGCTCAAAAAGCCCCAGGCTACTATTATTTTTGTCCAGGGATGGCTACTCTTGATCTACCATTACAATTAATTTTGCTATCACACAACATGTGCAACTCAAAATGTGATTTTGAGGTGTTACAGAATTATATCTAACTCAACACACAGAATACAGTGTGCACCATAAGAAAAATGGTGAGTGTTCTAAGAATGACAAAGGATTCAAAGCCTGTTTTAAGGCAATTAAACCTCTCCCTATACTGTATGACTATTTCATGTTAGAAGTTCAACTGATTGTACTGGCGTACATTTAGATTTCAAATCTATGCTTGAATTTTGTTCCTTTTTGGCCTCTTTGATGGCTCTTTACAGGATCAGTACATTTTGGAAGCATTTTGTTTCTTTAGGTTTTCAGGTTACTATTAACTTTGATGGAATAAAGTGGCACACAATTATATCTATAACTCTAGTAAAACACGATATTAATGACACTAATATTTGTATCATTAGGACTTAGTGTTTTTTAAACATCTGGAACAAAAATTAGTCCCAATTAAGTGAGAGATTTGCCATTGATTTTGATGGGATGAGATTTCACCCTGCTAGGTAATTCAGATATCTTACTACTATGAAACAATTACATTTCTTTCACAGAAAAAGAAAATTAATGGGACATTTTTGTTTGACATTCCATATTGTTCAGCTACATTAGTCTAATTTTGCTCCAGGTCTGCAAGAATGAGATCAGTAGCACAGCAAAATATAATTTGAACCTATCATTTAGATTTGCCTATGACTGTCTTTGTTTTCTGTTTACTATGACTAAATGAAGGAAACCACCACTAGATATTAGTTTCATCCATAGGAACAGTCAACTGGTTTATAGTTGGAAGGAAAGTTAGAAAATCAAAATGCTTCATAGAATAACTGAAGTTAAACGAAGAAAATATTAGCTATTTGTCATGTAAGCAAGGGAGTCAAGATATGTTCACAAAAACAAAACAAAAAAAACAAAGTGCATTTTGTGAGAGAGATTTCTGTTTTGTCTTATTTCCTGGAACACTTCAGTCTTCACCTACAGAAAAGTCTCACCTCGTAACTGAAAGTGGCATATGTTATTTCAATGTAATTGATCCAGTTTTAATAATGAAGTTTTTAGAAAAAATTAAATTTGTTGCTGTACCATTAACAATTGATGATTGAATTATGATATATTGTAAAAACTAAAAAATGAGCTATAATGTTAAATGTATATTATAATCTGATGCAAGAGATTATACAAAATGAGATTACTAAACTTCATTATAAATGAAGAAAGATGATTGAATACTTGACCAATCATACTTGACTAAATATGTGCCTTACTTTAAGCATGACTAGTGCAAAACACACTCAAAGAACAACATACCTTCAAACAGCAGAACAGAAGCAGAATGTCTGTGTCTATACTGGAGCTGGTCGGGAATTTTTTGACAAAACATTTCTGCACCCTCAGTCAACTAAATGCTGAATCATCAAAAGCAAGACTTTCTGCCGGAAAGGTTTTCATTAATTTTGACTTTGACAACTTTGAGTGTTTTTTTTTTTTTTTAAAAGTACCATTTTCAACATTAACAAATCCAGTGTTCTGGTTCAAAATGACTATTTAACATTTAAGCTAATTAGAGTAAAAGAAATAAATGAAAGGTCAAAATCAAAATGAAACACTGTAGAGGTGTAGACTCACCCCTGCGGCGCCTCCTGCTGGTGACTTCTGGGAATTAGCTCTGGAGCACCCTCTGCTGGCCAGTGATCTGCCTGTCCGTTGGCTCCCATGTCTCTCCCTGGACCCGGTGCCCTTTTACCTGAGGTGTTGCCCCCTGGTAGTAATGCTTTTCTCTCTGGGTCTCCCCTTCCCAGGGAACCCCCACCCTCTATCAGTATATGGCTACTGCCAGTCATTGTCTAGCCCCACGCCCTGGGGCAGACTGCAGTATCAGCCTACTCATCACTGGCAAGGAGGGTTTGGACCTGCTACATTGGTCTACCCCTGGGCTGCCCTCTGCAACCCGTAGTACCCCTTGGCCTTCTGCTAGGCCGCAGCTTAGGGCTTTCCAGGCAAGAGCTCCTCAGCCTGTCCCCAGCCCTGCTTCGCTCAGGTCCCTGCAGTCAAGCCCATCTCCCTCTACAAACAGAGAGAGGGACTTCTGTCTGCCCCTGGCTTCTCTGCCTTTATAGGGCCAACTGAGTCTGTTTGGGGCATGGCCCCAGCTGCAGCCACTTCCCCCAATCAGCCCAGCCTAAAAGCTGCTTTCTCCAGCCACAGCCCCCTCCCAGAGCTGTTTTTACCCCTTCAGGGCAGGAGCGGGGTCCACCCCACTACACACTGCAAAAACATAAAAACATTCCCATAGACTGCAATACAAATAATTTTCACATTTTCAGTTCACAAAAATTGTATCCATTTGACTTTTCATTCCAATTGTGGACAAGAAATTTTTTGAAACCTAAAATTTTCACAGGACAGGAAAACTGTTTCCTGCCCTGCTCTAGTCTATATGTCCATTAGGCATAGGGTGACCAGAGAGCAAATGTGAAAAATCAGGACAGGGGTGGGGGGTAATAGGAGCCTATATAAGAAAAAGACCCAAAAATCGGGACTGTCCCTATAAAATCGGGACATCTGGTCACCCTAATTAGGCAATCACATCAAATTACACTAAAATCTCAGTTCAGCAAGGTCCTTAAAAGCAAGTCTACATTTAAGCCTGTAAGTAACTCCCATTGACAAAGTTAGGCATGTGCCCAAGTACCTTGCTGAACTAGGGCCTTAGTGTTGTTTTATATTATTCCATTATAAAGAAGTAGACACAAGTTCTTTCTGTGCTACTGTCTGTGTTTCCAGGATTACAAGTTCATGATGATCTTTGAAAAGTCCCGAGTTTTCCTTTAAGTGAGAGCTATTATATATTAAGTATAGTGTTGGATCACAGAATATAGCTGTCATGAAAGCATTTTGCTATATACAAAATATAAATACATTTCACTCCACTGTATGTTTGTCTAAACAATTGATATGTTCAGGTTGAGAAAGACAGCTCTATTCAAGGTAGAATGAAAGGACATGAATGTTTCAACCTGCAGTGTAAAGGAAATAAGGTGAACCATAGTGACCATTAAAACCTTTTGATCTATAGTTGCACAGACCCATTATTCCAGTGTTTCTCAAACTGGGGTCGCCGCTTGTGTAGGGAAAGCCCCTGGTGGGCCAGGCTGGTTTGTTTACCTGCCCTGTCCACAGGATCGGCCAATCACAGCTCCCACTTTTCAGTCAGTAAAAGTCAAAGATACAGAACCTAAATAAAAGACAAATGGTACATAGCATGAGGTCTATCATTATTCCGGTGGTTGCTTCTGTCACAATACACCAGTGCTACCATTTCTAGCATTAATTCTGTGTGAGGACTGGACAGATTAATAATAACAATAATAATAACAATTAAAAAAAACTATCAAAGGGTGAAATCCTGGCTCCACTGAAGTCAATGGGAGTTTTGCTAGGACTTCAATGGGATCAGGCTTTCACCCATAGTGTTTCAAGAATAAAATACTGTGTTCTGAATGGTGCCTTAATCTAGACATCTGTAAAATATATACTTAAATTTGAAGCCACAACTAGGTTTAGAAAGGAACCAAATGACAGGATGTTTTGTTTTGTTTTTTTACTAAATTGCTTATAGCTTATTCTTTATTTTGCCTGGAAGTGAATATCAATGCTATTGTTATTTCCACTTTCACTTTTCAAGAGTGTGCTTTTGTACACAAAAGATGTGATGCTGATCTCACTTTCACTGGTTTTAAACCAGTGTAACACTATTGATTTAAGTGAAATTACTCCTGATTTATACTGGGTTGCTAAGACAATCAGGTGCATCTCACACTAATGACAAATAATTTAGTTATTGGAGATATACCTATTTCCTAGAACTGGAAGGGACCTTGAAAGGTCATTGAGTCCAGCCCCTTGCTTTCACTAGCAGGACCAAGTACTGATTTTTGCCCCAGCTCCCTAAGTGGCCCCCTGAAGGATTGAACTCACAAGCCTAGGGCTTAGCAGACCAATGCTCAAACCACTGAGCTATCCCTCCCCCAAAAGAGTAACCTCTCTGAATTTAAAGGAGTTACACCAGTAAAAGTGAGTTCAGAATCAGGCATATCATTTGTTAGGCACAACATCCATTGCTCTCAAGGCAGTATCAGACATGATTTGTTTAAATAGCCTGGAAGAACAAGCAATTTAAAATAAGTGAGATACCAATGTGCTACAAAATAGACTAATAAAAATGGGTAATGAGAAAAGGTTATTTGACTGATTCATTAAATTCTGTCCTTGGTAAAAATTGTCTTGTGGATCTTACTTCTCACTGTTAGTTTCTAGAAATTTGTTTCAAGTAATTTTTTGGACTCAGTATAATATAATTCTTAAAAACAGAGGTCATTTGAGGAAATAAAAAGTGACTGGCTACAGAAAAGTCTAAACAAGTTAATATTTGTGCAGTTAGTCCATTGCAAAGACCTCTTATTTAATCACCTGGCATTTGTGACAGTTTTCATCTGGTCAGTTTAAGCTATCCCATGTTGGAAAGATAGAAATGAACTAGAACAAAAGAGCTTCATTTATATGAAAAAGAAAGAAAAAAACCAAGAAAAAGGTTACTTATTTGTACTGTATCTGATGTTCTTCACAATGTCTAGTCTGCATAGCTATTCCACTGATGGGCAAGTGCATGGCTGGTGCAGAGAATTTTCTCATCAGCAGACTCTATAAGGGCAGTGCACATGCCCTTCCTTTCCTTGTGTGCTCCATGAAAGTATAAAGGATGGAGCTACACTTCCACACTTAGGAGCCTGTGACATCAGGACTACAAATTAGTGGTGATGGTGAATAAGTCATGGTATATATATATACACACTCAGAAAAATTCAGTTACTGTACAGCTAATTAACCTCTTTCTTCAAGTGCTAGTCCGTATAAAGTATTTCACAGTTGGTGACTGTCAAGCAGTAGCCCTCATCAAGGGCAGATACATGGACTGTAACAAGTATCATTGTAATGCCCATGACAATGGACCAGCCCACTTAGTGGCGGGACTTTCCACTATCTCCTAGGCCAGACAAAGACTCTCCCTCTGAGATACATATTTATACACCAATACAAACAAGTTACGCATCACTCCTGGGTGCCCCCCTGAGACGTATTAGGGTGCCACCCATTGACGTATCCAGGAGCCTCCAGTTACCTTGTACATGTTGGTTTGATCAAAACATCTCCATTCATCATGTTGTCATCCTGACCTCATCTTTAGGATTGGTCAGTATGTTCCTATTATCTGTGGGGAATGTGCTGGTATCGAGGTGTTCTGGTACCTCCCCTCTGGAATGTGCTTGCATGAGTATTCTGTGCCTAGCAATATCAGCCCTATGCTTACCAAATTCTGTGAGCAGGGCCTGCTTCTTGCTAACAACCTGACTTTGCTTTATATTAGCAAGTTTTGACCATTACTTTAGCCCAGGCCTTAGGCATCATACCAGGCTTCTGATACACGGCCGTGTATTTCAGGCTCTCTTCCTACCAAAACATTAAGCAGTATTTTTTACAATTTCAACTGGTAATATTAGTGTTTATTTTAAGCATTTCCCCCCATTTTAATCCATTTTAATTTTCAGTTGCACACAGTTATGGGTTTTAAGCATTTTTTTTCTTATTTTTATGGATTTATATTTTCACATTTGCAGGACATTATGTGGAAATCAGACAATTATTTAATGACAGTAGCCATTGAGGTTCCAAGAGTTAATGCTTTATAACTGTTAAAACACAAATTGTCAATATCACATCAAAATATACAAAGTAAATACCCACAAATCAAACTCTAATAAGGTCTCAAGCAGCATTTTTCTTATTTTGCCTATCTGTAGATGTTGATTTTTATTGATGGAGGTATTTTACCGTTGGACTTTTATTGATGTGCTGACATACCCAGAGGTGGCTGTACTTCAGTAGTGGATGGAATTATATCACACATAGATAATTACCCTTGTATGTGTGCATACAAGCATTTATTATTTATTTTTATAATCACAGTCATCAGTATGCAGGTGTATATGTATAGAAATACACTTAAGTATATATTAAACATTGTGTGCATGTTGTGACTCTCTGAGGAGACACAGAACTGTGGGACACTGTTACACCTCTCAGCCTCAGCAAGGGAGAGCTTTGCTGGAGCTTAGACCGTGTGTCAGCTCCCTGCCACACCAGTTTGCCTACCTCACCAGCAAACTCCATGAAACTCTGCCAGTCTAAACCATGCATTACAGGTAACAGTCAATAAACCACAGTTTCTGAGTTCCCCAGAGATGTCTCTCCACAGTGTTCAATCTCTGTCACTGGAGACTCAAGAAAATTGCCAAATCCTCTATCCTCAAAGAGACAAAGTACACATTAGCCTGCTAGCTTAGCTGAGGGGACACACTTCTCTTTGACATACTGAACTGAGATGGTTTGTAGAAAAAACTAAGAATGAGTTTATCAATAAAGAACGTAGATTTAAGAGCTACTAAGCCAGAGTAACAGACCAATAAAACATTACCAATAAAACAAAAGTTAAAATGTTTTCTAGTCTCTAAAATTTAACAGATTATAAACCTGGACCTCAAGCAATTTTTCACTTACAATAAATTCTAAGTGAGTTGAGAACACTTTGTTGAGGGAGCCACCAATTGTGCTGTTCCCTTTTGTCTGCTAGATGATGGATACCACATTGACTTTTTTTTCCCTTATAAAAAGAACAGGAGTACTTGTGGCACCTTAGAGACTAACAAATTTATTTCAGCATAAGCTTTCGTGGGCTACAGCTCACTTCTTCGGATGCATAGAATGGAACACACAGACAGGAGATATTTATACATACAGAGAACATGAAAAGGTGGAAGTATGCATATCAAAAGGAAGAGTCTAATCAATTGAGATGAGCTATCATCAGCAGGAGAAAAAAACTTTTGAAGATCTGTGAGAGTGAGAGATCTTCAGAGACAGGCCAGTCCTTGCTTACAGACAGCCTCCCAACCTGAAGCAAATACTCACCAGCAACCGCACACCATACAACTTAAACACTAACCCAGGAACCTATCCTTGCAAAAAAGCCCGATGCCAGCTCTATCCACATATCTATTCAAGTGACACCATCATAGGACCTAATCACATCAGCCATGCCATCAGGGGCTCATTCACCAGCACATCCACCAACATGATATATGCCATCATGTGCCAGCAGTGCCCCTCTGCCATGTACATTGGCCAAACCGGACAGTCTCTATGCAAAAGAATAAATGGACACAAATCTGACATCAGGAATCATAACATTCAAAAACCAGTGGGAGAACACTTCAACCTCTCTAACCACTCAGTGACAGACTTGAAGGTGGCAATTTTGCAACAAAAAAACTTCAAAAACAGACTCCAAAGAGAAACTGCTGAACTCGAATTAATATGCAAATTAGATACAATTAACTTAGGTTTAAACAGAGACTGGGAATGGTTGGGTCATTACACTAATTGAATCTATTTCCCTATGTTAAGTTCTCCTCACACCTTCTATGGGTCATCTCAATTATCACTTCAAAAGTTTATTTTTTCTCCTGCTGATAGCTCATCTCAATTGATTAGACTCTTCCTGTTGGTATGCGCCCTGCCACCTTTTTATGTTCTCTGTATGTATAAATATCTCCTGTCTGTGTGTTCCATTCTATGCATCCGAAGAAGTGAGCTGTAGCCCACAAAAGCTTATGCTGAAATAAATTTGTTAGTCTCTAAGGTGCCACAAGTACTCCTGTTCTTTTTGTGGATACAGACTAACATGGCTGCTACTCTGAAACCTGTTTCTCTCATATTTCCCCACAGTCCATTGGTCTTTCCCTCAAGAGCAAGGAAGGCTTCCTGGAGGCTTAGACACTGGTGTGGCCCCCAGTGCACTCCCAGGCTGTTTTCTCCAATGCTTGTTTCCTGATTGCTTTGTTTATCTTATATGTAAATATATATTTTATTGTCCTCTGCCTGTAATCAAGCCAGTCAGACAGGTGAATCCATATTCCTTTGTCTGATGCAGGCTTGTTTATTCATTGCCTCCAAAAACATATTTTAACATATTTCCAGCACACATTCGTAACTTTATACACATCCCAAACATACATCATGCAGTGACAGTCATAGTCAGTTTTTAATATAATACCTTATGTAATACACTTTTCTAGTACAATAATATTGTATATAATCGGTTGATCGATTGCTTATTCTTTGGGGTTCAGGCCCCCCTGCTTTCCCTGATTCAGTTTTCAGATTTATTTTTTTGGATGCTGATTCACACACACACACATGCACACACACACATTTTCAATATTGAAATATCAACTGAGTTCTCCTTGCAGTGAAGTCACCAGTGTGTCATATACCTGAATAAGGAAATATTACTGTGTGTGCATGTGTGACAGAGAACTTTCAAATGGTTATGTTTTAATCCTCCTTCCTCTCCCCTAAAGCACAGACACTGACCTCTACCTCTCCCCTGTGCTGTGCTATGGGGCCTTGCTGTTGCTACTGCTTCTTGGTGGAGGGGGAAGGCATTGGGGGAAGGACCCCTGTTGACACCATCTGCTGCTACTAGGTGGATGATTACACCTGTTGCTGCTCCTGGGAAGGTAGGAGGCCCCAGTGCCACTGGCTGAGTCTACTCAGGTTGGGGTTAGAGCCAGTTTGCAGAGCCATGGGGTGGAACTATACAAGGTGCTGTATTATTATGTGCCTGGGGCTTTCAATTCCCTTAACCAGCTGTGGATGAAAGCACCTATGTGTTTGGCAAAATCTTTCTTCACAGTGAATTCCACCAGTTCCAGTGGGGAAACATCATATTAAGAGGAGTAACTGTGGCTGCCATTTGTGCTCTGTCAGCAATTCCTAACCTATGTTTTATCCAAGAGCAAAATATTACATCTAAATTATAAAACAAAGAAAACAAGGGGTTCAGAGTGCAACTGCTGACAGATTCAATGACTTTATTATGACGCTAATGAGCACTTCTGTAATTCATGCCTGCTATGGACTGTAGTGTTTATTACCTCAAATGACATTTATCACAAATTATGGCAGAAGGAGGAAAAGCAAATCTCAGTTAGACATTTAACACCACTCAAACTGGTGAGTACAGCAGGTCAATGCCTAGTCTATTTAAAGTCCCTATTTTTCACTGTATTTTTGTTTCATACTATCACTGTACCATACCGACCTGTTCTGTCTTTTTCTCCCTTTGCCTACTAAAGTTTTTTTTTTCCAGCATGATCAAAATGAGATCTCTTCAAATTCCAAGAGGCTAACTTCAGTCAGTGCTCTGCCACAATTCACTTTTCATTTAAACAGGAAGTTTATCTGGGAAAGAACTGCAACATTTGATCAGCAGTGAATTTTAAAGGTGTTCCCTTTTACCACTCCGATTATCATTCTGATGAGATTATTAGGCAGAGTTTTCTTGGAATGTTCTTGGATCTTTTAACTCCTACATATTTATCAGGTGCATTGGGTGGAGGCAGGGTAATTCCCTTTGGGAGAGGGAGAGAAATTTCATATTTGGATAAGATGTAAACATTTCTGTAGCAGGTTGACTTTAATGACAGTTTGATGCTGCTTAGATGTTTGGAATGGCAGAATAAAACTTGGGGGAGATGGATTAGGGCACAGAGGTCAGGTGAAATGAGCAAAGGTGCATAACAGATTCCTTTATCTGACTGCTCTGTAATTTATCATGTGGATGCAAGTTGTGAAATATCCGTCATTCAAGATTTCTAAGAACAGGTTAGACAAAAACCTATTAGGAATAGTCTAGTTATTATTTAGTCCTGCCTTGAGTGCAGGGGACTGGACTAGATGAACTATTGAGGTCCCTTCCAGTCCTACACTTCTATGAGTCTACACACACACACAGGGCTGGCTCCAGGCACCAGCAAATGCTTGGGGCGGCCAATGGAAAAGGGCGGCACGTTTGGGTCTTCGGCAGCAATTCAGCGGCAGGTCCCTCAGTCCTTCTCTTTGTCTTAGAGCTAACGCCGAAGTGGAAGAGAGAGAGCAAAGGAGCTGCTGCCAAATTGCCGCTGAAGAATGAAGTGGCACGACTGAGCTCCCACCGAAGTGCTGCCGATTGGCTTTATCTTTATTTTTTCTTCCCGCTTCGCTGCTTAGGGCAGCAAAAAAGCTGGAGCCGGCCCTGCACACACACAAACACAGTCTTACAGGAATACTGCACATTTTCAAAAGTTTGCACAATAAAGGGTAAGGATGAAAATAATAAATGTATTTCCAAATAGATGCTCAAACAGTCACAAGAAGGTTAGAAATGTACATTCACTCAATAAATATGTGGTATACTTTATGGTTAAAGAGTGATTCAAGCTGAGATCATTCCATTGTTGGAATTCTCATTTGAGACACACACAGGCAAATCAGAAAAGAATGGATAAGCATTTCTAGAGAAATTAAATGAGAGTTTGACTAAGCAATCACTGCCTTCATTTGATTTGCTCAATTTAGGGCTCAAAAAGGCAGAGTACAACTGTGACCCTAGCAAATTTGCTATTGTGTTACTGGAGACAGAGACAGAGAGAGAGAGAGAAAGAAGAGAGAGGAGGAAGAACAGGAGAAGATTGTCAAAGCTCTAAATCTAACATCGGAAACAGTTTTTCAAAGATATAGATTTGATAAACAAATAATTTGATGTCTGTAAGGAGTTTAAAGAAGATTTGGAATAACAAGGGTAAACAAGTTCTTCTAGGGGCTTCTCACATGTTCCTTAATTGAACTGGAAACGTTACATTTCAGCTATATCTACGCAAAACACCTCTTGAAGAGGTGCACTGTATATGGGTAGCTACACACTGCTGTAAAAAGCAGACTTCAGTCAAACTGCAGAGTGTAGCTACATGCAACAGTGAAAGGCTCTGGCAGGTAGGAGGCGGGGGAGGGGAGGGGAAGTTTCCGGGCAGTGGGAAGCATCTGAGGCTTTTCCAGCTACCTCCCCCAATCCTCTCCCTGTCAGAGTCTTTCACTGTATCAAGGAAAGGCTCCTTCCTCAGCAGTGACCTGCTGGCCAGCAGCAAAGTAACTGCCAAAGATGTAGGACACGACACAGCTGAAAAATAGAAGCACAGATGAGGAGGAACCACTTGGGTGGGTAGAGAGCTCTGTAGAGTATGTACCCTAATATACATCCACAGGATCCAGGTGTGTCTTTACTCATGTAAGCAGTGCCTCACTGTCTAAACTGCTTCTTATCTCTGTGCTAGTGGGGCATGAAATCTCTACTCTACACACCGCCGAAAGCAGTATGCAGTGTAGAATTACCCTTGGTTCAGTTTAGTTCAATTGCCCATCTCCTCCTTCCCTTAATACTTACCTTCCTGCTTTTACACACAATTTATGGGCCCTTCAGATTTTCAATCTGTCTGTCCAGTCCAGATCTTCATTCTGAGGGGCATGTGAATTCAGATGTGGTAATGTAAATAAAAGGCTGCCAACTTTTGTTGTTTTACAAACACATTTCCTTAAGTTTTAAAGGTTATTTTCTCTCATTAATTTCAAGCTATTTATTCCTTTAGAGATGTTTTGCCTTCTCCTCCAACCAAAGAGAGATGTAATAAAGGAGGAAGACAAGGAAGAAGAAAATGGAGTGAAGAGAGAGGGGAGCCAGAGAAAATGTGTCTAATTCCTTCAATCAAGATAATATCCCATTGAACTCAATTAGGTAGGTGCCAAACACCTTTCAAAGTGCACCAGAAATTAATAGGATATGGAGGGGAGCAATTTCATAGGAAATAGTCATGTAAATCTAATTTTTAAACAGCTTCTTTCCCCCACATTGCCATAGAAGAACAGCACAAGCAGGCCCAGGAAAGACACCCTCTCCCAAGATAATATACTCATGTGACAAAATTGATACCACATTTTCCTGTGCTTTTGGTTGTTTTTAAAATGAGACAATGCCCTGGAATGATCATTCCTCACAAGCAGCTCCCCTAGTCCTTTGTTTCTGCAGTGTGATACAACAAAGCTTCTATGATTCTCAATAAACCTTAGTTAAGGATTTCTTCCCGGGCTGTTGACAGACTTTAAAAAAGGTGCCACTCTCCCAAGAAAGAGTATCAGTACTTACTTTGTTTAAATCCCAAGATACCAAACAGCACTAAGAGACAGGAAACTGAAAATGTATATGAACAAAAATGCCCCCCAAAAAACAAATAATCCAGCAATTTTGTATTGGAATCACATCTAATACTGGTAGTTAAGATTAAAAAAAGGTTCAGAGAGGAGATGATGAAGTCTATCTTATGCAAAGCTATTTAGGGACAGTTCATGCACTTTTCTCATGATCCTTCAGTTTTCAAATGCGGGGAGATGAAGAGGAGCAGCCCAATGTCAGTTTTGAGTCCTACTTATACATACACACTATCCTGTCATCTCAGTAGAGTTAGGAGACCAACCCACCATACTTCACTTTTATGCAGCACACATTGCTGTGGTATCTGGGCTTGCACAAGAGTAAGCAGAACATAAAAAGGTACCTCAGCCTTGATGTGAGATTTCAACCAGTTGAAATTAAAAAATTGGACAGTCTGCCATAATTGCTAACTTTAAACAGATACACCTTGTATTGGCCACTGAAATTTAGCCCATACGGGCTTTTTTAAGACAGCAGTTTGGCTCACAAAAAAAAAAGATCTGTGAGCTGGAAAAGAGCCCAGTGAAACTTTCTCATGTGTATCTTGTTTCTTTCATCCTGGATCTCCTCAGCCTTGACCACCTGGCTGCTTTTTTGTTTATTAATACACAAAAAAGTTCTTTTTTCTGGAGGTGGGTTATACTCTAAATGTGTGCCTCAGTCCGCTAAACCAGAGTTGTAACCTTTCATCAAAGATTGGTTTTATTTGTATATATGCTGTATAAATTTAAGAGCTCTATTTTTCTTTATTAATACTTTCCTAGATCTCTCTTTTGTGAGTGCCTCAATTTTAACTCTGAATTTCCTGACCTTTAGGCAATTAAGTTATATGAATATAGTTATTTGCATGGAATTAAAAGAAAAAAAGTGTCAAGATGCCAGTTGGTTTGTATCTATATGCACTGAGCTACGTAGGCAGTTCAGCAATTTGGATGAGTGAGGGGTAATTCAAATCACATTTTCTCTGTACATGCCATCAAATCATTTCCAACTGAACTCTTCATCTTTTATAACAAACAAATATCTTGTCCAGTAGGACTGCAGTATGCAAATGAATTCTAGTCAAAAGTGGTATATTGTAGTATGTATGACTTAATTTACTTCTGTTCTTACCACCCAATTGTGAGCTGTTCATAAGGCAACAGCAGAGTATCAAACACTGGTACCTCTTGAAAGAGTTCACTCTAAGTTTTCCACAGCAAAGCCAGGAGATAGAAAGACGGGAAAAGACAAGAATGGGGTAGAACAGTACTGATTATGTCTGCTCTGGATCAGATTACTAGTAGATTTGTGCAGGTACCAGAATTTTCATTTTACTAGAAATTCCACAATTTCAAAGTTTGTTTTCATTCCAGAACAGAAAGTTTCATTCAAAAAGAATTTTGGGGGCAAAAATGTTGGAAACAGAAATGTTTCATTTAGATAAAATGAAAATGAAACATTTTGATTTTGACTTAATTTATAACCATAAAATAAAATTCATTTCAAAACAAAAAAAGGCATTCCAAATCAAAAGTGAAGTGTTTTGATCTTATCAAAACATTTTGTTTCCATTTTTTTTCAAAAATGAAATTTCATCGAAATCACCATGGTCCCAGCAGAACATACTGATTTAATGGAATCAGCATTTTTTGACAGAAACCTGTTACATTGGAAAATTTTCAAACTGTTCTAGCTACCAATTAGTTTTTTTCCTTTGTATATAGTGTCTAGTTTTCTTAACATTAATTGTTGCGTCTCGGTGCCTCTCAGGCGGGCACGGACAGAGCCCAACAATCAATGTGATTGGTAGCAAAGTCGTTTATTTCTCTCCAGCATACTTCTTAAATACAATTATGGCAGGCAACCAAGCAATTGCTAATTGGTTAATAAGGTACACACAAGCACAGCCGTAGCTTCATTGGATAATTGTCATCCTGTACAACTTTCTGATTTATTATCCTGTTTACTGCCAGCTAGCAGATGAGAACTAGCCAAGGCCAGCTTCTCACTACACAGCTCACAGCCTAATTAGCCCGTCCTTGAAGTCTAAACACTTTGGCTTCTCATATACCCATCTGCCAAGTTCCCACAATTAATTACTCTTACCAAGCAAAGTAATATTGAAATAAACTATATAAAGAGCTTAAGTTTTTTTGGTGGAGGGGCTGTGGGTGCCTTTTAAAGTGTACGTATAGAGTGGGGAAAGACTGTAAATTTGTCTTCCAGTGCCTGACTCATCTCTTCCATCTCTCAAGCATCTGACCCTCTGACCTATGAGCCCCTTACACCCACCATCTCCAAATCTGAGTAGGTGGCATTGCCACCTGGCACATAGGATAGTGGAGCTACTCGGGTTTGGCCCAGCGAAAAAAATAGTTTGGCCATTGCCTGGATGCTCACCCACCCCCCATCAGCTCCACAAGCTATGAGATATATTGTGAAATTAGAGAGTGATAAAGCTTACACAACTATTCAGATCTCCTAAAGTGAACCATCTACCACAGGGGTCAGTAACCTCTGGCACGCAGCTTGCCAGGGTAAGCCCCCTGGTGGGCCGGGCCGGTTTGTTTACCTGCCACATCCCCTGGTTTGGCCAATTGCGGCTCCCACTAGCCACGGTTTGCTGGTCCAGGCCAATGGAGACTGCGGGAAGCGGCGCGGGCCGAGGGATGTGCTGGCCATTGCTTCCCGTTACCCCCTTTGGCCTGGAGCGGCAAACTGCGGCCAGTGGAAGCCACAATCGGACGAACCTGTGGACGCGGCAGGTAAACAAACTGGCCCGGTCCGCCAGGGGGCTTACTCTGGCGAGCCATGTGCCAAAGGTTGCCAACCCCTGATCTACCATGTTGTTCTGTTTTATTTGTATAGTATTCCTAAATAGACTACTAACTTAATACACAAAGCCTCATAAAAGTCAAAGGAACACTTTTCCAGTTTAAATGGAACTTTTCTACTTGAAGGTTTATGAAAAGATATTTAAATACATTAATAATATTTTAATATAGCTAGAAGAGTTTAACAGATTTTAATATATTTTAAAAAATGCCTCTGGGTTCATTTAATGTATTTTATCATGATGTAGATGATATGCTCTGGAGCTACCAATTATCTGAAACCTCGAATAAAGGAAGCAAACATTTCACATATCAGTGTAAACTTACAAAGTCTGGATCTGGAGATGTGGATCTGGATCTCTAAAATGTTTGAAAAACTGAATACAAGTAATTCACAATAACTAATCTGAAATGTCAACGTCTGGACCTTTACAAACTCAGAAAGTGATTATTCATATTTAAAGACTTGATTCGCAGCTGTGCCTCTGGGCTACCTTTCTGTTACCCCCAATCCTGGCACAAGGTCAAGCAAATTACAGGCTACTCTTATGAGAGCTGGAATATTCTTCTAGAGTTGGTTCTGCTGGCTGCGGATGACTGGAGTGTCCCAAATCCTTCTACTCCCAGTTAAAAGCGGCACAAAAGGGACTTCACCCAGCCTGAGTATCTGGCCCTGTGGGTGATAGAGTACCCTTCTCGGTTCCCCCTTAGACTCTAATTAAACCCATTCACTGAAACCCCATAGAGGGTTAGAGAGAAGGAAAATCTAACTACAGAGTCCATACTGTACAATTAGTTTGCCCCATTTTCTTCCTCAATATATTAGAGAAAGTAAAACCTGAATACTCTCTTATCTTAGAAGATAATAGAACCTTAGTGTTCTAGCCCCTGCCCCCACACACAACCCCTGAAACCAGAAGAAGCCAGCAGTGTTGGCTCACTGATGTAAGATGCCATTTTAGAAACATGTGAGTAGGATCGGGTGCTCTTAATTTATAAATTTACAGAACTCCACCTGGTGGCAGGGTTAGTTTTTAATTTGTTATCCCATCTTTAGTTGACTTAACTTTTTTATGGGTATCTCTTTATTTCCTGCTATCAAGGGCAGATGAAAGGGGGCAGATCATTTGAATGATTTACTCACATATTTAAAAATGGAAAGGTTTTTAGATTGAAGGCACAGAGACTAGACAGAGAGGCAGAACTAGAGACCAGTAAAGCTGGTATCCAGCTCCAGGAGAAGCTGTTCTTTCTACAAGTGTCAAAATTTCTCAACAAAAGCAGGATGTCAGCTAAGGAGTCATTATTACAAGAACTAGTGTTACTTGAACTTAGTATGTTTTTAAGTTCCATTTAAAATGTGGACTAACTAACCTTTACGTTTAATAACAAACACTACCACCATCTTCTCATATATATATGTGTGTGTGTGTGTGTGTGTGTGTATAAATATACATATATAAATATATGCACACACATATATACACACACACACACACACCATCTTCTCCCATTATATATGTGTGTGTGTATATATACATACATACACATACACACACACACACACACACTTTTCTCTAGCTTATTCCAGGGTAAATGTATATATTGTATTAAATACATATAGTAACATGACAATCCCTGAACATTTTGAGTACAATGGGCTCGATTTCACAACATTGTAAAAGTTGAAATAAGGCTAGTGTTGGTGACCATGGCCTCAATCCTGCACTGGGCAGACCCTGGCAGGATTAAGATCAATAACATTTAACCATATTGGCCCAGATCCTCAAAGGGTATTTAGATGCTTAACTCCCATTGAATTCAATGGGAGTTAGATGCCTAAATAGCTTTGATGATCTGACTGTAACTACAGCAACCTGACAACTACTATTGTGGTTAATTTAATTCCATCTAGTTCTATAGGTATCAATTTTCACCTTCCCCAATTTCACCCTTCCCCCAACCCCAAGAGAGACAAAAACAGTGGGATGTTTGTAGCAGTGTTCCTTTAGTAGTTTACACTGATTCTCACGAATATGTCCTCTAAGGGTATGTCTATGCTGCAATAAAACACCCACAGTTGGTCTGTGTTACCTGACGTGGGCTCAGGCTGCAGGGCTATACAATTGTAGACCTTTGAGCTCAGTCTGGAGCCAAAGTTCTGGATTGGGGGGAGGGAAGAGGAGGAGGAGAGAGGTGGGGAGGTCCAGAGCCTGGACTCCAGCTGAAGCCCAAAGGTCTACACTGCAATTGTACAGCCCCGCAGCCCAAGCCTCATGAGCCTAAGTCAGCTGACGTGAGACAGCCATGGGTGTTTTATTGCAGTGTAAACATTCACTCTCTGTCCTAGGTAACTTGCTCATCAGTAATTGAGATGGATCAAATGAGAAAGCAACAAAATTGATCTTCCCAAAGATCTGATTCATCACTTTACTAACGTGGAGATTGCAATGTGTACCTTCTGATCTGGCCAACCTGCAAACAGATAAAATGAACGGTCAGTGAGAAACCTTGATGTTAGATAAGCAGAGATCATCACATCAGTGCATCGAAATAGCTTATAGAACTATGAGTTTTCTCAAATCTGAATGCATTAATGGAACAGAAGAATATTTTGATGAATAGAAATAAAATTATTGATCACATGGACATATGCGTTTAGGTAAGCATGATATACCTTGTGAGTCCTATATTCTGCAAAGATTTGCATATGCTTAACTCTACAAACAACCCCTCAATGGACTTCATCAACTTACAGTAGCAATACTGTGCAACTGGGGGGAAAAACTGAAAACATTAAGATTTCCACACACCTTTTGTAGTGCAAAATTTTAGTCACCTTCATTTGACAATGTTCTTCAATGAGTATAAAACAATAAAGACAAAACGTTGGTTTTTGATTGATTGTTTTTGTTTTGATAATGAAAAAAATATTTTCTTTAGCTAACAAATATTAAAAGCCTGAACAACAAAGTCTATTTTCTTTATATCACATATATAATTATGATATGTAATATATAAAATTGTTTTAAGTAAATATTGTCAACCCATAACATAAATGTATGCCTTTAGGGTCTACTTCTGATTCCATTGAAGTCAGTAGGAATTGTACAAATGATTTCACTGGCATTGTAATTAGGCATTTAGTCCTAAGGCCGATCAGTTTCAAATAATGTTTTGCAGTTAATTCTATCTTGATGGAAAGCTGACTAGCCCCTTGAACATTTTGTAACACTGAATAGATTACGGATATTTGATGCACAATATTCTGATTCCTTCAGAGGCATGCTAGTGACGTCTCCGTGCTACATAAAATGTGACATTTCAAATTTGGTGCAGGGCAGAATGTTTGGAATCTCACAAGATAAACATCACATTCAAAAGTAAGAACCGTACAATTGGAAGTGATTATTCATTCATTAATCTGTTAAACTGATATAGAAATGAAAATTGACCCATTGCCTATTTGAGCAATGACAATAAGGAAAAAAAACAAACAAAAAAAAAACCTGGCATGGTGCAATCAAACTTGGTGGGGGGAAATGACATGAAGCTATTCTTATGGATGAAATTCACCCATGATTTTGAAGGCCTATGAATGACTCTTCACATCACAAACTCTGTACTCAGGCTTCCCAGCAGGCTAGTGGCAGACTGAATGCACAAGGGCTCCCTCTGCATCATGTAGCAGAATTTTGTCTTGACCTCATGCAACCTGGTGCACAGAAAAATTTTGGATATGGTCCAGGGACAGGACAACCATGGGATCCATGACTGTATGGATCAAGTGTCTATAAAACTCGTGCAAGTGGTAGTAGAACAGCAGCAGACACTATTCCAGGTATGAGCTAGATTAGCTGACATGGAGGGAGCCTACCTGTGCATTGGAGAGGTAAATTATTTTCCCAAAGCCCTGATAGTGCCCCACAAATGCTCACACAATTGACTTTCACCATATAAATAATCACAATGATTCATTATCACTCCCACATTTGAACCGGAAGATTGGTAATACCATGCACTGTCAGAGGTGTTAGACTAAGGTTTTTTTCTACCTTTCTTTGGTGTCTGAAAAAAGAATCAATACCACTTTATGAATAAAGTAAATTCTATTAATATTCCTAATAGATTATAACCTATAATATAGGATATGGATCAGAATGTTCACAAATTGATACAGATACTGGGGTTGGATTATCTGTTATACTTTTTGAGAGAAGGGGGGAACGTTTGTCAGTGATCCCTCGAGGTTGAGGATGATTTGTTCCACTGGATTTATTTTTTTATGAGTCCTTCAGAGACTGAGGAGTCTGATCCATGAGCTGCAAACTCATTGGCAACGTTGCAGGTGATGTTGGAAGGCAAGTACAGGCCATGATTATTGCCAGGGGCAGCTCTATTTTTTTTGCCACCCCAAGCATGGCAGTCAGGCGGCTTTCGGAGGCGCACCTGCCAGCTGTCTGCTGGTCACGCCGATTTGGTGGCATGCCTGCGGGAGGTCTGCTGTTCCCGTGCCTTCAGCGTCCCTGCCGCAGAATTGCCGCGAGACCGGCGCACCTCCCGCATACATGACCCCAAAGGGAGCTTACTGCTGCCCTTATGGTGACCGGCAGGCCACTCCTGAGGCTTGCCGCCCCAGGCACGCGCTTGCTGTGCTGGTGCCTGGAGCCGCCCCTGATTACTGCATGACTGTCATCTGTCTTTCTTTTCTGGCATTTTTCTGTGGCCAGGGCAAGTCAATTTTATTCAAAAGTGATTGTTCCTTCTCTAACAAGTCTTCACCAGTTAGCCCAGTCCTGGGCTGCTGTCTCCCAATGCGTGATATCAATGCCGCACTCTTGATATTTATCTTGAGGGTATCTTTGAAGCATTTATTTTGGCCTCCCTGTTTCCTTTCTCCTTTGGTGAGTTGTGCGTACAGCAATGGTTTTGGTAGTTCTGCATCAAGCATGTGCACACAGTGCCTGCTCCACCTCAACTGGTACCAGATAATCAGGGTCTCAATACTGAAGGTATTGCCCTCCATGAGAACACTGATGTCAGTGTGATGATCCTCCTACTTTATGTTGAGGATGTTCCGAAGAAAGAGCTGATGCTGACATTCCAGGTTTTTCAAGTGTTTTCTGTAAGTCAACTAAGACTCGCAGCCATAGAGGAGAGTTGGGATTACCACCATTAGTAAACTAAAAGACTAGTGTATGTTCTGATGTCATGATTGTTGAACACCCATCAAGACAATTCTGTGCTGAATCTCAACGTCCATGTCTGCCCTCTGTGACAGATGACTGCCATGTTCGGCAAAATGTTCTACATTTTCCAGTTCTTCTCTGTCAATGTAGAAATTCTTTTCTGGGTCTGATGACTCACTGGGAGCTGGCTGATGGAGAACTTCTGTTTTGCTGATGTTCATGGTTAGCCCTAGGCTTTTGTAAGCTTCAGAGAAGTCGTTAAGAGTTGTTTGTAGATCCTCCTTTCAGTGTGCAACTACAGCACAATCATCTGCTTACTGGAGTTCAGCTATTGTTGCTGGTGTTCCTTTAGTTCTGGTATGGAGGCGATAGAATTGAAAAGGTTGCCATCAGTCGGATATTGGAGAAAAGGGTGGGTGCCAGTACATAGCCTTGTTTTATGCCAGTTCAGATGGCAAATGGCTCAGAGATAGAGCCACTGCACAAGATGGAGGCAGTCACTGGTTGTGGAGGAGTCTTACAATGGTGGTAAATTTGCTTGGGCAGCCAAACTTTGATATGATTTTCTACAGAGCCTCAGTTTGACAGAGATACAGGGTTGTTGGGGTTTTTTTCCGATCAATAAAGGCTGTATACATCTCCTTGTGCTGTTCTTGACATTTTTTTCCTGGATCTGTCTGGCTGCAAAAATCATGTCGGTGATGCTGCGTGATCCTGTGAAGCCACACTGTGGGTAGGGGTTAAAAGCTATGCCCTTTGGAGTCCTGGATGCTTCATTGGCCAAAACAGCCAGTCAATAACTAGAACGTTCTTTGGTTCTGGACTGTGAAGGAGCCTCTTTCTTATAAATGAGTGCTACAAGCATACCCAAACCAATATTCTGAGGCTTATGGGGCAAGAATACATTGTTTATATTGGCTATATACTGCTCGTGAGCCCCTTACAATTCCTCTATAGTCCCTGTAAAATACTCCATGGGCATACAGAATGTGGAGCAAAATTAGGTGCTATACATTCCCTGGGCCAGCAGCAGTCACCAGTGACTTTGGCTTATAGTTGAAACCATTCAGACCTGACCTCGATATTGAAGTGAGGAGTATGGGTTCTGGCTGAGGTAGTACAATATTGTATGTTAGTTGCCATGTCTAAGAAATACACTAAAAGGGTAGAGAAAATACTGCCATGGACTTGAGTTCCTTTTTACTTGACTGTGAAAGGTGGAGAGCAGAGATCCTTAGGTTCTATGCCTAATGGAATGGGGAATAGGTTAGCTGTTTGGCACAGTTAAACAGAGTCAAGAAGGGATCCTATTCAAGACAGAAGAGGGGGAAGAGAGGAACATGGGGTGGAGAGGCCATAGTCACTGTTGAAAGTAGAGAGAGTGATGGGGCCAAGTTTATTTAGTGTTACATAAGTGCTAAATATTCATTTTTTATTTTTATTATTAATTATTATTATTATTATTTATTATTATTCTATTTTCTTCTTTGAAGTTAAATGCAAACTCTAGAATATTTTATTTTTTCACTCTCTGGGCTTCCATAACAATTTCATAAGGATTTATTCTAATTACATCAGAAGCCATGAATCCAATTCTGAAAGGAACAACACTTTTCAGCTTCTGCAAATTGGTAATTATAACCTTTAACTGTCAAGTTTATCTCAAAGCCTAAATGATGCTATACAAACACACAAGAATTTTGGAGGAGTCTTGGCATGAAAGCTCACAACTTTGAAATTATAAAAAACTTCTTTGATTTGAATGAGGGAACAGAAGGGTAGAAAAAAATGAAGGGTTTCTAAAAGACTTTAAAGTCCACCCATTAGCCAACAGCCTAATCCCAAAACATTGGTATCACATGGATACGCCACTAAAATGAGCTGCCAAATTTTACCCTAGCTTTAGCTTCTGAATTCATTTAAGGCAGTCCTATGTAGAGTTCATTGTACAAGTCCACTGATAAACTAACATCTTCAGTTAGTGGGCTAGTATAATCTGTGCCAAATCATCTCATTGGTTCAATCATCTCACCATGATCATCTATTTTATTCATCTTTAAATTTTAGCCATCTTGCTCGTATCCAGTGTCCAAGGAAATCAGGGAATGTATATCAGCAGGATACTAAAGTCACTTCAGCTTCTATCACCTCACTAACTCTCCCACTGGCCTCATATCATAAAACCCTTTTCTGAGAAGAAAAAAATGACTCATCTGAGATCTCCCCAAGGAAAAGGAACCTCCAGGGCAGCCCCATCCAATTCTGCCAGAGACCACAAGCACATCAACACTCTGACAGACTGACACTATTCTGAACAAACCTTGTGGAATATGGATAAACATTACTGAATTAAGTTAAGCCTTATTGCATTAGGTTTAATACACTTGAGGTCCTTTGTATTAAAAAGGCAATCATGTATATGCCATTGTGGAACTGTACATAATGCCTCTAGAAGGAGGGTGATGCTAATATAATTATCTTTTAGAAGCTACCTCCTGGAGAGATTTGCATATACTAGATTCTACAGGGAACAACAGACAAAAAAAGGATGTTTGGATATGTAGCCTTGTTTCAAACAGACTCAGGGTCTTCTTCCTCATCCAACAAACAGACAGGACTCCTGGTCCATGGAGGGCCCTAATCCTTATGGTAGGTTTGGAAAGACTGGGCCTGATGTGGCCCCATAAGACTGCATGCTTATTCTGAGCTGAAGCTGTGATGAAACCACAAGGAAACCCCTTGGGTGGGGTTTTGAAGGACTGTTCCCGCCAGAGCCCAAGGACTGGTAAGCTTATTAGCATGCATGTAGGTTCTTTTACTGTTTTTAATTTTTCTGTAATGTTTTTATCTTAAGAATAAAACAAGGTTGCATAAGAACGGCTGTGTGGCACCTTGTAACAGTGGGCAATTACTCTGTTGTTAGTCCCTGAAGAGAAAGTAAGTGGGCATGTATAGGTAGAGTCTCTTGCTGGGATATCACAGTATAGTCAGGGAACTGTGCAGCCTAGAAATACCCCAGTGAGGAGGAAGTCAACTGCAAGTCTCTCCTCAAGAGAGGTGGCAGTAAGGGACTTTGAAGCCTGGAGTAGATGACCTTCCTGGGCCGTAAAAGCTGAATTCTGATGCAGCGGTCCTGACCTGTGACAAACACCACCTCATGATGGCTGATCAGTCTCCTTGTACATATTATTAGATCATTTGATAAGTGCAGTCTAAACCATACTCCAGTGGTAACCCTGATTGACATGGGTCAAAAAAGTCAGAGGCATAACAATAGTTTAAGAGTTGTCTCACCACAAACCTTTACCAAGAAATGAAGTTCACTTGCCCATTGATAGCTTGATAGATTGTCAGTACCAGACTGTAAGCATGCATCCAGTCAACACTCTCTTGCCCTCTTCAAGACAGGTGCTAATCTTTACCAGCAAGAAGCCCATTACCTCCCCACTGTCCTTTTACCAGCCAGGACAGACAAGGCTCCTAGGGCAAAAATTTTGTCTGATCTAAATAATGGAGATCTTATTTTCAGAGGTGAGAAGGTATCTCAGTTCTTATTGACTCCAGTGGAAGTTACAGGTGCTTAGCACCTTTGAAAAATGAAGTTGTTTTCACGTATGTTCCTAAATGTAGGTACCCATGTGTGAAAATTTTGGTCCAAAACAGGCTGTATCACAAAGTTTTTTCCATAGCTTTAAAGTGACTCCTTGTTAGTCATGCAGAGAAGACTGTGCATTAACATGCATTTGCTAACTAGAAAGATGATCAGGTTTAATCTCAGAAGTATTCTGAAACATTAATTGGGGTGATTAACCTCTAATTCTGGAGTTTAGGAAGAATTCTATTTGTAATATGCTGTGCATCTTTTTCACCCAATGTGATTATCGGTGATAATATTTGTGCTTCGATAACTATATATTGAAATATAATATGACATTAAAGGCTAACTAGAACTAAACTCCAACTCCAAATTTTAGGAAAACTCAGATCTGTATCCAGATCCAGATATTGTAGTTCAGACCATTCTCTGTTTACAAGTCAAACATGTAAATAGTGGTTATATTGGTGATTTACTTACACGTGTGCACTTTTATCCATACGATCAACATACAAATATGCAAATATCTTCTCCTTTGTTGTAATTTAAAAAATGATTAACAAATTGATTGATACAGTCCAACTTTTTTGGATTATAAATTCATTAAAAGTTTTGAGAATTTAAATTTGTCATTATTTGGATGGGAAAAAAATTCAAAATCTCTAATTCACGGGGACAAGGTCAGATTAGCTCTCCTATAGGCCCACAGCTATTAGATTTTTGGGGGCCCCTGTCTACAAGTCTTTTTCCTAATTTAAAGGGATGCAGACATGTGCCAGCAGCCAGCTGCTTCTGGGAGTGGTGTGGGGCCACGGCATCCAGGCATCTTGCCTGAGCCCTGCTGTGCCGGGGCCCCCTTTAGCCCGGGGCCCTGGGCTGCATGCCCTAAAGCCTCTGCGTTAATCCGGCCCTGGTGAGGAATGATGATCTCAAAGTCAAAACAGCTGCTGAATATCGCTCACTAAGGAAATACCTCCTGAGCCTGATCATAGAATCATAGAATATCAGGGTTGGAAGGGACCTCAGGAGGTCATCTAGTCCAACCCCTTGCTCAAAGCAGGACCAATTCCCAACTAAATCATCCCAGACAGGGCTTTGTCAAGCCTGACCTTAAAAACTTCTAAGGAAGGAGATTCCACCACCTCCCTAGGTAACCCATTCCAGTGCTTCACCACTCTCTGAGTGAAAAAGTTTTTCCTAATATCCAATCTAAACCTCCCCCACTGCAACTTGAGACCATTACTCCTTGTTCTGTCATCAGGTACCACTGAGAACAGTCTAGATCCATCCTCTTTGGAACCCCTTTCAGGTAGTTGAAAGCAACTATCAAATCTCCCCTCATTCTTCTCTTCTGCAGACTAAACAATCCCAGTTCCCTCAGCCTCTCCTCATAAGTCATGTGCTCCAGCCCGCTAATCATTTTTGTTGCCCTCTGCTGGACTCTTTCCAATTTTTCCACATCCTTCTTGTAATGTGAGACCCAAAACTGGACACAGTACTCCAGATGAGGCCTCACCAATGTCGAATAAAGGGGAATGATCACGTCCCTCGATCTGCTGGCAATGCCCCAACTTATACAGCCCAAAATGCTGTTAGCTTTCTTAGCAACAAGGGCACACTGTTGACTCATATCCAGCTTCTCGTCCACTGTAACCCCTAGGTCTTTTTCTGCAGAACTGCTGCCCAGCCATTCGGTCCCTAGTCTGTAACAGTGAATGGGATTCTTCCTCCCAGTTTAGTGTCATCTGCAAACTTGCTGAGAGTGCAGTCCACGCCATCCTCCAGATCATTAATGAAGATATTGAACAAAACCGGCCCCAAGACCGACCCTTGGGGCACTCTGCTTGAAACTGGCTGCCAACTAGACATGGAGCCATTGATCACTACCCATTGAGCCCGACGATCTAGCCATCTTTCTATCCACCTTATAGTCCGTTCATCCAGCACATATTTCTTAAACTTGCTGGCAAGAATACTGTGGGAGACCGTATCAAAAGTTTTGCTAAAGTCAAGTAATAACACTTCCACTGCTTTCCCCTCATCCACAGACCCAGTTATCTCGCCATAGAAGGCAATTAGGTTAGTCAGGCATGACTTGTCCTTGGTGAATCCATGCTGACTGTTCCTGATCACTTCCTCTCCTCTAAGTGCTTCAGAATTGATTCCTTGAGGACCTGCTCCATGATTTTTTCAGGGACTGAGGTGAGGCTGACTGGCCTGTAGTTCCCCAGATCCTCCTTCTTCCCTTTTTTAAAGATGGGCACTACATTAGCCTGTTTCCAGTCATCCGATAATAACGTAAAAAAACTAAACAGCAAGTTGTTCATTCATTAACCCTAACCTGTTAAAATATGAATGTAGACTTGATATTTCATCCAATAATTGCACTGTAGCCTGTAGCATAGTGGCTTACTGGAAGTGGCATGGTGTGCCTGGGGGAATAGGGGAAGGTGTTTGTTTAGTGCTTCCCAGTGTGTTATATAGATAGGCTTTTTAGTATTTCAATTTGCCAGGTATCTTTCTTAACAAAAGTGGGGAGGGAGAAAAGAGGAAAGCCAGTGATCGGTATCTTTCTTTAATATAAACACATTGTTTAAATAAAGGATAATAGGGGGAAAAAAACAAAAAACAAAAAAACATCAGACTCACTGGCCTGAATTTATCCCTGTGCCAATACTAAGCCTGGCACAGGGACCTCAGGCAGGTGAGCCAATGCACTTCTGCAAACTGGGGCTTGATGAGATACCAGATGTGCCTCCAGTGCAGGTTAGAGATGTTTTTAGCTGTTCTAACTTGCATGATAACTGTAACAGTTCCTATCAGCTGTTCTGGCATTCAGGATTAGCTAGAAATAGGAAGGATGCAGCCATACCAGCTCAGACTCTGGCATCCAGATATTTTTTAGTAGGGGTGGACAGAAAAAATAACTTTGTCTTCAAAAAAAATTCAAGGTTTTGACATATGTTTTTGTTCCTCATCAGAACTGAAAAATGGAGATATCCCAGAGCAGCCAAGGCACAGTTAGGGCACTCATCTATGCTCTGGTAGGCCAAAGTTCTTGTTTCTGCTTTGAATCAGGCAGAGCAGAGACTTGAACCTGGGCTGCTATGCTACCAGGTAAGTGTCTTTACCATGAAGTTATAGAACTGGTCTCTTTTATTCTCTCTCTGTCAGAGCTGTTCCCCTTTGTATAAATTAAATAGTCACTGAGGCCCAACAGAGACTGACTGTATGGCCTGGTGGTTAAGGCACTCACTTAGGATGTCTGATTCAGTGCAGGAACTTAATTTTCAGTCTACAGTCTACATCTCATAGGCTACTGGATAATCTCGGGGTGGTCTCTTGTTATAACCACAAGGACAACACTGCAATTTAACAAATTGTATATAAACATTATCTAAATATTTTACCATACACAGCTTCTCTCATACATTAATTTAGGAATTGAATAGTTTTTTAAAAAACCCACTATTCCTCAGTATGTTTTATATTGCATATGTTGTAATGCTATTACAATAAACACCTTTGTTTTATAGAATATTAATAAAGCATATATTAATTAGTAGTGTGGGTATCAGCAGTGTTTTAGGAACAACAGCTTCATAAAATACAATTAAGGTGACGGTAATACAAGCCAAAGTTAAAATGTGGGTGCTTAATATTAGACACCAAAATCCATATTTAGGCACTTAGGGTGGCTTGATTTTCAGAGGTGCTAAACACATCTACATCTCACTTATTTAGGCTATTAATTAATAATCTACATACCTGTGAAAATTTACCCCAAAGTCTTTGGACCTTACTTATTGGAGAAATTCTTTTCTACATCACACATTTTTTTTAAAAAGGTCTTCATACCTATATAGGTAGCCATATTGATGGACGTAAGCATGTGCTTATGTGCTTTGTTGAATTGGGCCATGGTACTGATGTCGTCTGCCTACCACAGAGCTAAATTAGTGCCAAATCTGGTGAACCCATACATTCACAATAGAGGGTGTTTATCTTCATTGTTCTCCTAGTAGATCTTCCCCCGAATATATACACAGATATATGGAAACATTGTATTCTGATATATTAAAAATCGTACCTGGGGGAGACAAAGTGGAAGCTGTAGCCATGAGCTCTCCATAATGATAAAGAAACCAGACCTATATTTCCCCCCAGCATTTTTCTTAAAATACAACTGTATGAAATTTCACATATTACGTACAACCTCCAAACCAGTTTGATATGGATGCTCATTATCACATATGACAGGCAGGGAATGGAGAGATCCTTAAATTCATCTCCCCGTACACTGGCCAGCACAGCTTGCCAGTAGCTGATTACCTTCCAGTAGAAGTATCTACATTTCACCTCTTCAAGCAGTGCCGTGGTTAAAGCTCAATCTCACATCTCAATTTGTGTGTGTCAGCATAAAAGATTGGTACAAAGATTCTAATTCTTGGTTGGAAATTTTCAGGTGGGGTTTTTTTTCTGATGTAAAATGCAACATTTCACAGAAATGTGTCAACTTGTACTAAGTTTTCTTTAATTGAAAAAGAGCACTACTTTTGGAAATGTAACCAGCATTTTTAAATTTTGATTTCATTTTTAAAATTTTATAAAATAAAACACTTAAAATCTGACAAACCTTTTTTTTTCAAAATTTTTGATATTTTGTTATTTCCATTCCATTTCAGAACCAAAAAAATGAAATAATGGAATTCCCCACAACATGAAAAATTGGTGTCTTGTCAGCGCTGGTTCCAATGCCCTGCCTAATGTCATGACCATCTAAAACTATTTGTTTTACCTCCACTGATAATTATTCTTTGGGATGGTCTATAGTACTCAAATCTACTTTACCAAATTCCCTACAAAGCCCAGAGGTAATAATTGCTGCAATAGGTAAATCCAGTCAATCACGTTTAATGTTGGTTTTTTTTCTGTATGTACAGAGAGAGTTACAGAAGGATGATATCATGTGTGTCAGGTTTCCCAATCCTGCACACAACATCCATTGAGTTATGCTCCCAATGAGCTCAATTTAGTCTTCGTGCATAGGGTCAGAAATTCCCTCTTCCGATCCAAGTGCCAGAATTTTAGGAAAGATGTTGTACTTATTATACCATAATGAGATAAAGAGGCGAGGGGTATATGGCTATCACCTTCCTTATGTCAAAATATTATACCAACAACAGACATGGAAGAAGGGATTTTCCCTTTCAGTTAAATATGCTATCTAGAAGAGAGGACAATTTGTAGGCTAGTAACTTCAGTTTCTACCAGGGATCCATTTTGGACCAGCACTCTTGTTCACTAGTATATCTTATCATATTAATTAGTTCTACTACTATTATGCTGCTATTAAAGTACCACATTGTTTGAGGACAATTTAGCTAATTTTATATTTTAAGCTGTTCCTATGCTTATTATGTGTTATTAAGATGCCAGGTGCTATACAATTATTTGAAAAAGGAAATAAATTCCTGCTTAATCTCCCTTTTAGTCTCTGTCATAAATGTTATTAATGCAGACATTGGTTCATTTGTCTTCTGCTTTCCCCCACCGCCCCCCTCCCAATGATCCAACTAACACCTTATCCACTCTTTTAGTCTAGTCTGACTAGAATAGTCTAATATGGTTCAGTTTTCATATTATTCTATATAATACAAGTGAATTGATTTCATTTCACATACCATATTTAAGAATGTATTTCTCTATTGTTTTTTAATGTTTCTTGAAAATATGAAATTCTATTTTACATTGGGAGAAAGGCATTTTTTCTCTTGGTATGCTAGGAAGCTAGACAGAGAGATTTGCCTCTGGGTAGGGTCTTTCCTATAGTCCAGGGAATCAATGTTTCTTGTAAATAATTGATCTCTACAAAAAAGATGAAAAAAGGAATAACAATTGGGAACCTGTTCCCAACCTGTTCCTACTTGGTTAGCTTATATCTTAAACAGATTCAACCAAGGTTACTAATAACAAGATTTTAGCACCTGCAGACTTTCACTAACACTGTGTAGCTCTGTGTGAAAGACATCTTGTCTGGTGAGCAAAATATCTTTTAAAACATTGTTTATGAATGTGTCCATATACTATTATTTTTTTAAAGTAACCTCCAGTGATATGAACAAGTAAAGCATTGGTCATCCCACTGGCACAGACATGAAAGTCCATCTGAAATTAATTGTGGTGGGAAATATTGTTTTGCTAGGAAATATCAGCAATTGAAAACTATATTTGCCAAGTTAAAAAAGATCAATCCAACTTGATGAGGGACTTTACAGATGAGTGTTTTAAACTAACTGGACTGCTCCCAGGAGCATGATTTAAAGGAGTACCATTATAATTTTGCTAGTTCAACAGCATATGTTAAAATATTAGGATGATATTAGGCTAAAGGCTTGTGTTATCCATCCAAACATTTTTATAGCATACATCTATGCCAGCTAATACAAAGAAAAACTTGAGATAAGTATAGTTTGTCCATTAAGCACATAATTTGACAGCCTCCATTAAGGTGTTATGTTGTAGCCAAAAGAAGTACTAAATACTATTTTTATTTTTTATTTTTATCCAGCTGAAATGGACTGGACCTGAGGGCACTCAATACTACACAGGTCTGCCTATGTGGGAGATAAGGGTATTTAGCAATTTACTGGATTTTATCATGTTAAGCAAAGGGACCTGCTGTATTTTTGTATTTTTATGTATGAAGAGGAAGTTGACTTTTCCCTCCCACTACCTATTTCATTTAAAAAGACAAAAAGGACAAAAACACTGTGGATTTATCTAACCAGAATCTGACCTCTAATGATTTTACTATGAAATCTATTTTCACCTTATTTTTGTAAATCCAGTTCTCATTTCTAAAGAACAGGGCTGGAAAAACAACATGGTTCAAGTAGTAATTAAAAGTGACACTGTTCATTTCAAGTGGTTTTCAAAATTCAGATATAGACCTTGGCCCTAATTCTGCTTGCCCTCTGCAGGCACAACACCTGTGGATTTGAGTGATCAGCTAATTTGATTAACAAGGTCAAATCTATGCTCTTAGTCAGGATACTATGGAACCTGATCAGACATTTCAATTCATTCTTTTATAATACACATTGTATTAACAATCTCCAGAAGCATCAATTTCCAGAGCTAGGCAGTAATGACTGTAGCATTAAACTCTGTATTTTTTTAATACAATGTACACTGGTATTGATTTATGAGACTGTTATAAGAACATTAAAAACAAGATGACTCTACAAAATGGCTTGAATATTGTCATGATAAAGCTAGTTCAGTACCCAAAGTATTTGTGATTATGGGCATTAGGACTCTTACCTATTTCCACCTCATGTATACTATCAGGCCTTTATCCTCTCTTTATCAATTTAGTTTTACATTAAGGTAACTAACCTGACATATTATTGTTCTGTAGTTGTTCATCATATTTGCAATGTTTTTTTCTAAATATGCAACAGAGCTATGTTAAAATGTTTGTCTCAAAAGAGACTTTTGTTTAAATACAGGCCTTGAGAAATATAATGCTGTTGCAAACAAGTGATACACTGCTGTTAGCAGAAGCTAGGAACACTAGTGTAGACAAGGTCCTGTGGCTACTACTCTTTTTAATCCCTGTGGAATCTGAACTTGTTCTGACTGGGGGGCATGTCTTCACTAGCAATGTTAACCAAAATGTTTCAGCCATTTCCAAGAATAAATCGGGGGTGGGGGGTGGAGGAACAAAAATGTTTTTCATACTGGTGAAAAACAAAAAGTTTGGTGACCTTTCTGTAGAAACCTCTAGTATCCCCGAGCTTTGGGACAGGGACTTGAATGTTGTTAAGGGGTGGCCTTTGTGTCAATGATATTCTTTTTGCCATCCCTGTGAAAATCTGACCAAATTTGGCCATGCTATAAGCCTTTTTGTGGGAAGCAGGGGTAAGACGGGGACGGGACAGGAGACTGTTTGCAGGAAGCTCAGCAGAGACTTGCTACAGCTTAACAGCTAAAGTCAACAAGGATTCTGTCCTCACTGAGCATGCTCCATCCCCTCATAGTTCCTATGCACCATCTGTCCATGCACCATCCCCATAGAGCAGATGTGGGAAAACTTTGTCCCGCGGGCCGACCGTCCTGCCCGGCCCCTGAGCTCCTGGCCAGGGAGCCTAGTCCGTGGCCCCTCCCCCGCTGCCCCCTTCCCCCCCCCGCAGCCATGCCCCCGCGTGGGCAGCGCTTTGGCTGGTCACTCCCACTGGGCAGCGTCGGGAGTGCAGCTGGCTCTGGCCAGGTGTCATGACTATGACCTCCTGCTGCTGGTAAGGGGATGAGGGGTCTTGGGGGTCAGTCAGGGATTAGGGGGTGGTTGGATGGGGTGGAGATTCTGGGCTGGTGGTCAGGAGATGAGGAACAGGGAGGGTTGGGAGTGGGAGTCCTGGGGGGCCTGTCAGGGGGCCGGGATGTGGATAGGGTTCGGGAGGGCAGTCAGGGGACAGGGAGCAGGGGGGTAGATAAGGGGATGGGATCCCAGGGGGCAGTTAGGGGTGGGGGGTCCAGGGAGGGGGTGGTCAGGGGATGAGGAGCAGAGGGTGGTTGGATAGGGGGTGGGAGTCTCAAGGGGGCTGTCAGGGGATGGACGGGGGTGGATAGGGATCAGTGGGAAGTCAAGGTACTGGGAGCAGGGGGGTCGGATGGGTTGGGGGTTTTAAGGGGGGGCAGTCAGAAGGCAGGAAGTGAGAGGGGACAGGGGACAGACTGTTTGGGGAGGCACAGCCTTCCCTAACCAACCCTCCATACAGTTGCACAACCCCAATGTGGCCCTCGGGCCAAAAAGTTTGCCCACCCCTGCCATAGAGCAACTAAGCATGCTCTATCTTGCTTCTGCAACCTTAATTCAGCCCCTTTGCAAATATGCAATGATACACTCTTTAATTACATGACCACATGCTATTTTTTCGACAGGACCCATGTTTCATTCAGTGCACAGGATGGACCTGCTCTTGTGGTGAAACAGAGCTGCATAGAGAAAGAGACCTGTTTGTAGGGTCCCTGCCTTCTTTGTCTCAGAAGTTGAAAGGACTCTCCCTGGAGACAGAGGACTAAAGAAAGAGAAAAGACTGTCTCATGGTTAGAGCAGGTGAATGCTGCCCTGGAGAACTGCATTCTGTCATGGCCTCTCCAACAAGGTTTCTGCATTATGCTTGGCAAGTCACAAACTAAAGTTTTCTCAGGTGGTCCCTAACTATGTTCTCATTTTCTAGGGCCTTGTCTATGTAAGCAGTTGGACCATGGCAAACTGGGGGTGAATCTACCCCACACTAGTCTGCCACAGTCTGTCTGTGCATACTTGCTAATGCACGTTAGGTTGTTAGAGTGCTTTGATTTATTCTCCTTTGAAACAGGACTAGCTCAAAATTAATGAACAGTTAATGAGCGTCAGCAGGACACACCACACAGACTGACCGCAGTAGGCTAGTGTAGGGTAGATCCACACCCCAACTTGCTGTGATCTAATTGTTTGGGTAGAAAAGTCCTAGGTGTCTACCTTTTGCCCCTTTGTCTGATTCAAAGAAGTGGTGTAAATGGAAGCTGTGTTTTGAATATATGAAATGCTATATAATACTAAAAAGCAACAAAGAGTCCTGTGGCACCTTATAGACTAACAGATGTATTGGAACATAAGCTTCTGTGGGTGACTACCCACTTCGTCAGACATCGCTGCGTCTGACGAAGTGGGTATTCATCCACGAAAGCTCATGCTCCAATACATCTGTTAGTCTATAAGGTACCACAGGACTCTTTGTTGCTTTTACAGATCCAGACCAACATGGCTACCCCTCTGATATATAATACTAAGTACTCTGAAAACTCAAGCCCTAAGTGCCTCAAAATGGGCTCCCAAAATTGGTGGAAAAACCTTTGACTTCGATCTTTCTGTACTGCAGTTTGCTATCTGACAGGGGAAATTTTATAATGAATATTTGTGAAGCACTCAGGTACTTAAGCAATGAACATCATAGAAAAGCCCATGAGGAAATTATTAATTCTGTCTTCAGCACAGGGTTTGAACAGTATGCACTAACTAAGGCCAAACAATGAACAAAGAGAAAACAACATATTAAATAGCTGCTCATAAGTCAGCAATGGCCATCCTGTACACTGAATAAGGCAGGGGGTCTTATAGGGGGGGAAAAAGTAGTCTGTGATCAGGTTTGCAGTCTTGTTAATTAAAGACTGCCAGCTGTATTATAAAGCATATGCACAAAGGGACCAAATTAAAGTTGCACAGACAACCTTAATTCTTGCATTTCCTAACTTGAGTGTTTGACTTTGTAACCTCAATAATATTTCTTTAACTCATTTTTTGTGTGTGTAATTACAGATTTAAGGCAGAGAGAATAAAGTTACCAAAACATTTCTCTCCTTATTGGACATGATTTGATCTATTTGAGGAACGGATGAAGAATAATTTTGTTCATTAATAATTCAAGATCATTACTGTTGCTTATACACAGATAATCTATAAAGTGTTAAGGAAAATGTTTTCCCAATATTTTAAATTCTTTAATAGCCTATTTTTTCCTGTAATAAGTATAGTGAATGGAACAGATGGCAGTGTATTTGCAATGCTTTATGCCAGTAGGAACACAGAAACATTTAATTTTTCAGACAAATCTCTTTTAAGAAAAAAGATTTATTGATGGAAACCATCTAGCTTTACTCCCTCCACCAAAATTTTTTGAGTAAAAATATTTCTGCATGCATACAGGTAATCACTGTCATCTCAGTTAGAAGATGCTTCTTCTACCCAACCACTTTACAAATAAACCTTATAAACAAACAAGCCACCCCTTCAATCAATTGTAATTCATGCACATCAGAACGCTAATACATTACAATTTACAATAGGTTAACTTTCACTTAAATTCTGAAAATAATTTTGTTTATCATGTACCCATCAATTAGGTGCCCTATGTAGTGATTGCATTACTAACAAGGAGGAGCTGAGAATTTGTGAAAATAGAAAGAAAAGCTTGGTGCAATAATAATCCATAAAGACTGACAGGATTAAACCTTACACAAAATCTGAACAACTGAAAAGTATCCCAGTCCAAACAAAAAATGAGATAAGGGCCAAAACCCACTTTAAATCAGAAGGAATAAGACTCACAGCTAAAACTGCAACTAATATTTTTGACATAGATGAGAGGGAAGAGTGAGCTGAAGAACAATGTTCAAAACCAATGGAGTTTAAAAATGCAGCAAAGTATTCAATGCAGTAATGGATTTGGGATTAGAGGACAGCAAAGTGAGGAGGAGATACTAAAGTTACTGTAAAGCCTTTACAAAGGGCAAAATCCTAAGAGGTGTTATGCTTATTTAACTTAATGGCTGCTCAGAACATTTTAGGATTTAGCCTCAAAATGGAGAGAACTACTATTTAAGCTCTTGCAGCTATCAAGTAATTCAATTGATTTCTTGGACAGAAATGAAAAAGCCTTAAAACGAAACTGCCTATGGTTATTCAGCATGATTGAAATCCTTAACCCAATGAAGTCAATTCCCATTGACTTCAATGGGGTCTGAATTTCACTCCCTACAATGCAGAAGGCATATGTAGACTATATCTAGATGATACTCACTGCAAGCATGTCCTCTGGTGACTGGGCATGCTGTAGCAGGCTCTTTCCTCATCTGATGTCTCCTGTACACAGCAACTCTGGCCCTACAGTTGTCTGCCTTTTCTTGTTAGCCTGCCAAGCAGATCATCTGTAGTCCTACCCCTTCCAGGATAAACAAAGAGTCCAAAAACTAAACTAAAAGAATCATAATTCTTTGCCCCTGGGCTTACTCTTCTACAGACTCTTCATCCCTTTCTGGGCTCTGCTGGCTTGTCCTTCTCTTGTACAGCATCATTGCTTCTTAGGGCTTTCTCCCTAGAGGTTTGGCTCCAAATTCCCTAGTCCTCCCACTTGTGTCTGGGTGTTTCCACATCATCTTTTCCAGTGGATGAAAGGGAAACTAAGTCCCTCCCACTCCACTGAGTTCCAATTCACAGACCCTAAGACAAGCAGCCAAGGTTTTCTACATCAGATCCTTTTCTGCTGCCTCCCTGGACACATTCCTACCACAGGCCTTTCTTCAGGCTTTTCCCCCAGCCCTTTCCCTGGACTCTTTGTCCCCTGTAGGGGCATTCCTGTTTCTCTCAGCAATTTTCTACTCTGTTACCCAAGAGAGTGATTGCAGAGCTCTTCTCTGTCCCTGCAAACCCCTTCTGCTCCAGACTCTTTCTTACAACTTCCCAGCTACTCCCAAGATATGCTTCATCTTTAATTAGGGCTGGCATAAATTATTTCTCAGGCCCACATTAACCCTTTTGTTGCCTGTGTGGGATACATACCTCACCACAAGGTCAGAAGTTTTGAACCAAACATTTCTCTTATCAGAAAATGTGTTTGTCAAAATTAAAATTTTCCATGGAAAAATGTCTGTTTGAAAAAACAAACAAAAATATCCTATTTGCCAATTTGAAAAATCCCAAATAAAATTGTTTTGTTTTGAAATATGACTTTTTCAATTTAAAATGACATGTATTTGTTTTTGGAAACAAAAAAAAATGTTGGTTTGCTATTTTCAGGTTTTGGAATCCTGGAATCTTCTCTTCACCTCTTCCACCCCCAACCCCCCCCCCCACTTTAAAACAAACTAACATCATTTTCCAGCTTTGTCCATTTGGAAAACATCAAGAAATACAAAAATGCCAAGTACTCTGAAAAACCAGGCCTGAGTAATCTCAAATTGGGAATTTAAATTTAGTAGACCTTTTGACAATTTAGGCCTTAAACTGTGTTTCTTAGTTCCTTTTCTGTAAAATGGGAATAATGTATAATCTCACAAGAATGTTGTAATGATTATTTAATGTTTGTGAAGCACACAGCTACGAGAGGAATAAGTGTTATAGAAAAGCCGATGAGGAAATTCAAAATTCTGTATTTGATGCAGGATATGGTAAAGGTCCAATAAATAAGGCATGCTTCCCAGAGAGAGGCAGCCGCAGTCTTAACCCCCTGCTCCTCTCCCCAGACCGAGCGCATGCGGAGAATCTCATGCTTCGCCTAATCTATTTGGCCTAAAGTGGCTTCCATGAGCTGTCTGAAGTGTGTGGGACAGGGTAACTGGTGAGGGTGGGGCGGGGAATAGAGAATTTTACAGCTGGTGGTGCAGTAAAAGGTAGAAATATACATTAGGTGACAGGTTAATTTACATAAAAAGGGTGCAGGGGTTAAAGTAAATCCTTGGGGAAAATGAATTTGGAAATTTAATGACAACAGAGGCAAAGGGCAAGTGAGACAGTCAAAAGTGCATGGATCTGTATTTTTAAATGCTTCTACACTTTATCACATGGATACTATCCTTACTACAGGGGGAGCAGTCTATATACCAGGATTATTTAGTTTTTGAGGAACTTTCACACTCACTTATCCATGTTCAATTTGTGAATTGTGAGATATGAACCTTATTGCAACATATTTGATATGGCTGGGGAAATGTTATACCCTCCCCTGGTTAAGGTGATAATTCAGGAATGTCTACAGGCCTTATTCAAATCCTTGAAGTCAATGGAAAGATTTCAAATGACTTCAGTGGGCTTTGGATTTGGCCAAATGTTATCGTTCTAGCAATGAATTGGATACCTTGAAATAGTGAGTGACCACTCTGATGCTGGAGGAGTCTAAAAGCACTTACGTGGTCCTGTAGGTTATCTTTGGCCCCTAATGTACTACCAGTCTGAAGAGAACTTCCTACTGAAGAATTCTGCTTTAAAAAAAAAATCAATGTTACAATATGATCCTTTGAATGGAGCCAACCCATAGTTATTTAATGTATAGAGTTAGAATACTAAAGATTGCAAAATGGGCATCCAGGGTCCTCCATGTTTATAATATAAGTATATGTAATGAAATATACTCTTCAAATAAAAACTTTATAAATTAATATTGTGACTCAGCAGTAGTGTAGCTGCAGTATTAGCTACTCCCATGAACATGCCATACTGAATCAGACTGTTGAGTTTCCAACTTTAGTCTTGTTGTTGCATACTTCTGGATTTCTCAGAATGCAGCAAATTTGTGCAGTGATGTACAGATATGGAGAGGGGGATGGGGTAGGGCAGTAGGATATTTTTTGCACAACTAGGTAAGATAATCTAATGGATAGCCTAGGACTCTGGGTTCAATATGAGATCTATCGCAGACTTCCTGTGTGACCTTGGGCAAATCACACAAATCCCTCTTTCTCCATCACCATCTATAAAAGGGGGATACTCATATTCTGTATCTCATGGCAAGTTGTGAGGATAAGCTATAAATATTAGCATACAATTAAGCAACCGCTTTAAACATCCAAACAAGCTCTTATGAGCTCTTATGTCAGAGAATTTCATAGGCCGAGTACAGTACCTGCTGTGTTCCATTAAGGAATTCCACTGAAAGGTGGAAAACCCTGTGCAGATCCCTTTTCCTCAGTCAATGCACAGCATGGAAACAGATGACTGCCTTAACTTCTGCATTAAAGTTATGCTCATCCCCATCCCAGGCCATTGTGTGTGGAATTAGGCATACACTACCACCATTCTTGTAAGAAACAACTTAGGTTCTTGACTCCAGGAGAAGATTCCTGGCTGTGGATCCAAAACAAAGATAGGCACCTCCCTCCTCCAGCCTGGATTCAGATACCTAACTCCCTAACAGGGTTGGGGCTTAGGACACACTCCTCATCACGATCTGATATTGGCTAGCTAAGTCAGCTCTCTGCTTAGCATGCTGGCTTTTGTGAATACCATTCTTGGGGCTTTTCTCTTCAAGATGCATTTACGTGACTAACACATGGTTTGTGGAGTCCACTGGGTGCCAAAACACCCAAGTCCCTTTGTAGATCTGGGCCTATCTACTTATCCACCAATACCTTTTAGCAGCACTCATAGAAAGCTGGCTTTATACTCCCTCCCTGCTAAGGCTTGTGAGAGGTCCAGCTAATCATTTAGAAGAGGCTACTCTGTTTCCTAAAGAATATACATGGAGGCAAATTTTGAAAGGTGGCCTTTTAATTTATTTAGTGAGTTCATTTAGCAGAATAATGTATAGGGACAAATGGAGGCTCACTGCACATGACAAGAACAACCACAATGCTAATGCGAGCACATCTTAAATATAAAGAGGGAAAGAGGCTCACTTTTAATGGCACAACACCCCTAAAAGGAGCATGACTGGATTAATAGATGGTATGTCACTAATTTTACTACCCACCAAGTCTCAGTGCATGTGGGGGTAAGTACTACTTCTGAATGTTGCCCCTGAACATTGGTTGCCATTTTGCCAACAGGAAACTGCCAAGATTTGTCATTAATAATACATCTGCTATTTAATTTTAGCTAATGGCAAGAAATACACATGTGAAAAGGAGAAAGAGAAGAGTTATTGTTTCTGTCTCACATTCATTATAGCTAAAAGGTATTTTTCTTTTCTTTACCAGAGCTGCAGTATTAACAAGATAGACAGGAAAGTGGTACATTGAATTAATGGGAATACTAAATCAAATGAAAAACCAGAAAAGGACATACAGTACGAAGAATAACATATGTGGGAAACAGACTTCTCTATAAATTAATTTATTGTGTGGTTGGCATTTTGTTAGAATCCTTAAATGCTTTTTTCCACCATTTCCTCTTAAAATAGATGCATAAGAAACCTAAACAGACACAGGAAAAACTATGTTGTAAAAATTTTAATTGAACTTAGGCCTTGATGCTACAAGCTCAGACACACAGGCCAAGCCTCATTATAGTTTCCTCAATCAGGAGTGTCAGTGATAGGTTTTAAAAGTTTACGGTTTTATCAAAGCTATATATAATTTCAATTTTTTGTAATATTTAAAAACCATTTGCAACATGCCAAGCCAAATATCATGCTGATAACTGCAGACTCCTCTCCTTCAACAACGCTGCAAGTGAGTTGTGAAAGTAAACATTTCTGGAGGTTTTGTGCAGCATGATTTGAGAGGGTTCTAAAGAATATTTTAAATATATTTTCTTAAGGTCAAAACTCGGAATGTTGATGGTGAAAGAGTTCGAGCTTCTCCCCCTCATACTATCTCAGTATTTTGTGTTGCCACCCATCACCATCATATGATGAGAGTCTTCCACATATGATAGATTGTCAAAAGAAATATCCCTACTACTCATCACAGAATCTTCATGATATTCCCTATATTTGGCACAGACTATCCTTCATATCAATTCAGACAAGCATTAGGTCCAACTTGATTTCTCTAATTTGGTTTCACTGGGCAGTTTTAATTCATTTATTTGTTACTTCCCCTTTTTAATTCCTAATTATCTTTAAATAATGTGTTTGAAGGCTCATAAGTTTAACTTAAAATAAATAAAAATAAAACCAAGTAGATTGATCAGATTGAATTCCCAAGATATCACAGTTTTGTTGATGGTTTCTTTTTCAAACACTTATGCGACTGGTTGCAATTTTTGAGAAATTAGAGTGATGCAGACGCCTCTAAACAACAAAACAAAAAACTTGCAAAAAATCTGAATTTTATTTTCTCAGTGGACAGAAGTTATTGTTACATGTGAAAGTACTTCAGGGAACATGCATCCCACTTGTCAGGTGGAAAAGTCATTGTCCTGGTATACCAAAAGAAGGACAGAAGACTCTAGATGTGGTTTTAATCAGGCCACAACTTTATTATTATATGTCTGAGATTACCCAGCACATAAAAGTGGTCAATGCTGGTAATCCCATGCTCATACATTAACTACCTGGGGGGCTTCTGTCAGCCCTCCCACTTTTTTCCCATCAGGTTCCTCAGCCAATCCATTGCTGGGACTTTATCATCCACCCACCCTTATAGAAGGGTTAAGGTGGGCTATAAGAAAGGAGGCAGTGTCTCCCTGCCATACCATTCATAGGAGCCCCAAGCCCTCCTCTTGTTCTATTTCTTTAACCAACACCTCTTTTTAAAGTCCTTTACCAGGCCATTTATCCAATCACTGTATACCTTCCCTATGGAGTACCTGCACTGGCCATCCGCCCCGCACTTACAACATCATAGCCTAACACCCTTCATTCCACATATCAAAAAAGCCCTCCTCAAACCCGCTGTGGGGAAGGCAAACAAAAACAAAACAAAACAAAAAAAAACCCACAACCCATTCCACCAAGGCCAATCTGGTGGTGAGGGAAAAATTCCTTCCCAGCCTCACTAAAAATCAGCGGCTAGTGCAATGCCCACAGCAGCTAGTTACCACTTATTTAGCTACTTAAAGGGGAGAGAGGGTAGATGCAGCCTCAACCTGCTCCATGTAAATGCAAGATTCTCCACATGGGCTGCCCCTTTTAAACCCTTCTGCCCATCCTGTTTCCAGGGGGTGAGTTCCTTGTCCCCTTTTGCAGCAGTTTGACCCTTGCAGCCATATCACGTTATTTTCTTCATTGAGCCAGCCTGCCAAATTCCCCCTGCTTAAAGGTGCAGTGCAGTCATTTTCTGGGTACACTGCAAGAAAGACAGGAGACACTTGTTATGGATTTTAATCAAGCTGCAACTTTATTATATAGATGAGTGGGACTACCCAACAGATAAAAAATACAGTGCAGGCAAATCCATGCTTATTCAAATCAGTTCTCTGGGGCTTCCACCAACCCCCTTTGTTTCCATCCAGGTACCCCAGCCGACCCATGGATTGGACCTTACCATCCACCACTCTTGTAAGAGGAATACGGTGGGCTATGAGAACAGGGCTGGGGTGGGTTGGCTCCCTGCCATACCACAATCAGAGGAGTCCCCAACCCCCTTTCCCCTTCTGTTCCTTTATCCAGGACCTCCCTTTAAATCCTTTACCCGGCCATTTATCTGGTCACTGGCTGCCTTCCCTATGGACACTGGACATCTGTCCAACCTTACAAAATAAGTTGCGACATATGGCCTACCACCTTTTCTTCTCACCAGAAAAGGTCCTCTCTCACACCTGCTATGGGGAAGGCGAAAAAAACCTCACTCCACCGAAGCCAATTCTGGTGGTGTGGGAAAAATTCCTTCCCAGCCCCCCCGTTTAAAAGGAGCAACTAGCGTAATACCCACAGCAGGTCCTAACCCAGCCTGCCATTCACCTCCACTAGGGGAGGGAGGGTGGGTGCTGGCTTACTCACTGTGTGGAACAAAGCCTTGCCCCACCCAGGTTTTCTGTCCACCTTCTGCCCTCCCCGCCCCCACCATAAAGCAGAGCTGTCCCTCCCAGGTAAGCCCCAGACAAACTCTGCCCCACCTTAGTTGTGGTGCAGTCATTTGTTTATTGAATCTTCCTTCTTTATTATCTAGCAGTCTTCATTATAATTAGTTTGTGGAAGACGGTAATGCTCTTTTATAAGGAATTTTTTTTTAAATCCACTCTATTAAGAAAACATATGCTTTAAAAAGGGATTTATTACTGAAAGAACCACATGTTCAGGTTAACCCCTTGAGTTGCTAATCAGCCTTGTCCTACAAACCTTATTTAGGTAAAACTCCCATTGATTCAGTGTGAGATTTTGATCACTGCTTCTGAGTTATCTGCATAAGAAAAAAATTAGATGTCAGATGTTACAGACAATAAAACTGCTATTTTCAAGCTCCCTATACTATTTTCATTGAAATCTACTGGCATGAAACCTTATATGGGTGATATCCTTTCCCTCAATCTTTTTGAGTGCTATGCATAGGCTCATCTCATTGTTCTAACCCAGACTGCCAACGCATCTATGACTTGACACTGAGTTCCTTTTCATCTCCATACTTTACAGATCCAGGTGATAGGATTGGTTCCTGGGAGGGGAGCCAGTTAAGTAGATGAATGATTTCAAACCAGGATTTGGGGTTACTAGAGGAAGAGAAGCAATTTTGAGGCTGAGGTCATAATGTCGATGGTTGTTAATCAAGCCAGAGTATTGTCTCTCTCCCTCTCAGAGTGTATATTATGAGTTTGGGGGAATACAATAAATAAAAACATGCAAGCCCACACATAAATGCTGCCAACTACATGCAAAAACACCCTGCAAATCAGCCTCACGGGGTTTTGCTATGCATTATACTACAATTGACAGGTTATAATGGATTTTATGTTCCTAGGCTGTTTCCTCAGGCAGAGTGAAATGCACCATTTTGCAATGTGTTATAGATGTGGGGGAGAGATTTCTGTCCAGGCTGCCTGGGGACAGAGCCGCTGAGTTGACTTTTCATGGGTATAAGGGGAAGGCGGTCTGAGGGAGTGAGGGGTGGTTCCTGTCCAGGCTGCCCCCATCTCTTTCCTGGACTCTGCCTTCCTGCAGGGCTCTATTGCTGTGTGTTGCCCCCAAGAAGATCTACCCAACTGTTGACCTTCTCTTCCACTTCCTTCCAAGGGGCAGAGAAAAGGAGCTCACCTGCTCAGGAGGCAGTTACTATTTCCCTGAAGAGGAATAGAGAGGTCAGACAGTAAGTAGGGCCAGTGGGGAGAAGGGAAGCAGAGAGGGGAGCTTCCCAGACAGTGAAGAGCCCATCAGCTCAGGGCCATGTTTCACTCTGTTCTTCCCCTCCTGTGAGCAACATAGCAGATCCAGACTCTAATTCCTTCCTCATCCCTCCTCTCTCCCAATATTACCCTAATTGCTATCCTAAGACTAATGTCAGAACTTGGACTCCCTCCCACAAAGCCAGAGAGATTCTGATTTCTCAGGGACCTTCTCTCCAAGCAACCTGGTCTCTCCTCTATTGCCACCTGTTATGCAAGACCCCATCAGAGAACAGGATGCAGTGGATAGGGAGGCAAAATCTGCTCTGTTGAACAAGGCACCACAGAACGAGTACAGGTGGGCCAGAAAGTTCAGAGTTTGCATGCCATGTCCAAACTATTTGAAACTTCAGAGGAAGCCACGCTGGCATGAAGCTCTGTCACCACAATCATCTTCCAGATCGGGGAGGGCAAACTTTTTGGCCCAAGGGCCAAATCAGGGTTGCAAAACTGTATGGAGGGCCGCGGAGGGAAGGCTGTGCCTTCCTGGCTCCTGCCCCCATCCGCCCCCTCCCACTTTCCACCCCCTGACTGCCCCATTCAGAACCCCCACCCATCCAACCCCCCTTGCTCCTTTTCCCCTCACCGCCCCTTCCCGGGATCCTCACCCTAACTGCCCTCAGGACCCCACCCCCCTATACAACCTCCCCTGCTCCCTTTCCCCTGACTGCCCTGACCCCTATCCACACCCCCAGCCCCTACAGGCCCCCCGGGACTCCCACACCTATCCAACCCCACCTGCTTCCTGTCCGCTGACTGCCCCCGAACCTCCACTGCATCTAACCACCCCCTGCTCCCTGTCCCCTGACTGCTCCTGCCCCTTATCTACCCCCTCCGCCCCCGCTCCCTTACCATGCCGCTCAGAACAGCAGGACTGGCTTATTGGAAAGCCTGAGAGGTGCACAAGCCGCACTGCCCATGCAGTGGCATAACTACAGGGGAGAAGGAACAGCAGGGGAGGGACCGGGGATAGCCTTCTTGTCCGGGAGCTCAAGGGCCAGGCAGGATGGTCCTGTGCCCACCTCTGTTCTAGATCTATCTTGTATTTTCTTGTAGCAAGGATTGATAGCCTTGGAGATGGGCTGATAAACAGCCATCTCCTTCACCCTGACTCAGAGCCCCTTCCTAGTGCTGCCACTAACAGATTCTGCCCCCTCCTCCCAATTGACTCAGAGAGCGTGCTCACACACACACACAAGTCAGGAATTCTGTCTAACAAGTGATTCAAATTGGCTTCTGCTACACCTCCTCATCACGCATCCCACATTACTAGTCAAAAATCAGCAGTGGTTCAGTTGACAAACAAAACATACCTTGAAGAAATAAAACAAAAGATCTAGCAGGAAGCTAGATTATTTCTAAATGACAAGCAGGGTGGATAATAATGATACAAGATAACTAGCCCAATCCTATGAAGTACTGCTGAGTACCTTCCACTCCTATTGTCTTCAGTGGGAGTGCTGGTTGTTCGATACCTCACAGGCTGTGGTACTAAGGGAGGGGAACAAAAAATGAATTAATGGTTTCCTTTTTGCTAAGAACACGTAGTGGATTTGTACAGCTTGGCAAGACATTTGGAGACCAGACTGCCAAGCCTACCTTAAACAAGATCATTTTAGTAAAAGAAAAAAACCCTAAATTTGCTATTCTAGCAACAAAACTTCTTAACCTGAGCTATTTCTGTAATTGATATCTAATTTGAGCTCAAAGCATTTTTCTTTAAGTTGAAAAGTGAAAGGGCAAAAAGGTGGAATGTTCTGTTACCAAGAAAGGAGTTTCATCCTCGTAACTCTGTGTCTATTTTGCAACAGAAAGCATCCACTTTCATGCTTCCAGTATTGACAAAATAAGGCAATCCATCTTTTCTATTGAGTTATTTCTAGATCTTTAAACACAAGGCTTGCTTTATCAGGCAATTTTAAAAGTTTGACTGACCCTATTGACTGTGTCCTAGGATATCTATCCCACTTATCACTATACCTGGGTATTACACATGAGTCTGAAAAGGGAAAAAATCTTAGGTATTATGACATAGGGTGACTGACAGATGCAACTGTTTTATGTCTCAGTGTTTTATTTTCTTACCAAAAGCTCAGAACATGGAGGAGCAGGCTAGCAAAATGGTAGGAAACTAGGCAGGATTTTGAACCTAGCCTGGACTTAATCAAAACTTTGACTAAGTCTGGCCATCTCCACAAAAAGTACTGATTTGTATAACTGGAGAATTCCAAATGTTTTGGTTGGAATTTTTCCAACTAACTCTACTGCTGATCCTTCTTTGATTCAGAGGGTTCAGGATCCTTCTTTGATTTGATGTGAGAGGGTTCAGGAATGACAGCAGTTTGAGAAGAGATAGTGCATTTGTATTATTTACCACAACACAAAGCACCCCTTAATACTAGCATTCTTGTGGAACTGTAAAAAAAACCTATGCAAATGTTGCTTTCCCTTTGTACATTTGCTAGTTTGCCATTAGTGGATATTATCTAGCTAGCTAATTTATCTCTGGCTACTTACTTTTAAAGGTATAATAATTGATATTGTACATTAGAAATTTCTGCATTAGAAATTTTGAACCATATACAGATTGAAGCATTATTTTGTGGTACAAAAAGGTATGCATATGCAGTACTGTAAACTATGATACTTTTGGACTGAAACAGAGGAAAGGCTTTCCATCAACTTCAATATGCATTGATCAGTTTCCATATTTTGTTCTTTGGATCTTCTAGTTTGCCCTTCATATAGTTTTTATTTACCTACCTAAATGTTTATAGTTTTGGAGGACAAGGTTGATTGCCTCCCTGTCCCAAAATGTTCCAGTGAACAAAGGTAATAACTGGAGATATACCAATCTCCTAGAACTGGAAGGGACCTTGAAAGGTCATCGAGTCCAGCCCCCTGCCTTCACTAGCAGGACCAATTTTTGCCCCGGATTCCTAAGTGGCTTCCTCAAGGATTGAACTCACAACCTTGGATTTAGCAGGCCAATGCTCAAACCACTGAGCTATCCCTAAGTATTTGACTTTGTCCTTTATTACATAAAAAAAATATTGAAATTAATGAAAACTGTCATGTGACAATTAAATGGTGAACTTGGAGATTTGTGCAGTTTAGGAATTTATTATATACCCACTATCATACTTCAAAGTCATAGATCAAACCTGACATTATTTCAAGCCTAATTAAAATTACCTGTCAAATGACATATGGTAAGACATTTTACTCCATATAGTTTACGAGGAATTCACATCTGTCTATTCTATACATGTCAAAGCCTCAAATGAGACAGAATTTTTCCCAGAAAATCAACTCCATTGCAGACACTACATAAGTAAAAAAAAAAACCAAAAAACAACCCCCCTCCAGCCCGCTCCCTGTATATTGCTCAAATTTATCTGAGCTGCAATCTTATTATATAGTCAGTGAACATGTAATTACACCATCTATTATTATAATTGCTTTGTCCTCTGAAGACATCTGAAAATTAATAAGACTGAGCAAAGTTATACTTAAAAAAAATCTTGTACCGTACATCTAGAGAAAGATCCTCCCTTAAACATATCAATACCATACGCAGCTTGCAGTGTGTTTAATGTTCCACTATGGAACAAGTGATTTCTGAAGAAAGATATTTTCGTTTTGAATCAAGAATACTTAGAGGAGGTGAGACCAAATTTATGCAAGAAATTCAGATGTAGTCATTAGAATTTCCCATTTGGGGAGAACATATGGCATATGCTTGATTTCTCATGGAGGTGTCTGCTCTTTGCCTCATGCATTAGCACAGTAAGTAATAACCTTGTAAAGAACTGCACTATCAAATGTTTTCTTTAAAAAAAATTGTTTATGCTTTTAAAAATTCATTCAATGATCTCAAGTGCCATATTTTAGATCCTGAGAACAGAAGTGTGGAACCTCATCAGTTTTAATTAATAAGAGTTTTGATGAAATTTTCCCTTGGGTTGAGATTAAAGGAATTTGGTACCCCTTAGTTTGCACTTAAAGACACCAGTCCTATAAAACAATTAAGCACCCAAGTCAAATAATTTGTATACAAGAATATTTGCAGAATCAGGGCCTTAGTATGTAGAATCCCAAATTGCTATACAAAAAATCTTTAATCAGATCCTTTCTAAAGCCAAATAATTTCATCTTTTTTTGTAATGAAACTTTCTGTTTTGGGGGGAAGTGTATATCAAATGCCCTTTACCACTAGCACTAAGTTCTACAGTATATAGGATTTTTTTGTTATCTTAAAAAATTCTTCTGCATCATTAACATTGTAACATCTCTCATCTACTTTTATTTCAAATTGTGAATTGCAGTGAAAGGTTTTGTAAGATTTTTTTTTCCTTTAAGTTTTGGTCTTTAGCAAAGTTGGTGTCAGATTGACCATATAGCATGGTAGTAATACACATTACTTGGCAAGGAACCGATTTAAAGGACTCATTTCCTCTTGGATTGTGTTTTGTTAAGTATAGTAGCTCATGAAAGCAATTAAAGTACCAACAGGAACTCAACCACAGCCAACTGGTTCACATACTTTCCTGATTCATTATGCTGAAAGAATCAGCTTAACTTTAGATAATACTTTGTGCAAGAGGCGGCAACGCAGCTTCCACTTGAACTAACCAAAGTCCATTGATACCCACTCAGCATATTTTTGTCAAATGCAAACAAAGATTTTATACTTAGAGTTGGACAAATATTCACAGATAATGTTTGCAGGATTTGCTTTAGTTTTTAAATTTGCTTTGGCTGTGTTCGTATTCTGCTTGCATGTACTTTTCACAGTTCTGGTTATCTGGTTTGGCAGACAAATGTTGATAGAAAATTAATTTTAAAGTATTTGGGACACCATAAGTAATTGTTCCTTCATTCAGTTAAGGCATATAAATACCATGTGATTATCAGACAGACAATGTAGAATTCACACTGAGCTCAAATAGCAATCTCCCTAACTTAGGCACCTTCCCCACACACAAACACCATTCATGCATCTAGTTTAGGGGTGGGCAATTTTTTTGGCCCGAGGGCCACAAAAGGGTTACAAAACTGTATTGAGGGCTGGATAGGGGAGATTGTGCCTCTTCAAACAGCCTGGCCCCCACCGCCTATCTGCCCCTTCCCACTTCATGCCCCCTGACTGCCCCCCTTAGAAACCCCCACCCATCCAACCCCCTGCCCCCTGATCACCCCCTGGGATACCCTGCCCCTTATCTAATTCCCCCCTCCCATCTCCTGCCCCCTTACCAAGCGGCTCAGAGAGGCAGGATTGGCTTATTGGAGAGCCTGAGACGTGCGCGGGTGCAAGCCGCGCTGCCCACATGGTGGCATGGCTGCAGGGGAGGGGGAAAAGCAGGGGAGGGGCTGGGAGTAGCCTTCCCAGCCGGGAGCCCAAGGACCGGGCAGGATGGTCCTGCGGGCTGGATGTGGCACACAGGCCGTAGTTTGCCCACCTCTGATCTAGTTTCTTTTGATGAATGAACCCAGAGACGGTGCTATTTGGATAAACTCCCCAGAAGTTCAAGTTCTTTTTCCAAGCTTTTTGAAGGTCTTCTCTGACTTTCTCCTCCCCCAAACCCAACCAATTCATTCACTTTTCCCCTTAGAGCCATCCATCTTTCCCAGACCTACAGATAATTTCCCTGTAACCCATTCCCATCTTGAATCCAACTCCTCAAACTCCTCTTTTTTCCCAGTTAACCCTATTTTAGAGCTGGCCAAGAAACAAGGGGTGGATTTGGAGCTGGCCAATGAACAAGGAGGGGGACAGATTCTGAACAGTTTAAAAAAAATCTCCCTCCCCCAGCTCGACAAACATTTAGACAGACTTGTTCTCAGCTAGAATCAATGCTTATTATAGAGTCTCAGAAGGCCTGGCAGAGAGTTCTCTCTAGTCAGAAGGGATCTATAATGCATGTGTGTAATACTTAAACAATTTCATCCGTTCTGAAGGATATTAGTTTTTCCAACACTGGTCCCCATGTTGAAGGACAAGGAGTCTCTCTCAAAGCAATAAAATCTTTCAAAATAGAAGAAACTTTAGATCTACTAGAAGCACTGACAGAGTGGTTGCATGTAGTATTCAGGGCCTAGTCACAGATAATGACACCAGAATTAATAAAAATGTGCTTAAGTAATTCTGACAAATCTCACTGAAGTAAATAGCACTGAAATGCCAGAGAAATCCATACACCCTGATCTTCTGTTAGTCATGCTTAATATCACTGTGCAGGCTACAATGAACAAAAATATTGGCTAATTTTGTACATAATTCATATTACAATATTTGTAATAAAACACGTGATCCACTTTGGGTGTGCTTGATATATAATCTAAATATATTTTTTAATTACTGTAATGATAGTCCTCATATAATAATATAATACATTTGGATGTAGCTATATATCCATAAATATTCCCAGGACACTGAGAAATGTGATGTACCAATGGGCAAACATTGTAGATAAGTACCTTCAGAGGATAATTTAGACAAATCATTATCAGCTTTACTTTCATTAACTTAGTCAAGCAAAGATCAACAATCATCTTGTTTACTTGGTCTCTGTTTATTAAAAAGCATTTATTCCATGAAGAATGACTATACGTCATTCCCAGAGTATATGAATATGCTACGATGTTTGAATGACAGATCTTGTGAAGTTTCTATTTTGACATAGTAATGTTGCCATTTATGCATGAAATCAACGTTGAGAGATTAACTTCTGTAATATTTACATAAATTCTATTTGCAAATTCCTATTTTATATTATTATAACCACATTTTCATCGTGACACCTTTGCATGCTATAGTTTCATTAATATTCAGTGAGAGAAGAATGTTATTTTAGTTGTGTGAAATGCATATTCTTCCTTCCCCCAAAACTTCATCCTTCGACAGGAAATGCAAACAACTTATTAAATTATCCTGCCGAAGAACAAAAGAAGCGTTCTGATAAAAACAGACCATTGGCAGCAGTAATGGAGTCTGAGATACATTTAAAACATTTCCCCAAATACACATAACACATTACCCAGATATGTACAGTTTAGCTGGATTTTCCCAACACGGACAGTAATAACATTTATTACAGATGCGGTAGCAGTTGTATAACCCCAATACACAACAGTAAGACCAACATACATTCGTTATTACACAGGCTAAAATTGTTCATTGTTTCCTGTTGATCAGAATTGCAATGCTATAATCAAAAATTGTCAGTCAATATTAATTATAAAAAATCTGTTCAATGAACAGTAGTTAATGAAATTGAGAAATCTTTGCAAGGGGTGATATGTGACATTACTTTTTAAAACTGTGGAATGTGGGACTAAACTGATAGATCCTGAACATTTCATCAGGTTTATTAACAAAGATAATGGGCCAAATCGTCAGCTGGTGCAAATTGGCATAGATCCATCAACTTCTTATTGATGGATGATTCCTGATTAGTGATTAATTTAAAATGGGCCTATTCAAGTGAGTAAGGGTGACAGAATTAAGTCCTAATTTATCAGTGCGACAATGCAGGAAGGAGAGGACAAGATATGGAGGACAGAAATGTAATAAATAATTCATAACTGAACATTCCCACTAGCAAGATGTTAGTGGCTTATATTCTCCAAGATACACTTATACTGCAATGTTGCAGATTAAAAATAGTCACTTTTTGGCAGTTACAAGCCACTCATATTTGGGTGGTGAGAAGCGAAAGCCCAGTGACTTCTCTGTTGCAGACAATGGCCACCCATATTTCTTTTTCATAGGGAAGCAAAACATCTAATGTGGAGGCTATCAGTTCGAGAATGCAACATTTCATCTTTGGAGTCAAGCTGCTAGGCCAGGTCAAGAGGGAGCATGACATGCTGGGGCTTGCTCTACACTTTCAGGTAGCTGCTATCTCTTCTATTAACAAAAAGCAAGATGCAACACTTCAGTTCCTGGCAAACTGCCATTCTGGTTCACAGTTTTGGTGACCCTATCTTAATAGGAGTCTCGTGATTCTATCAAACATAGAAAGTAGATACCAGTGTACGGGGAGATGTCAGCAAACCAGTAAAGTGCCTGAACCCACTATTGCTTATTTCTAAAAGCAGCCAAGTCAGCAGGCTAATCCAAGGAAGGAGGGGAGAGGGGTTGGGGTGCCACAGAAAGGGTAACTTGACCCCACATCCTTCCTGTTAAGAATTGTGTTAAAGTTGCTGATACATGCATTTTAAAGGAGCAGGATGTGCCCTCTAGAATGTGTTTAACAGGGTCTCAAGGCTGCAAACTCTGGAAAAACCCACACCTGGTTAAGCAATAATCAGAAGGAACCTCTTGTTTGACATTGAAACTACTTGCTTAACAAGTTTTCTTTAAGGGACGTGGCATTCTATTACTAATATATAAATAAGGGAGAAAAGTTTGAGGTAGTGGGACTCTTCAGGACTGGACTCTCCCTCTGTATGCATCTTGTCCCCACTGGCAGACGGACTGCCTCTGTGCCACTTGAGAGCCACACTCAGCTTCGGTAATTATCAAGGGTTGGGGGTGTTTTACTAACCCGTTGCAGACATGTGTAAGTGCTCGAGACTAAGTAAAGTATAGCTTTAAGTGAAAGCACTCTTGTGTTGTCCTGTTTGTGCCAGCCATCTATCGGTCAGACGGCCAGGTCTCCCCTGATTTATTTCCTGACACCACCTCGCACAGAGTAAAAGTTACCAAGAGCTTTGGATTGAAAGAACCCCAGGTAACACCAGTACTATGCACAGTGCTACCAAAGTTATGTGTAACAGTTTGTAGTAGAAGCTTCACATACTGCATTGTTTCCAAGACAGAATATAGACACTGTTCAATTTCTATTGTATCATTATATAGATTAACGTTTGTTTTTTTTTACTTCTGATCTTTTGATCATTCCTCAAACACTTTCCTAGTTACTACAAAACATCTTCTGTAACTCCTCACAATTTTTCAAAAACTTTGGAGTATCAAACACCAATTCTATCGCGTGAGAGAAATGAAGTACCTCGATTGGAAAATGATATTGCTCGAGAGATAATCAGTAATGAGTATCAACCTGTCAGGATTAGTAATGTAATATCAAATATCAAGGGCTGAGAAAGATTTCATACCCAGCCTGTGTTCTTGTTGAATTCTATGTAACGTGTTTCTAGATACATCTTCCCTGTTAACCTTAGATGTGTTTAATCCTGCCTCGATCACTACTTTCCTGCTTCAGATTAGCTATTATATCATAACATCACAGAAAAGGATCAAGAGACCCTTTGCATATATCCACACTAGCTCTACTGCTCTATATCAGTACTTAAAATGGATTTTGGTAGATGTGCACAGCTGTCAGTATGAGGAAAACTACCAGAGCTGTAATTTGTGAACTACCTTATTTTAAAGTTACATAGTTTGATAGATGACAGTCTAGACAGGCATTGTAATCATGTAATGGATACTGAGCTTATCTCTCACAAGTAGTGAATTTGTGGACTGAAAATAATATTGTGGGAAAAGCATTTGAGAACTGAGGAGAGGCTCATTATGATAATACAGCATTAACATATGCTTTGAGGATCATTGTTAAATAGGTTTATGTGAAAAGGGGCTACCAAATTTGACCTTGCAGCAATACAAATACAATATTATAAAAATTCACTAAACCACCACCACCACAAAAAAACAAAAAAACAAACAAAAAAACCATGGGAAAAATATGAAGCATAAAAGTTTTCACTGAAAATGTGGAAGGACAGAAGGGGATGGGTTTCAGTAGGGAATGTATTATATACCAGAGGGCTGATGCTAACAAAAGCACGATTGCCTGTAAATTTCACACACAATGTCAGACACCCTTCGATTGCAGCTGATATTGACTGTAGCCATGACCAACATTGTTAAAGGCTTTAAAGTATTGATCTTGACATGCAAGTGAACGAAGAGAGACACAGAGATGGATTTTAAGTGGCAGTGTAGTGGTCCCTTGCTTTCCAGTGGGGAGGAAGGCTACTCTGCCTCGTTGTACAGGGCGGTAACCCTCAGGCTCAGGGCTCGCCGGCGGAGCCAAACCATATGTAGTCTATAGTTCTGTGCCCATCTAACAGAGGCAAACAAACAACAACAGTCTGGTGCTCTTTTCCCCTCCCTGGGGAGGGGTAGAGTGCTGAGTAGTCGTTAGCTCACAGCCCCTCAGCTGGGGCTGGCAGTACTTAACAGTCTGTAGCTCTAGCCCATTGGGCAGGACTGAGCAGAGAGCAGGCTGGAGCCTAAGCCAGTGGTTCTCAAACTAGGGCCGCCACTTGTTCAGGGAAAGCCCCTGGTGGGCCAGGCTGGTTTGTTTACCTGCTGCGTCCACAGGTTCGGCCGATCGTGGCTCCCAGTGGCTGCAGTTCGCTGCTTCAGGCCAATGGGGGCTACAGGAAGGGCAGCCAGCCCGTCCCTCGGCCTGTGTCGCTTCCAGGGGCTTTCCCTGAACAAGCGGCAGACTGGCTTTGAGAACCACTGGCCTAAGCTTTCTGGCCAACGCATCCAGCAACCACCCACTGTCTGGGGCTCTAGTTCTTTGGGTGGGGCAGCGCAGGGAGCAAACTTGAGCCTCACCTTGTGAGCTAAGGCAGCCAGCAAATACACACAGTCTAGAGCTGTAGCCCTTTGGGTGGGGCAAAACAGTGAGCAGGCTTTAGCCTCCGTTTGTAGGCTAATGCAGCCAGCAAGCACACAGTCTAGGGACTCCAGTAGGGGTGAGCATCAACGAAGTCTAGTGTCCTGGCTTGATGGACGGTAGATTCACACAGACCTCCTAGCCTAGGGTGGAGTGGCAGGGGGTAGCAGGACATGGACCCACCCGATTCCACCGCGTCCCAGCCCGATGCCCTAACAGTGGTGGAGTGGTCTGCCACTGAGTCAGCGGGGATCCAGCTGCAACAAGCTGACCTGGAGTCAGTCAGGAAGGTAGCTGGATAGTTGTCAGCTGCCCCTGTGCTAATTCCTACCTCCCCAGGGTTTGGTACCTCTATAATCCCCAGGCCCTGTGGCTCCTCTGGATACCCAGTAGATAGCAGTTACGGCAACTCCTCTTCAGGACCAGTCTCCTCTGGCGGCAGGTTGTTGTACAGCACAGGTTAAGCTCCAGGGTGCCTCAGCAGAGTGGAGGCATCCTTCTCCTTCCCTGGCTCCTGCTCAACTGAGCTGTTGAGCCTCCCTTTATACTTCCTGTCCTGCCCCGGTACTTCTGGCGAAGGTGGTGGGGTGGGTTCAGCTCCGCCCACCAGAGGAAGTCAAGTGGTCCTTTGCTCTCCAGTCCGGAGGGAGGCCACTGTGTGCATTGCTACACACAGTCATGAATTTTATTAAAATTTAACATCAGAGATGGGTGCTATCTGCCCAATCATCCCACACAAGGCATTTGTGTGGGTCCAGTGTGGGGTTTACACATACCATATAACTCATAAATCAGGGTAGATTCTCCCACGGCATACCCCAAGGATTCAACTTGTTCTTCTGAATTATCTCACCTTCCTCCCTGGAAAGGGGATGGAAAGAACAAAAGAGGGAACCCTATCTGCAAGGACTTCAGGTTTTCCTTTTGCTCACAGACCTGGTGATCACCAGAGAACTCCCATGTCTCGTATTTTCTAATCATTGTCCCTTTATCTGCACTGAACACCAGCTACAAGTTCTAATAAACTAACATTTACAGTTTTTCAACCCTAAGCCTACTTAGCCTAACTGGGTCTTGATTATGTTATGAGGAAAGAAAAAAACAAAAACAAAAAAACCCCACCACCAAGACAGGCAGCCTCAGCCTATTTCGCACCAATGGGACAAATTCCTTCCTGACTCCTGTAAAAGTTGATCACAGTCAGACCCAAAGCAACCTGAAAACACAGTTCCTCTACTATACAACTATAGGGAGGGAGAGCGGTTGAATTCAGCTAGAAGTGGAGTGAAAGTTCTGAGAAACCCTGGGCCAGTCTTTAAACAAACCATTGTGGGAAGACAGAAACTAATTGACTTCCCTCTCTTTGGCAGGCCAATAACAATGGGGCGCTCGGGAGGAGGAGTCTGCCCCTGTATACACTTCCTCCTAAAGCTGTCTAGCAGGTGGCAGATCCAAATAAATCTCCCATCTGTTAAAGTGGTGGGGGCATTACAACAGTGCTAAAAGGCCCTAATTGGAATAATATTGTACAAGGACAATACAAACCATGATAGACAGCCCATGATGCAAATTGCTTAGAATCTAGGAACAACATATGAGGGGTGATTAACTGAAGCAATCAAAAGTATAAAAATTTAATATAGATTTTTACATAACTAAATATATTTGATTTATTTTTTATTCTTCTAGTTGTTTATATTGTAGTGTTAGAATCACAAATAAATAGATGTTGACTTACCAAGTTCCCCTTAGCCCTCTGCCCTAACTACCTAAAACAAACAATCATAACAAAGTTTGCAGAGGACACCAATATTGGTGGAGAGGTATATAATGAAGATGACAAGTGACTAATATAGATATATTGAAATACCTTGGTAAACTGGGTATAAACAATATGAGTTTTTAATATGCCTAAAAGTAAATGCAAATCTAAGACAAAAGAAAATGGGCCACACTTATATGATGGCAGACCCTATCCTGGGAAGCAATGACTCTGAAAAAGTTTTGGGGGTCCTGGTGGATAATCAGCTGAATCAGAGATCCAAGTGTGATGCTGTAGACAAAAGGGCTAATGCAATCCTGTGATGCATAACCAAGGGAATCTTGAAATCAGACACATTAAACAAGCAATAAGGCATATGTTTTTACAGTGAGAGTTTACCAAGGGTTGTGGTGGATTCATTTTTTTTCTAAAAGATGTTCTCTAGGAATTATTTTATGGATGTTCTCTGTCCTGTGTTATACAGAAGGTCAGACTAGATGATCTCAGTGGTCCCTTCTGGCCTTGGTATCCATGAATCTCTCAGCCTAAATAATAAGCATTGGCTGAGGGGCAGGATTGCATCAGATATCAACGGATGCTGCAGATGTTGCATGTGGATTTGGAGGAGGAGTGAGAAAGGATCAGTGAATCTGAATGAGGGGAGGAAGGGTGAATGTGAAAGTAAAGCTGGTAAGAGTATAAAAGGAAAGAGGAGATGGAAACCGTGAGTGTCAATTTCACAAAATGTCAGACTTTAAATCAAATAAGTCTTTCTTTTTATATGGAAGACTCAAGTATATTGATCCATTGGGTTACATTCAGTCCCCAGATACATGACAGGTAGTGTGCCTATCCATATAATGTAGAGAGACAAGGTGGGTGAGGTAATAACTTTTATTGGACTAACTTCTGTTGGAGAGAGAGAGATGAGCTTATGAGCCACACAGTGCAACACGGTTACAGCTACACTACTTAGAGTTTAGGACAGTTGTCTCACTTAATTTACAATGTAACAAATCTCTGACAGTATACTTCCTTCGGGATTTCAGTGTGGCTGAGTGAGGATGTGGATGAGACAAAAAAAGATGGAAACAACCAGTGTTTAAAATAGTTGTGACATGTTGGGTCACAGAAACCCCATTGGGACTGCCACCTGATGTACTGAGATTACCTCTGAACCCGTTTTCCCTGGCAGCTTGGGACTTCAGAACCCTGCCTTGCTGAGCCAGACATGCCAGTCTTCTCCAACACAGACCCAGGGTCTGAACCACCCAAAACTGCAGACTTAACTGAAAAATGACTTAGAAAGTGCTCCTGTCTCTAGCACCCAGATACTCAGTTCCCAATGGGTTTCAAATCCCAAATAAATCCATTTTACTCTGTATAAGGCTTATACAGGGTAAACTGATAAAATGTCTGCCCTCTATAACACTGATAGAGAGATATGCACAGCTGTTTGCTCCCCCAGGAATTAATTATTTACTCTGGGTTAATTTATAAGCAAAAAATGATTTTATTAAATATAAAAAGTGGGATATAAGTGGTTCCAAGTAATAACAGACAGAACAAAGCAAGTTACCAAGGAAAATAAAATAAAACACGCAAGTCTAAGCCTAATACAGTAGGAAACTACTGTATTGGGGGGGAGACGGTTGGGAGAGGTCCAGGTACTCTCCACGCCAAATTTATACGTTGAGAGTGAGAACAACAGTATAACAACAGATATAGCCAGAGGGGGATGGGTAGGTATAAGGAAGAGGGGGGGGGGACGGATACTAGACTGACAGGTCATACTGTAGTACTGTGTCCCTACCAAGTTGGGTGAAAAGGGTGAAAGGAGCCAAACAGCAAAAATTAGGATGTTTGTTCACCAATACGAGAAGCTTAGGTAACAAAATGGAGGAACTAGAGCTCCTGGTCCGAGAATTGAAACCGGATATCGTAGGAATAACCGAAACATGGTGGAACAGTAGCCATGACTGGAGTACAGGTATGGAAGGGTTTGTGCTGTTCAGGAAAGACCGAAACAAAGGTAAAGGTGGGGGAGTAGCATTGTATGTCAATAATGAGGTGAAAAGTAACGAAATAACTAGCAATGCAATGGATAATATGGAGTCTGTTTGGGCAATGGTCACATTGGGGAAGAAAACTACTAGAGCGTCCACAGGGATAGTGATTGGGGTGTGCTATAGACCGCCAGGATCTAACCTGGATATGGATAGAGAGCTCTTTAATGTTTTTAAGGAGGTAAATACTAATAGGAACTGTATGATCATGGGAGATTTTAACTTCCTGGATATAGATTGGGAAACAAATGCTAGTAATAATAATAGGGCTCAGCTTTTCCTAGACGTGATAGCTGATGAATTCCTTCATCAAGTAGTTGCTGAACTGACGAGGGGGGATGCCATTTTAGATCTGATTTTGGTAAGTAACGAGGACCTTGTTGAGGATATAGTTGTAGGGGACAACCTTGGCTAGAGTGATCATGAGCTAATTCGTTTCAAAATAAATGGAAGGATAAACAAAATTGCATCTGAGACTAAGGTTTACGATTTCAAAAGGGCTAACTTTACTAAATTGAGGCAACTATGTAGGGAAGTGGATTGGACTAACATATTTAGGGATCTAAAGGCGGAAGACGCCTGGGGTTATTTCAGGTTGAAGTTGCAGGAGCTGTCAGAGGCATGTATCCTGAGAAAGGGAAAACGGTTCGTAGGTAGCAGTTTTAGACTGAGCTGGATGAGCAAGCGTCTTAGAGGAGTGATTAAGAAAAAACAGAAAGCGTACAAGGAGTGGAAAATGGGAGGGATCAGCAAAGAAACCTACCTTATTGAGGTCAGAGGGTGTAGGGAAGCAGTGAGAAAGGCAAAGAGCCGGGTGGAGATGGACCTAGCGAAGGGGATTAAAACCAATAGCAAAAGGTTTTTTAGCCATATAAATAGGAAGAAAACCAAGAAGGAAGAAGTGGGACCGCTTAAAACTTTAAACGGAGTGGAGATTAGGGATAATCTTGGCATGGCACAATATCTGAACGAATATTTTGCCTCGGTCTTTAATGAGGCTAATGAAGGGCTAAGGAATAGTGATAGAGGGACTGATGGGAATGAAGATATGGGGGTAGACATTACGGTATCTGAGGTGGAAGCCAAACTTGAACAGCTTAACAGATGTAAATCGGGGGGCCCGGATAATCTTCATCCTAGAATATTAAGGGAATTGGCGAGTGAAATTGCAAGCCCGTTAGCGATGATTTTTAATAAATCTCTAAACTTGGGGGTTGTACCGTTTGACTGGAGATTAGCTAATATAGTTCCTATATTCAAGAAGGGGAAAAAAAGTGACCTGGGTAACTACAGGCCTGTTAGTTTAACATCTGTAGTATGCAAAGTCATGGAAAAAAATTTAAAGGAGAGAGTGGTTACGGACCTTGAGGCCGATGGCAACTGGGACAAATTACAGCATGGTTTTACGAAAGATAGATCGTGCCAAACCAACCTGATCTCCTTCTTTGAGAAAGTAACAGATTTTTTAGACAAGGGAAATGCGGTGGATCTAATATATCTTAATTTTAGAAAGGCGTTTGATACGGTACCGCATGAGGAATTACTGGTTAAATTGGAAAAGATGGGAATCGAAATGAAAATCCAGAGGTGGATAAGGAGCTGGTTAAAGGGGAGACTGCAGAGCGTCGTATTGAAGGGTGATCTGTTGGGTTGGAGGGGGGTTACCAGTGGAGTTCCTCAAGGTTCGGTTTTGGGTCCGATTTTATTCAATCTATTTATCGCTGACCTCGGAACCAAAAGTAGGAGTGGGCTGATAAAGTTTGCGGATGACACAAAGTTGGGAGGTATTGCCAATTCGGAAAAGGATCAGGATATCCTCCAGGGAGATTTAGATGACCTTGTAAACTGGAGTATTAGTAACAGGATGAAATACAATAGTGAAAAGTGTAAGGTTATGCATTTAGGGATGACTAACAAGAATTTTAGTTATAAACTGGGGACGCACCAGTTGGAAGTAACGGAGGAGGAGAAGGACCTAGGAGTCCTGGTTGATCGTAGGATGACTATGAGTAGGCAATGTGATGTGGCCGCTAAAAAAGCTAATGCGGTCTTGGGATGCATTAGGCGAGGTATTTCTAGTAGAGATAAGGAGGTGCTAGTCCCGTTATATAAGGCGTTGGTGAGACCTCATTTGGAGTATTGTGTGCAGTTTTGGTCTCCCATGTTTAAGAAGGATGAATTCAAACTGGAACGGGTACAAAGAAGGGCCACTAGAATGATCCGAGGAATGGAAAGCCTGTCGTATGAAAGGAGACTTGAGGAGCTCGGTTTGTTTTCCTTAACCAAAAGAAGGATAAGAGGAGATATGATTGCACTCTTTAAATATATCAGAGGGATAAATACCAGGGAAGGAGAGGAATTATTTCAGCTCAGTGCTAATGTGGACGCAAGGACAAACGGATATAAATTGTCAGTCAGGAAATTTAGGCTTGAAATTAGATGAAGGTTTCTAACCATCAGAGGAGTGCAATTCTGGAACAGCCTACCGAGGGAAACAGTGGGGGCAACGGACCTCCATGACTTTAAGATTAAGGTAGATAAGTTTATGGAGGGGATGGTATGATAGGATAACGGGTTTAGTCAATAGGTCAATAACATGCCACAATGGTAATTAGTACAAAGGGTCAATGATAGGATATTATTAGCCTTTTTCCAGAGGGTCTGGCTGGAGAGTCTTGCCCGCATGCTCGGGGTTCAGCTGATCGCCATATTTGGGGTCGGGAAGGAATTTTCCTCCAGGGTAGATTGGCAGTGGCCCTGGAGGTTTTTCGCCTTCCTCCGAAGCATGGGGCAGGGGTCGCTTGCTGGTGGATTATCTGCTACTAGAAGTCCTTAAATCATGATTTGGAGCATTCAACAGCAGAGTCAAGGGAGAGAATTATTTCAGGAGTGGGTGGATCGGCTTATGTGGCCTGCATCTTGCAGGAGGTCAGACTAGATGATCATAATGGTCCCTTCTGATCTTGAATTCTATGATTCTATGATTCTATGAAACTGAATACAGATAAAAATCTCACCCTCAGAGATGTTCCAATAAGCTTCTTTCACAGATTGGACTGCTTCCTAGTCTGAGCCCACTCCTTTTCCCTGGTACAGTCCTTCTTAGCTTAGGTGGTAGCTAGGGGATTTCTTAGGACTGCCATGCCCTTTGTTCTGTTCCCTTTTATAGCTCTGGCACAAGGCAGGAATCTTGCGTGTCTCTGGGTCCCCACCCCTCCTTCTAAATGGAAAAGCACCAGGTTTAAGATGGATACCAGTACCAGATGACATGGTCACATGTCCTGTGAGACCCCAGCTTTCGTTCTTCCCAGCCTGACTCCCAGGAAGGCTTGCAAGTAAACACAGCCATCTACAGTCATTTCTCCAGGTTAATGGGAGCCATCAAGATTCCAAACCACTATTAATGGCCCACATTTTGCATAATTACAATAGGAGCTCAGAGTTATATTACATATTTCTAGTTTCAGATACAAGAATGATACATTTGTACAAATAGGATGATCAGACTCAGTAGATAAGCTTTGTAATGATACCTTCCAAGAGACCTTTTGCATGAAGCATATTCCAGTTACATTATATTCACACTCATTGGCATATTTTCATAAAGTCATATAGAGTGCAACGTCACAATAGTGTCATCATGTAAATTCTTGTGTACCTAAAGGAGCCTCCTTCCAGGTTAAGTCTAAATAAACTAACAATATGGGTGGATTCTCAGCTGTTTTAAAAAAAAATCACCCGAGCTACAAAGACATCACTTGAGAATGTGTCCCAGAACATAACATACACACACAGTGCATTCAATTTAAAAAAAAAATCTTAACAGTAGGTATTTTCTATATTTGTAATCTTGAGTAAAAACTTGTAAAAGTCTTGTAAAAACTTGATTAACTGCAACATGCTATTTTGCTTTCAGTTCACTTTTTCCTTTGTTCCCATCCCAGAGTACTTAAGAGAACATCTATTTTCAAAGAACATTACAATATAAAAATAACTTAGAAAAATGTGATTGGAAAAGAAATAATTATTCAAATAAGCAAGATTACAATATGAAATACGCTAAGATAGCTATAGTTTATCAATAAATCAATTTAACTTCTTAATATTCTCTGCCTCTGATAGCGCATACTACTCCAGTATTTGACATTTTGATTTTGATCTGAAGTGCAGAAAAATAGCCCTTCTGTGAAGGTCACTGACATTTCATTTAACAGGTTAAGCATTATAAACTATCAAGCAACATTTCAGATTTTCATTTATTTATGAAAGGCATGGTTCATCTTCAAATAGAGTTTTTAATTTTTTCTGAAGAAAAATGATGCACTCAAACATTAGATGCAAAATAATTTAAACTATAGAGCCAGCTATAATATAACTGCCTGAAAATAATTGAAGTTTATAGAAATGATGGGTTAGCTTCCATTAAAATTAATTTTAACAGCACATTTTCCGGTGGATCAGTATTCAGTCAATTTTCTTGTGCAATAGTTGTCTGAATTTTTAATGGTAGGTAACTTTTTCTTCTTCAGGAACAGCATAAAATATTGTTAAGTTCTAAACAACAGAAAAAATAGTTTCTATTATATAATAACAATGATAAAACTAGAACAGTATACTACAAAGCAAGAGGTTCAATTGGCTTCTGGGTATTGCCTTCTGCCTGTGGAAAATTCATACTCTGTAGGCACAAACATTTTTATTCTCAACATAGCATAATACCCTCTATCTAGCAGTCATCAGAGAAATGTAGCTGTTGCATAGAAACCCTTTTCACTCATTACTTATGTAAACAATGCTGAATAGCATCCTGTAAGCTCCCATTTATTTTCCATCTTCTGAACTCTGTACCCTCAAGCACCTTAAAAAAAAAGTTCTTGTTCAACTAGACACAGAACAGCAAAGTATCTGGTCACATTTTGTTCCTGCACTTTAACAGCTTATCAACTTGAGACAAGCTACATAAAACAAAGGAAATTACATGGAACAAAGCAAAAAGTATAGCTTTTAAATCCACACACCACCTTCTTCTAGCTTCTGGTCTACCAATACTTAACAACAACCTTTTAGCCCTTTTTGGTTATTATTATAGGCGAAGCTAGTAGCACTGCCTGTACTTAAGGTTGCCTATGATTTACAAGAGCCCTTTTCCAGTTGCTTATAACTTTGACTAACTAAACCATTTAAGTTGAAATATTCCATGCAAGGTGCCTGTGTCAGGTCTCTAACTTCTGAAGTAAAGGATCAGAGGGGTAGCCGTGTTAGTCTGGATCTGTAAAAGCAGCAAAGAATCCTGTGGCACCTTATAGACTAACAGACGTTTTGGAGCATGAGCTTTCGTGGGTGCATCCGACGAAGTGGGTATTCACCCACGAAAGCTCATGCTCCAAAACGTCTGTTAGTCTATAAGGTGCCACAGGATTCTTTGCTGCTGAAGTAAAGGAGGACTCCTATATTCACTAAATATCCCCAATTCCCTTAGCACTGTGGAGCCTACGCCCTAAATGAGGTAGGGGTCCTTTGCAACAACAACAACAACAAAAAAAGTATGTGATCATGTAATTATAGACTGTCTAAATAACATATACAGAAGGATGCTGAATTAAGGTTGCATTCTTTATTCTGGCATTTTCTAACTTTGGAGTGTTTGACTTTGCAACCTTAATGTTCTTTTAGTATAGTCATTTGGAGATCATTTTGATTTCATAGATTTTAAGATCAGAAGAGAACATTATGTACATGTAGTCTAAAGACTTGTCCATATGGTGTGGCAATGCATACATGCGGGGGTATGATTTCTAAAGCACACTAAGTAGTCTGTGTACACTTTGTTGGTCGGCATTAAAAGAGCATACTACAGATTTTATGTAGCCCAGGGGCCTAAATTCTCTTTGAACTATACCATATCTTCGATAAAGATATCCAGTCTTGACTTAAATACCTGAAGTTGATGGAGAATCCACTCTACACCCTTAGGTGCTTCAGGAGTTAATTATGCTCATTGTTAAAAATTTGCATCATCTTATTTCTAGTCTGAATTTGTCTAGCTTCAGCTTCCAGACACTGGATCTTATTATGCCTTTGTTTTCTAGATTAAAGAGCCATCTACTATCAGAAATCTCTTCCTCATATAGGTAATTGTAGATCATGATCAAGGCAGCTCTGAGCATTCTCTTCAACAAAATAGCTTGAGCTTCTTAAATCTCTTACTATAAAACATGATATCCAGACCTCAAGTGATTCTTGTAATTCTTTTCTGAGTCTTTTTCAAATTTGCCACATCCTTGGTGAAGTGCCTCTTTGTGCCTCAACACTAGCAGAAAACTAATATTAATCCTAACCCTTTGTCATATTTGTATTTTTGTTTTTTCCTCACCCATCTCTCTCATTGGTGAAGATTGTGCTTAGAACCTTGAGCTACCTCAGTGCATTGCCTCATAATACACACCAAAAATATTCCAAAATATTTTGTTTTGGAATTCATTTGGTAACTTTAAAAAATCACCATGCCCTGTGGATCAGGAACTGGGGTGCCAAAACTTAAAAGCCTATTTTGAGCCTATTAGGCTGCTCTGTGATCTGCTTTGAGAAATGCTTCTGAAAACTTCCATCTGTACATTCTGGTGGCTCAGAGGAGAGCTGATTAATGGAAATTTTTCAAAGTTTGCTCAACAGACAGTAGTTATTTTGTGGAAATGGAAAATCCTATAAAATGTCTTTTTGATCATTTTCAGGTTTTAATTGAAAATCCAGAAAACAGAAAAGGGTTTTAATTTTCCTCAGTCAAAACCTGAAAAGTTTCAGGTGAAATTTCAGTTGATTGAGCAAAACCTTTCAGTAAAACCAGACCAAAAAAATCCCGTTTGTCCATTGAACTGACATTTTTGTTTTCCATTGTTGAAAACCATTTTTTTCATGGGAGTGGAGAAGAACTCTCCCAAATTTGAAGAAAATTATTTGTCAAAAACAAAACAGTTTCCTGCCCAGAGTACAAAAACATCACTCATACCTTACCATATGACTGTATACTAACCAGACGGGTGGGATGGTCTAACTTCAATTTATTATTAAATTGTGGGACTCTTCTGCTTTCCCTCATAACATTGTAGAGAAAGAATAACTCCACTGAAATCAATGAAATTAAAACAGTGTAAAATGAACATAACTGAGAAGGAAATCAAGTCCACTGTTTCTTTGAAATGGCCAGAGATTGATGTATTATTACTTAGCATGATGTTCCCTGCTGTGATATAGCACATATCTATATAATAAGATTCCAGGATTATCATCTATATGTGTCATTCTGAAGCTGAGAATGTCTGTAGAGTCAGCGTGAAATGACAGCAACAGCTACAGGCAGAGTTGAGAGCTCTTTCTGTTGAGAATATCACCAGATTCAGTCATCACTGGGATTCAGCGTCTGTTAATGGTCCAATGTTCTCAGTTTACTCTACAATTAGATACTCGCAGCTGACCCGTGTTGACTTGGGCTCAGGCTAAAGGGCTGTGTAGTTATTTGGGCTTGAGCTACTAGGACCCTTCCACCTCACAGGTCCTAAAGCCCAGGCTCCACAATTAAACAGCCCCTTAGCCTGAGCCACATGAGCCCAAGTCAGCTGCAACATGTAGACATAACCTCAGCCATTTTGATTTTACACATTACACCCATGCAGTGTACAACAAGGTCATGTGTGCTTCGCCAAGAGTTCTAGATCATTGTGATATTAGAGGTAACTAACCAATCACCACCTTTACTGTACAGCGGATTTGCATGCAGCGGATTCCATTGGTTGTATGAGGGAGATTGTACTTATTATGCCTTACTTGGCCACAATTCTTCAAAACCATCTATACAACACATATGATAACCCCAAAACACACACACCCCAATCAGTCCCCCACACACTACATGCACTTGTGCACCCTCACTCATACTCACCATAAAACCATAAATTCCAGCAGCAAATCCACAGGTCATCATAATATCTATTATTGGTTTACCATCAACCCAGCAAAAAAATTATACTTAAGTGTATATGTTAAGTTTCTGACATCGTTTCCATCATGCAAACTGCACTATCTTAAGAGAATTGTCTGCCACTAGATGAGAGATTGAGTTTGTAAAACTTGGCACCTGTTGCCCTAACCCTAGCCCTGGAGAACTGCTCAATTTTGCCATTGATTTCAGTGGGGCCAAGATTTTACCTCAAGTGTCCAATTTTCCAACTTTGATGTCCAGCTCCACAGCAGCACTTTGTATACTCTACATGAATGCCCAACTGGATCAGGTACATTAAGAAACCCTAACTGTGCTGTATACACAAGTGTGGACAGGAGATGGAGAAAGGAATGGTGATTAGGAGACTGTGACAAAAGCCAGATACAATGAACAGCTAAAGTATTCCAAGCATGTGATCTGATATATTAAAGATTTCATAACTTGAACTGTGAAAATTTTAACAAAGTTATTTGACCATAAAAATTCAATACTGTAAATCTCTTGCATTATATATTACTAGAAGGGATGGTAAAAGGTTTTCATAAGTTTCCTGAATGTACTTAATAAGTGCCTCATATTATTACTATTTCTAAACAGCAGACAACAGCTAGAGAACAAGACCAAACTTTAAAATAAACTTTCAGAAAAAGAACACACATCTCCTTGTAATATTGCTTCAAGAAGAGAGGGAGAGTCAATATATCATAAAAACTCTATGTACCTTAATATGACATTAAGTTGGCTATAAAATACTTATACAGAGAAGCCCCAAAGACTACTTGTATTCAACAGGAACAACTAAAACTGTCAACTACTACTACTTATCTACTTCAAGTGATGGTGTGAGGGTTAATTCACTCATATTTTTTTTAACATCCTGTAAAAATCTTTAAATAGACGACACTACATAAGTGCAAAGTATCATCATCATTATTACAGAACAAAATACTTTGAACTTTGATATCTAAAAATGCACTGCTGTGATAATACATCCTTGATGAGAGTAGCTGAAGTATGGGCCTAAGGAAAAAATGGTTATTTTCAGCCATTCACAGGAAAATGAATTAAATCACTAGGTTCAGTAATAGCTAACAATTATAATTTCTTAACATTGCTGTCATTGATGGCAATTCACACAAAATCTCCAAAGAATAAATGAGGAAAAACTAGCATACTACTTACTGTCATAGTTTATGGTTTTAACACAGTGATAAAAACCTATTGAATACGAATGGAAGTGATCTTGCCCACACCAATTATGATGCCAATTAATCATTCATATTTGAGCAGAAAGGTAGGAGTTTTAAAAGGTATGAATTTCTACCTGCCAAGCTGTATAGAGTTTTTCATGACGGTATCAGAATTTCCAATATTTCATCAATTGCGTAGAAAATGGCACATGAAGATGCTAGTATGCCTACAAATTGTTTTCTTAAATTATGAATAAGGGAAAGAAAATTTAGAAAGAACTATCTTTATTCAACTAGTCTGATTATGAACTACTACTAAAGCTGAAAAATAATTGGTTTCTGCAGTTTCTTGGCTAGGAATATGTTAAAATATTACCAAGGAACCTTTTACAATGGGCTACAGAAAAATCCAGACCTCACTGAAGTCAAAGGGAGTAGAACTGGGATACATCTTTTGGCCAAAATTTTTGGTGGCACGAAAACTTTCATCTAATTTTTGTTTGTTTCAAATTGTTAGAGTTAAAAAAAGAAAAATCCCAAAAGTCAGTTTCACGTTTGACATTCCAAACAGAAAAATCAAAGCATTTTGACAATTTCTCTTTGAAATTCCTTTCAATTTTAAAGATTCAGAACTATTAACATGCTCAAAATCATTAGACTCAAAATTAATTTTGACTTTTAGACTCACTCAGATTTTGGGTGGGGGGGAAGGGAAAGGGGCATTTCCAGTTTTTCAGAATTGCCAAAAAACTGAAAAACTCAGTATTTACTTATTTCTAAATAGAAATTTTGCCCTTGACTTCACTAAAGGCCAGGTTTTTATCCTTCAATATTAAGTTCAGGAACTCATGTCAAGCATGGGTACAGCTAAACTGGTTCCTAAAACGAGTCTTGATACTGTTTTGTATTTTGGTAATATGCACTACAGTGTCCATGAAGATTCAGTTTCAAGTCAAGGGGTATGTCTGGGGTATGTCTGTACTGCAATTAGAAAACCCTGGCACAGAGTCTCAGAGCCTGGGCTCTAGGGCTAAAAATTGTAGTGTATACCCTCAGGCTTGGGCTGGAGCTCAGGTTCTGAGAATCTGCAAGTGGGAAAGTCTCAGAATCTGGGCTCCAGCCCAAACCCAAACCATCTACACTGCAATTTTTAGCCCTGCAGGCTGAGCCCCACAAGTCTGAGCCATGCCACAGGTCTTTTATTACGTACACGTACATTATATGGATGCCGGAACCTAGGCTAGTAGATCCTGATATGGAATTAATGTCATATGGCCTAATCTGGAGTCCACTGAACTCAGGGAGCTTTTGATCAGGCCCATAACATGGATACTGAGAGTTATCTGGGCCAAACTCTAGACCTGTTTCTGTACAAGACTCACATATGCTTCACTTTACATACTGTGAGTAGTCACATTGGCTTCAGTGGGACTAATGACAGTCTGTAAATTGGAGCACACATGTAACTTGTTGAAGGATCTGAATCTAATTTCAAGTCATGTTTAAAAAAACAGTGTTGTAAAAACACCAGTTATTGGATCAGATAGGGCATTAGACTAAGATGATGTCTGGTAAAATAACGATGTGACTAGTAACTTTGTTAAGATTTATGGCTCCCACATCCTATTCTATATACTTTAGAACGCTTACATTTCAAAAGTTTAAGTCATAGATAGTATTGATTTTCATTTGATAAGTTTCCTTTGATCTCCAGTGAATTAAAGCTGTAAACTGTGGCTGCATTGCTACATACTATATTTAACTTACTGGGATATTCTTTTTATTCTAATATCAAATGAAAGACTTTAGAATGTTTTTCCTTATTTAGCTGAGAGAATTTTCAGGATTTTGATTAATTGGACATCATAAATAATTTGATAGAAGGTATCAAATTAAGTTTTCAAGCCCAAAATGTCTTATTTTGTATCATTCTTTTTTCCTCAAGGACCATTAAGGCTCCAAATATTTTCAGTATATAAGTAAATGTAATTTGACCCCAAAGGGTTATTGTAATACATACCAAAACATAATACACTAAAATTAAACATTAAAACCCAGACAAAGGCCACACAGGGTTTTTAAGAGAACATGAAACAGACACACGAATACTGCAATCATTACTATACTAAACATAGATTTATTTTAGCATGTGGAACATTTTGTATCAAGGTAAAAGCTGGGAAATTGTTAGTACAAAGGAAATTGTAAGAATAAAGGAAAGAAAGAGGTCCAGAGAGAGGCCAAGTTTTGAGACACTTAAAATATTCCCAGAGGCAAGCTGAATGGGAATTTAGAGTGGATTTTAGTGGTTAGGGTACTAACCGCCAACTCAGGAGATCCAGACCCAATTCTTTGCTATACCACAATATGACTGTGGGGAAATCACTCAGGATACATCTTCCAGCTGCAGTGTATATGTAATTTCCATCTCAGGTAGAAGTACACATTAGCTCTGCTTGAGGAAGAGAGCTAGAAGTAGCAGTGTGCTTCATTACATACCAAGGATCTTGGATGGCCTTGTCCCTTGGGTGGCTACCCCAAGCCACCGCAGCCACCACTATTTTTAGCATGCTAGCTCGAGCAGAGCTACTGTGTGTACATCTACCAGAGTTGGGAATTACACCTCCCACCTGCAATGCATTCATACTCTTAATGTGTCTCTATGTAAACTTTTCCATCTGTAAAGTAGAGATACTAGTACTTGCCTACCTCACAGTGATTTTATGGGGACAGATACTGCATCTGAGTGCCTTACAGTCTTTAATGTAATGACTGCTATATATGTACCCCAGCTAGATAAACAGATGTCCATTCTGCTTGGAATTAAAGATGAACTGTTTGAAATTGATCACTTCAGTGGAGAAATCGTATTGACTAAAGGTTGGTCCTTTTTCAAAATTTCAATTTGGGCCACGTAATGACAGGCCCTTATCTCTCCTTATGCAGGAAAGAATAGAGGGCGCAAGGATCCTCCACACTTGGCATGCCATATGAAAGGGTTTGTTAGAATTCCAGACTACTCCCTCAATGAGCTCCCAGTGACACACATTGGTCTCAAAGGAATAGCGAGGGTACTGAGGTATGTTTCCCTGTTGCACTGGACTGAGAAGCAAGACCAACATGCAGAATGAAGAGTATGCTGCACCCCAAGGAGTGAACTCTAAAAAAGGCATTCTGCCTCTGTGAGGAACTAGAGCCTGCAACACAGACCCATGTCTCAAGGCATGACAGAGTCTTTACTTCTAAGCTTCAGTATGAGAAGAAAATGTGGCTGACACTGCAGAGGAAGAAAATCAACCTTAGGGAGACAAGGTTATTCATATGTGCCTGAACTTTGTGTTCAAGTACCACAATGATGGACGTATAAAAGAACTTAGTTATACCTGAGTCAGACTCAAGTATATGCAAAGAAAGGCTGACACCTAAGCATGTAAAAAGGAATTTAAAATTAGATATCTAAAATGGAAGTTTAAACAGCAGCTTAATTAAATACGGTATACAAAAGCTTTTGTTCCAGATTTTTGCTTTTATGCATATGCCTGGTTTGGGAAGTTAGTAAATGGTACAGATCTGTCCATAATTAATGAAAGAATCAAAGCAGGGGGCTATCCAAATGGATCTTTGAGATTATTGCATTGTATTGAAGACATTCAAGTATTCTATATACTACAGAGGAATCTGCAAATTAAACCTTGATGTAAGCAAAATGTATACATTTGCATTCAGTGGATGTTTACTAGGATAGCCTTGTCAAATTTCTTTTTTTAAAAAGCTTGTAGATTTGGGTCCAGATTCTAGACTGGTGTAAGCAGTCTCTGCTGCTTTCACTTCAGTAAGAGATGCCATGCTACACTGGCTGTACCAGGATCTGACCCTGGGTCTTTTTGGAATTACATTTTTTTTACTGTGCTAGATTTACTGTATTTAATAAAAAAAAAAATCAAGAGGCAGAACACTTGCTATGTTTAGATGCAGAAATGAGAATTATCTTAGCAGCAGTAGGTGCAACGGGTGGCAGTAACTCCTTCCGTTATTACTGCAGACATTGTGATTGAAAGCAAAGTCTGGGGCAGATACTCAAACACTATCAAGAGAATATTGTGAGCCAAATAAACACATTTCTGTCTTTTATTTTTTATTCTTATCTCCTTGATACTGTCATTAGCTGAAAAGTTTCAGCCTCTGTACTCAGTGGTATATCTGCAACTGCTGCTTCTGCAGCTATTGGCTTGAGGAAATTAAAATGTACTTAGCATTTCAGTAAACAGATTTACAGAATTTGGAAGTGGATTGGTATTTCCCTGGAAAATCTGATCGATAACTTTTCTGCTGTAATTGGGGAAAAGAAAGAAGCAAACTAAAATAAAAGTACCGGTATTTTTAATGCAGCCCATAATGTCTCAACACATTAGAAGCCTATTCTTGTTATTGTCATTACTTATGGTACTGGTTAACTATGGCAATCAATACCAAATCGCCATTGTGTTAAGCTCTGTACAAACATAGGAAGATATAGTCCTTGGCCAGAGGGCTTTACTGGCCAAAGTTACATCACCATACTTTGGCCCATTTGTTTTAATATTGTTTTGCAGACTGTCAGCCTGTAGTGTGCTTATGTTCTTGTAGAACTGGAAAGAAAAAAAAATGTGTGCCAGATCCTCTAATACCACAGAACAATGCTGGGTGCAAAAAAGAGGGGCAGGAATAGCAAAAGTGGCCTTATGTTACATGTATATTTCATCAATCCAAGGCCATCCTGAAGCTGGTCCACTCACTAGCACAAGTTAGAGTGACCTTCAAGCTAGTCTACCTTGAGCCAGCTACTCATGGTTCCAGGGGACTATTATAGAATGAATCTGGCTCAGAGTACAGTATATATGTGTAACAGACAAGAAAAATGACAGATGAAACACTTACCTCCATGTTTACTTCCCATTGAGTACAATAAAATTGCTTACCTAGTACTGGCAAAGAGAGTGCCAGTCTTAGGCTCTCATCCAGGTTTATATTTTGATAAGATGAGATAACTGTGACAAATTTAATTGAAAGTCAGATTTACCCTTTCAAGGTAAATATGAGAAACAGTCCAAAGGAAAAAGAAGGAGAAGTGAACCAATTCTTATACATTGACACCTACATTTGCACCTGCACATTTATTTGATGCCCAAAGATGGTTTGAGAACTCAAATGTGGAATTAGACTTGAAAACTGATCTCAGACTTTAAGATCAGAGTTCTGAAAATCACATCCAAGAGTGACATAATGAAAACATTTGCTAGGAGGTATAAAGCAGGTTTATTAGAGGTGCTCACTATATAAAACTAAGTCATCTATAATATGTAATCTTGGAAATCTTGTAGTAGTTTAGAGGGGTAGGGTGGCTTAACCAGGAAGTCCCTTTCATATACAGTCAGTATGCAGTTGTCCTCCTGTGTTTATTCCCACCCCTCCTCCCCCCGCTTTGTTGCTTCATCGCAGTAGAGTAAATTTAGTGTAGTGGGCAATAATTGTCTACATTCTCTGAACATTCACATTCCCCTATCCTATCCAATCTTTTTCACAAAAGGAAGAAGGGAAGTACATTTTTAAAAAAAGAGCCAATTTATGTAAGTCAATTTAGTGAGTCACATAATATTTCACTGAATTTCCTGAACTTTCTAGAAAGTTCAGAATTACATCCAATGTAATTTAATTATACACAGACTTGTGGAAACCTGGAGTAAAACCAACAAAGTCAATGAAATAACAGAATCAGACAAATTATCTTATTGTCTTTCTTTTGGCTTTCACAGCCAATATAAGGCCAGATACTCAGATTGTATAAATAGACATACCACTGACTTCCATGGACTGAGCTCATCTCTTGTGACCAGTGATATCACAAATAGCCCCACTTTAATGACAAATTCTATATTTGCCATGTGATACTACTGAACAACTTGCCAATGTAAATTATTTATTCTGAGATCACCTGGGAAATAGGGTGATTGTTATCAACAGAACAAGATGGAAAAGGTCTACAGCTCTAAAAGTGATATTCCAAACACCTCGTCTATGAAACAAAATTCCTTTAAAAATCATTAACATTATATTCAACCATAAATCATTTTTCCAAAAGGTCATGAAAAAATTTCCTCTAATGGAAAAGTGTGAAGTCACATTTTTTTCCCAAACTTTTACTATAACAACTGTGAAGATTATCTATATCTTTATGAGAACTAGTTAAAATAAAACAGATTTCATGAAAGAACTTCATAGAGCATCATAATAGTTATTAAGTGTAACACTTGATCCCTCCTGGTCACAAGCTGGGAGACAAATTTGAATTCAAACTAAAGCAATCTCCATACAATTGTTTTCAGTCTCTTCAACAATATTTCATGTGTAAGCAAGTCCAAGGTCTTGAAGAACCCTGGGTGTGAGCTAGCACACACTTTTTCAGCAGCTTCAGAGCATTAAAATGTTGTGAGCTGAACTGAATGAAAAAAGCTATATAATATCTTTGTAAGTATCTAAGCTTAGTTTTAAATTAGCACTTTTAGTGCATTGAATTTTCAGGCATATTTTTTTTCTATTATCACCCTTATAATATATCAAAGTGTAGTAGATAGTGTTTTCTCATAAGAGAACTAGAGTGACTAGAGGCTATTTCCCCCCTCAACTTATCTATGCAACTATTAACATCTTTGGCAGTGTAGCTTTCAAAGGAGAATATCCTACCCCTTCTCCCACCCAAAAAAAGTAATACTGAAAAATATTCAGTGCCACCCAATTCCCATATTGCATAGAGTACTCTGGAAAAAAAACAGTTATTCTGGAGAATTTGATGGTGAGTTCTATTCTAAGTTCTTATATAGCCTTGACCACTAGTGTCTGAGTGCCTTCTAGTACTACATTAAGCAATGACTAGCATCTCCCAAACATGGTTGATTCTCTTTCTCATTCTCTTTTTTTTTTTAGGAGGGGGGGAGAATATATGTGCAGTGTAGTTTTTTTGTAGGTTTTTCATTTTGTGTGTGTGTTTTTTTTAATATACACATTGCTATGTGCTTATACGGGAGAAGGCAGGTTGAAGTTATACACATTGCACTCAGAACAGAAGATCTGTGAGGTTTAATGGTCTTTAGTTTCTGTGGCAGTTCATTCCACTGTCTCAGACTGGCTCAGGAGATAACTCTTTCTCCCACACAGATTAAGCTATATTTTTATAGTAGAAAGTTCCCTTGTGTCAAAAAAAAATGGAGTTGTGAACCACGGTCCTTTAGTCAGGTATATGTATCTGTGGGGTATCCTAAACCTGAACCATTGAGCACCTTGAAGATACGGACCAAAATAGAGAATCTGGTTTCTGTGAGAAGCCAATGGAGAGAGGAGAAGTCAGGTTTAGGTTGGGGTAATGCTGCTCTAAAATGAAACAAGTAGTCTCAATTTTGATTTCACTGGACATTTGGTCTCCTCTCCAAAGTACGCATCTGCTGAAAAATTCCTTTCTAGTCGGCATCTTAGCTGCAGCATAAATCTCTATTGCATATTCAGAAATGACTATGGCATCAATGGAATCATGCAGTATATGTACTAGAGATCTACAGTAATGCCATTATAAGTCCTCATTTGAAATACTGTGTAAAATGCTGGTAATCTGTGTTCAGGAAAGATGAATTCAAATTGGAACAGATGCTGAGAAGAGTTACTAGAATGATCAGGGGAATGGAGGACCTATCTTATCAGAGGAGACCGGAAGAGCTTGGCGTAAGTCTCACAAAAAGAGGCTGAAAGGGGATCTGATTGCCTTCTGTTGCTACATTCCCTCCCAACCACCCCTCATGTATTCTGAAAGATTCTCTTATCTCCTTCCTCTGAAGCATCAGGGATAATGACAACTAGGGATGGGACACTGGGCAGGGTCAGGGCCAGGGCTCTGAGGTGGCATCAGGGATTTTCTCTCTCAGGTGCTTAGCTGGCTGGCTCTTGCTTATGTGCTCAGAATCTAACTCAGGGGTGAAAGTAACTTAAAGGACTTACCAGTACTCCTAAGTTTTCAGAGAGGGAACCTCTTCTCCAGGGATGCTAATGGCAGGACAGTGGCAGACCAGACATTTGCTTTTTCTGAGCTCCATACAGCAGATCTAGGTAGTGGTGATTCCTCCCCTTTACCCAGTCACTTTCTCATACTCTGTGCAGGAGACCTAGGCAGTGAAGTGCCCTTTCTTCCACAGGTTTCACACTATTTCCTTGCCTAGGTTCACTTACCCTTCCACACACTAAGTTAGCTTGTTCAGCAAACTAATTACACTATTACTATTTAAAATATTTTAAAGGGTTGATGTGACATTACTTAGAATGGATTGTCAATAATATTCTTTTAAAATATTACAACTCGTAATTCTGGTCAATATCATTATTATTATTACACAGGCATGTAAATACAGCTTAAAGCCTATTCAGATTTCTGTATCACAGCTTATGCATCTTGCTTATTGTTTTAATACTATGGTAATACTGAGAACCATATGTACATGTTTATAAATAGCAACCATTAACTCACTTGCAATGCAGACAGTATTACCATAATGTTAAATAGGGTCTTTATTAGTTCAGGCTCATTATCTTAACAATTTCAGAAGGAACAAGAATATCAGTGTGATCAGATGTCTCCTTGTCCCTTAAAACTGAAATATATTGAAGTTTAATTTCAACAATATAATAATGCTTCCAGCTACATTTCATGCTGGAAATTTTTCTTTTACAGGAGTTATTGAAATATATTATACAATATTCACCTGGGGGGCAAAAGTTACTTTGTATCTGAATTGTGCATTCCAACACCTTATATTTGAATCTAAGGGTTTTTCTTAAAGTACAACTGAGCCCATTAATTGAAATCATTGCTCCAAGCATTCCTAGCAAAATATGATTTTAAAGTCATGCATCATGAAAAGTAGTCTTTTCAGGAAAATAAGATTTTTAAGCAAAAGAAAAGAGGTATAAAATTCCTTTATCAAATATGCCACTTCTCATTAATAAAAGCACTAAGATTATGCAAATAAAAATCATAATTCCTTCTTAGATTATTGTTCTGGAAATATGGATCCCCATGTCTTCTCTGAAAACATGTATCATTTCTATCAGTTGGTGTTGTTATAGTGCTTAAGTATTCTGAGTGATTTTTTTCATAGAACTATTATTTGAAAGAACCCACTTAATGTCAATGCTCTCTGTACTCCATTTATTCAAATGCTTTGCTTTGTAAATTAGGCTTTGATGCTATAAAATAGGGCCTCCTTGAAAGCATTCTGAATTTTCTATATTAGCTGGGCTGTCTACCTACCCCAACTTTGCACTTAGGGCATGTCTACACTACAAACATATGTCAGCTTAACGTAAGTGAACTTCCAGCCTCTGCATTAAGTAAGTCAGTTGTGTATGTCCATACCATACTCATTGTGTCAGTGGAAAGCAACATCATTATCAGTGCTTGCATCATACACAAATTAGTGTACACTGGGTAGCTATTCCACAGTGCAACTACCCACAGGGGGTAGTGGGAAGGTTTTGCGATACCTTATGAGGGGGTGGGGGGGATGGGAACATGGCTTCAACTCCCCATGATGCAGTTTTCTTCTTCCCTCCCTATCAACAGCAAACAATGTTGTCATGATTAGTTAGTAAAGGGTTAAAAATAGTACCTGGTAGGCACCTGACCTGAGGACCAATCAGGGAAGAGAATTTGAAATTCCTGGGAGGGAATTTTTTCCCTCTGTGTGTGTGTGTATTGTCTTTAGCCGTCTGGAGTTACAAGAGTCCAAATGTTTTAATCAAGTCTACAAGTTTCTACCTTTCTGAACTAATTTCTTCTAATCAAGATAGTGAGTATTAGAAAGATACTTTGTGTCATTATCTAATAATCCTATGTTTGCAATTCTGTGTGTTTGTTATTGATTATTCTTAATTCTGCCTGTACTGGTTGTACTGAGAAGAGAGAGGATTCTCTCCAGAACTTAGCAAGGTTATACCCTATGAGTATCCAGCTTGGACTCATAGAGATTCTGTATTTTCTTGTTTTTCTTTTAATAAATTCTTTCTATAAAGATTTGATTAAATCCTTTCTACTGTGGATATAGGGGAGGGGGCTAAGACATTCTCTCTCGGTGATTCACAGAGTTGAATCGGTGTGTATCTCTCCCCAGGGGCTAGGAGAGAGGGAGGAGGGAAGTGGGCTGCTTCCCTGTGTGTAAAGATTCAAGGAGTTTGAATCAAGGTATCTCTCTCTCCGGAGCAGGCTGGAGAGAGGGGAGGGGGAAGGTTCCTCCTCTGTGAGTTGATCTATGTTCCCAGGGAGTGTCTTTGAAGGGAGACAGGGGGAAAACAGGGGTGTCCCGGCCCACGTAATTGACCGAGGTGGTGGCAGCAAGGATTTTGGGGTGGGGGAAGACATGCGGGTCCTCACTTTGAAACCCCCCAGTTTCAAGTGAGGGTGCAGACTCTGACAAATGTTTGCTCTTTTTTTCCCCAAAAAGCTGGACCTAGCCACACATAGCCCATAGCTTGAGAAGCATGGAGCCTGCTCAGCTGCACACTCTTGTGAGCGTTACAAACACCTTGTGCCTTACCATGCAGTATTTCCAGAGCACAGACAGGAGCAGCCATGTGGAACATAGCAATGTCCTTCAAGCAGCTCTGCTGCAAGCCATAGAACAAAACAATTCCTGGTTGCTGCTGGCAGTCACACTGACTAGTGGGATCACAGTGTTATGCAGTTATGGGATGATGAGCAGTGGCTGAAGAACTTTTGCCTGCATATGTTCTTTGAGCAGAGCTTTCTGCAGCCCTGAAGCTTAGCAATACTAAAATGAGACCTGCTGACACTGGAAAAGTGAGTGGTGATCGCTCTGAGGAAGCTTGTGATGCCAGACTGCTACCAGTCAGTGCAGAATCAATTCAGAGTTGGTAAATCCACCATGGAGCTATTGTGACTACCTAAGAAGGCTAGTGACTCTGGGTCATGTGCAGGACATAGTGGATGGTTTTGCTGCAATGGGGTTCCCTAACTGCAGTGGGTTGATAGATGGCATGCACATCCTTATATTGGTGCCAGATCACTTTGTTAACAAGTACGTAAACTGAAAAATATTTTTCAATGATGCTGCAAGCACTGGTGGATCACAGTGGGCATTCCACTGACATGGGAGCGGGGGCGGGGAGAGATCAGGATAGGTGCATGGCACATGCATCTTTAGGAACACAGGTCTATTCAGAAAGCTGCAAGCAAGGACTTTCCAGACCACAAAATAACCATTTATGATGTTGAAATACCAATGATGATCTTGAGAGACCCAGCCTACCCCTTGCTCCCATGCTCATGAAGCTGTACGTCAGCCACCCCAACAGCAGTAAGGAGTGGTTCAACAATAGGCTGAGCAAGTGCAGAATGGTGGTGGAATGTGCCTTTGGATGTTTAAAGGGTCACTGGCATAGTTTACTAGATTAGAACTCAGAGAAAGCAATATCCCCATTGTTATCACTGCCTGCTGTGTGCTCCATAGTATCTGTGAGGCAAGAGGAGAGTAGTTTCTGCAGGCGTGGGGTATGGAGGCAGATTGGCACACATTACCATGGCTCATTACTTAAATGGGTTTTCAAAGCCTCCCAGAGACACAGAGCTCATTGCTGGACTCTTCTTATCGCCCTGTTATCTAATGACAGCTAACATAGAGCAGCCAGTTATCTGCATTGTGCCTGCCCACACCATCCCCTCCATTGCATCAGTTTCCCTGTGTCCCTCACCCCCTCAAACCTCCCATGATTGGAATAAACAAGGAGCCTTTCTCAAAGTGTTTACTTCTATTGTACATGCAAATAACTGAAAGAACAGGACAATAAGTTAACCTTGGGTAAACAGTCTGATAATATTGGGAGTGGGGGGAGAGACAAGACAAGTCAGCTTGTCTTTGAAAGCACAGTAGTCTTGACCAAAGGTCTTAAAATGGGCACCTTTTGTTCTTGGTAGCCTCCCACAGTGTTAAGTGTAAGGGATTCTCAACTTCCTCTCCCCGCCTACTCTGCCTCCTGGAACGTTTGGAGGAGGGGGATTGGGAACAGGTAGATATTTGCAGGTAGTTCTGCATGGGATGCAGAGAGAGTCTTGCCTCAAGCTTCTTTTCTTCAATCTCAGCCAGATGCCTCAACAGGTCTGACTGGTCCTCCATAATCCATAGCATCTCTTCCTGCATGGCATGCTCCTGCTCCTTGGATGCTCGCCTGCTCTCCATGTCCACATCCAGTTTCTCTGACACTGAAGTCCTCTGAGCTCCATTTCAGCTATCCCAGAGGCATTCATTACCTAGCTGAACATGTCATCTTGCAGCCTGTTTTTCCACCTTCTAGTCTGCAAAAGTCTGTCTCCTGGTGTGGAAGATGCACTGAAGGACAAGCTTTTGGCTGTAAGGCATGCGAAGCACAAGGCAACTATTGTCAGTGCATATGCTAGTTCTAGTGCAAGGTTGCTATTTTAAACAAAATACTCCCCTTATGATGTTCTGGCTTGCACTTGAACGTAATCAGAATCCCTAGTTAGACAATTAATTGATTTGCTGTTCCAGACATGATGAGTCTTGCCCTGCAGCATGGGCCACAGGCCTTGTGCTGCAACTTGTGGCAAACCTGTGTCGGGAGCACAGATGGGCAGTTAGATAATGCCCCCTGCGTCTAGCAACATGTGCATCACTTTGAGACCAGTGTTAAGCCACCCATACTTGCTATCTATTTCCCTGGTGGCTCTGGGTGGGGAAGGAGAGAAATACAGAAAGCCCACTCCCTCCCCACCCCCCTTCCCTTAACACTGCTGGTAGTAGATGCCAATCCCTCCAAAAAAAAGCAATGGCATGTTGTGGAAAGCATGGTTGAGGAACCCAGAATTCACCATGGGAAGTGGATCACATGCTTTATTGTTTGCAGTGCAAGCACTTGCAATGAAAACTTCCACTGTTTCCCCTAGGTGACCCTATATGATATCAGTCTCCTGAGGGTAACAATGGTGGCTAGGGAGCAGATGCTGCAAGAGTCTTGGTACAGACCTGGTCGTTATGCTGCTATGCTCTGTACAGCAACGATACCAACAAAGTTAAGATTGGAATGGTGTGGGAAAGTTTCCTAGTGTGGTGGAAGAAATAAAGCAATCATCCCCAGGAACTTTCTGCAAAGGACTGCGGAGTACCTCCATGAAAGATAAAACAAACTTTAAATAATCTTTTGCAGTTGTTGTTAAAAATGCATCTTTATGTTAGAATACATACAAATATGTGGTGCCATCTTTCATGAGACTGGAAGAAGTTCAGAGAACCTTTTTTAACCTGTTGCAAGGGTTATCTTATTTCATTTTAGACCTTGGAATTTCAGTGCATGGTTTAGCATCAGTTTGGATCAACCATATAGAGAGGTTTTTCAGTTATCAAGTTGATATTTTGGAAGTATATTAAGTGAATAAACACCAGTGAATGGCATAGTAATAGTTATTCTGATAAGAGTCAATTCACGTCTTAAAAGACTAACACCTAAGGTGACCAAAACGCTTAATTTTTTACTTAAAAGAAAGTGAAGTTGCTGTACAAGGAGATGAGCTAAGAATTATCAGTAATGAATGGTCAAATTGAATGATCCAAGGGCGAGCCTGACTAGCCATCTATTTTTTTTTATAGTCTTAAATGTCTACAGACAAAAATGTAACCTGAGTTTTCATATTAATATGAAAAGCACATCATAAAACAACACCATTATAGCACAGGGCATCTACTGGGCAGCTCTGTTGACTGGGGCATACAGAGCAGCATGATTGGCAATCCCAGTGCCTCAGGGATCCACTTGTTTTTTGAGACAGAGAGGCATTTTCTCCACTACTGTGGTATAAGCCTGCACATCCATTAAAGCTGTCAGGCTATGAGACAAAGGTGCTCAATGGGACCCAACATTTCCTACCCAAATCTTTCATCATGAGCCTAATTTTTATGTTTTGCTCTGTGCAACAAAAAAAGAAAAAACACTCAGTTAAAGGGTGAAGGTTTAAAGTACTTTTCAACATATTTAATAAGCACTGCCATTTTTTTTTAATTTACAGCTTCAAAAGAAGTCAGAAGGGGATTTTTTTTAAGTGTATTTGAGTCATCCAGTTGTATTCCCTGCCCCTACATTTGCTGGCTAACCTGTCTGGATGGTAGAGTTTTAATCATATATGCTAGCCACAACATATGTTATACACTCCCCTCCCCACGCACGAGTAGGTATTGTGTTCACAGTATTAACATTATATATAGGTGTTGGGAAGTAGTTAGCTGAATGTATTATGTTCTTCCCACAATTCTCATCACCCATGCTAAATATTCCATTAGACTTCGCAAAGCCGGTGTCAGCTTTGGCATGGGAAAAATATGAAACGTGTCAGACAAGATACATGAATGTTCTGCCCTTGTGTAAGCATGGGAAGTACCTTCAAGGGCAGTTGTCTTGGAATGTAATATCCAAAAAACACAGATAAGGAAAGGTACCAGAAAAAAAATCAAGAAGAAAATTTACCAATCAACCTTTTTAACCGTGGGTGACTTGTAGCTTGTAAACAATCATGCTGTAAATATCGCAGCTTTTGAAGGCATATTTTGGAGCATATTTGTGTAAGATGAACAGAATGTTGAGAACTGCTTCCCAGAAGCACTGATAAAGCAATAAAATACAGACCGGAAAGTTAATGTTGTCTTTAGCCTATTTGGCTAAGCTTGTTTAGTTCATCTCTTAAAACAGTCTTAATAAGAGCCTACAAGTGTAGTCAAGCAATTGGCTATATGGTTAGCAAAAAATGGCTTATAGCTCTGCTTAATCTCTCCCTTAGATATGACTCCATCTGCCCCATCCTCACATATGGGGTCCGTCCAGCCCATGTACCTTATATTGAAAACAAGCATATGGGAATAATGCAGAACTCATACTATGAGGAATGCCTGATTTGGTCAAGCTCACTCTAGGTTATACCACCATACTCACCACGATATCCAAGCATCTATTCATCTGACAAAAATGACAATGCAGAGTTTTGTCTGAGTAAGGTTAATCTATGTTTAAACAAGTACCACCTTGGGCCCAGCTCTTAGAAAAGCAAATAACTGGAAAAAGTAGGTATTTCTGCATAGTATTAGCCAAATTGTCCCCTTTCGTATAAGTGGTATAGAGGTCTTTGCAGACTCCTCTCAGAGCTATACCCAAGCAGAGCAGCGCAAAATGCACCTTAGCATCCTCTCTAACCTATGCAAGTTTAGTATATGGACAGCTGTAGAGGATGTTGTTTCAGGATGTCTGGGAGTTCCAGGTAAGAAGAAAGTGAATTCTAAGCATAAGTATTTAGTGCTGGTAAATGTACATTACACAACAGAACACAAACAAAATATTCAGATGAATGGAGTTACGCCAGCATAAAACTAGAGCAATGTAGTAAGAGGAGGCCCTAAGATATATGTTTATATATATATCTATATATACATATATAAACATATATCTTAGGGCCTCCTCTTACTACAAGCAACAAACTGGTGAATGAGTTCTTTTGATCTATCAAGGTTTTTATGCTGTCTTTAACAGCATGATACCTAGTCGTCTAATTAAACAAAGCTAACTTACTGGGGATTTGCCTTATGAAGGAATGGAGCATTTGGCCATATTTTATTTTTTATATAAATGAAAGACTATTTTAACAATGTACCCATCAGATGACTGTTGAACAATAAAATTTCTAATGTCATGATACTTCCTTCTATGTTTATGCATTCATAGGTATCCAATTTCTTTGTATGATGGTGTGCATTTGCTTTTTAAATTATTCTGAGTCTATTGATAGGATTGATCATGCAAGCAGTGCTCACATATAAATACGGCAATATATTTGCAGAAAATCAATTTCAGATTTGTCTTAAATGGATTAGATGACCGATTTCAAAAAGCTAAACTCATGTAACAAGAAATATGTGTTATGTAGGTATCCAATCAGAATATTTGGATTGGTAAAGTCAAAAACTCAATGTAATCTGATTAATATGCTATCAGCCAAAAACCACTTGCAGAAATTATTCAGTGACAATTTAAGAAATTAAAGAAAAATCATTTCTAGACAATTCACAGCAAATACCTTATGGGTTTTTTGTTAATTGTTTGCCCAGTTCCAGAAGAGACATACTAATGAAAATATGGTAATGTAATACCCATGTAACTGAATTTTTATGTTTTCATACTGGTACATTTTACAATGTATACAATTTAATATTTTCTTATTTTTATGACTAAGAGATCACAAATCCCTTTACAAAAGAATTAGTTATATGGATAATGAAGTAGCTCTTCTAAGCAAACCAAGCATCCACAAGTGGCCTCACACGAACATAAGAACATATAAGAGTGGTCATAGTGGGTCAGACCAAAGATCCATGTAGCCCAGTATCCTGTCTTCCATCAATGGCCAATGCCAGGTGCTCAAGAGGGAATGAACAGAACAGGTAATCAAGTGTTCCATCGTGTCACCCATTCCCAGATTCTGGCAAACAGAGGCTAAGGACACCATCCCTGCAGATCCTAGCTAATAGCATTGATGAACCCATCTTCCATGAACGTATCTAATTCTTTTTTGAACCCTGTTATAATATTGGCCTTCACATCACCCTCTGGCAAAGAGTTTCACAGACTGACTATGCATTGTGTGACAAAATTACTTCCTTTTGCTTGTTTTAAACCTGCTGCCTATTACTTTCATTTGGTGACCCCTAGTTCTTGTGTTATGAGGAGGAATAAACAATACTTCCTTATATACTTTCTCCATGCCAGTCATGATTTTATAGACCTCAGTCATATTCCCCTTGAGTCATCTCTTTTCCAAGCTGAAAAATCCCATTCTTATTAATCTCTCTTCATATGGAAGCCATTCCATACCCCTAATCATTTTTGTTGCCCTTTTCTGAACCTTTTCCAATTCCAATTTCCAATATTTGTGTGAAATAGTCTTCAGCTGGCAGCAACTTTGAAGTCAATAGAATGATAACTTATACTAGCTAATTATCTTCCCCATAAGAGTTTAAGTACGTCAGACAAGCATCCAGATTACCCAAACCTTGTGGAGAGTCTTCCCTCATAATAGCTTCCCCAAGTTACCATTATAATGGGGCCTGCCCTCTCTTCTGATGGTGGCAGAAGCTCTTGAGAATAGGCTCTACGTGCCTTACTACAGGCAGCACTTACAGTGCATGAGATAGAAAATCGACATTTGAACATCAGCTGCAGTCACGAGTGCAAGTCAGAAGGATCCTTAATTCAAATAAAATTTAGAGATTGGGGATTTCAAACATCACAGCAGCACCCTTCTCTTAAATGCAGATATCAGAAATGGATTTGTCATAAGATATGCACCCCTGACCTTTAGAGTTAGATACAAGTGTGCTTTTAACTAAGTCATAAAAACAGTTTATGCCATTTTTGTGACTCATGTATAAAACATTCAGTGATCACTAGTTTCTTAATTATGTATATGTTTGTCTATGAATTCTAGAGCTGTCTACAAATAATTTTTGCTCAAGTTAACATTAGAGTTGCTCAGGAATTTCCTCACTGTTTTTGTTGTTGTTGGAATATGTCTATTCTGGGACAATTGAGAGATTTGTCAACACCAATTTGGGTTTTTCTTTGCAGGAGGTTCAAAATTGAAGTGAGATATTTCAAATGAACCCAGTCCAAAAAAAATTTTGGATTGTCAGTTTGCAAAAAACTGTTCATCCTCATGTTTGTCATATATATAGAAGCAATACTAATGCTATATAAGAGCTAAGTACTATTAAGAGCTTCAGCTACCTTTTCTTAAGGTATACAGAAGTATAGTTAGGGCATGTTTGCTCATTTCTTGAATGCATGGAAATGTGGCAATATTTGGTATAAAATTGATAAAATAAGGACCATAAAACTACTTACACATATTGGGCCAGATATGCACCTGGTGTAAAGTGATGCACCTCTGAACTCAATGGAGCTAGGCTGAATTACAATAGCTATTGATCAGCCTCACTGTTTCCAGAAGTACTGTTTTCAGTTAACACAACCCTGCAGAAGACTTGTATGTTTAATGATAAGCATGTGCGTAGTCCTATAAGGGGACTACTCAGATGCATAAAGTTAAGCGCGTACATAAGTCCTTGCAGAACTGGGGATTTAGTTGGCACTGGTGTCTGGTTCAAATTACTCTATTTCTCGTTTGCATATTAACAGCCATTGTGCTTTCGTAACTAGTTTCAAGGAAAAATAAAGGGAAAACTGTCATTTCTGCATTTTCAACATGTAGTCCAAATTAAAATTCGGCATTTACGGTACAGACTAAAATGCATATGTATTTTATCCTTGTTTTTCACATGCTCTCCTTAGGGTTAGAGAGGCAGCATTTTTAACAATGAGTGAAGACTGCCATCTTCTGACTCCCACAGTAAAGCTGTACAATTAAATTTACAGCTTAGCCAGCCATGCTAATAATCTTGTAAGTATTTCCATCAGGAAAATCACTGGGCCACACCCTGACTCTGTGCTTTGCAGTCCTGGAACCCCGCTAGTCATTTACACCCAATGTGCTACTTCATCCCTGATTGGAGTTGCCTGAGGATGCCTATTCCCCTGCTCTACCCCAGAGGAGGGATATGGGATACTAATCCACCTTTTCATTAAGGCTGATTCCAAAGTCTTCACAGATATTATATATTACAGTAATTCTGCCACAGTTAGTCAATGGCCAAATAACTAAAGCTTCCCGTTATTTCATCAAATGACTTTCCTTTGTGCCTATGACCAAATGATTACATGGTGGTTTTCAAGGTTGCAAGTGGAAATTATGAACCTGACTTATTGTAAACAAAAGGGAGTTAGGCACCTAAACATCACTGGTGTCTTTGAAAAACCTCCACCTAAAGCTTTCAGACATTTCAAGTTTGAAACAAAGTAAATACTAGGTATTTGATCAAAAGCTTTAAGCTGTTCATTGAAATTACCACAGGTAAAATAGACATATTGCAAAGACCCTGGGCCAGTGAGAACAGACAACCATAAAAGTTGTTTTTTGGGACAAAATTGCCACTCTGTAACTTAAATAAGTAAACAGGGTAACAAAAGAGTAGTTCTGTCTAGAGGTCACCTCCCCCACTTTCATTACTGCCAGAACAAACTGCCTACACCCTTTTTTATATTCACCTCCTGGGCATACTAACTACCCAAAGCATAACAAGACCATTTAGCAGATTTGTGCAAATGTGAGACCTACCCTATGATGGATAGTGCACAGGGAAACAAAGCTCACAGCTAACACTTGGACCATCTCACAGATCCAGCCACCATTGCTGTAGAAGTAGGTTGATGTCTAATCTTCCATCCTCCTTCTGGTTGTGTGGGTTTTGAGACCCTCCAATTGCCACCCACAATGAGTTTAATATTGCCAAGGATAGTTTAACCCTGCTGAGGTAGTTTTGACATGTTCAGATCCCATAGAACCCCACATTAATTTGATCTGCAAAACCTGTACTCATTTATCATGTTCTGAATACTGCACAACGCAACCCATGCAATTGGTTCAGTCTTGAAATCTTCCTTCCCCCACAAATATTTGTGAATACTCAAGATATGAAAACATAACCACAACCTACAAGACAGAAACAAGTGAACTCAGCACTGTCCCATGTAGCCATTAGCCTTTATGAAAGCCAGGCTCTGACCACAAGACCAGCCTTCCTCTCTTCCACACATTTAAACCAGAGAAGATTTTCATTGAACAGTTTTGCTGACAGATACATCCTTATCAGAATTTACATCACTGAGAATTAGTTGCACAGATTTTCTGGGGGGAATGAGAAAAATTCAGTCTGTATCAGACAAACACATATAGTGTTCCATCTCAACTTCAGTCTATAAGTGGAATGAGTGCCATTTATGTTTTCCCCTTCACCGACCAGCAACTATTTTGATCAGAATTTCACTGTTGTGTTTGCTCTTGAAAATTGCATGCTAAGTATCTCTGCTTGATTAGTTTCCTTTCTTCAAAGATGGTACTGAAGCTGCCTGTAAAGGCAGGGGGGAGGAGAATGTCTAGTATTCACAGGCATTTAGACTAAGAGAAAATAGTTGCTTATAAGGCTACTGATTATACATACATTCCAAAGGAGGCCATATTCAGATTGCATCTGATCCATGATTTTCAGTTATAAAGCTATTGTTAGTGTCCCATCCTGTCCTACCTAGGGTGACCAGATGTCCCGATTTTATAGGGACAGTCCTGATTTTTGGGTCTCTCTCGTATATTGGCGCCTATTACTCCCCATCTCCATCCTGATTTTTCACCCTTGCTATCTGGTCAGCCTAGTCCTACCCCACACCCATTCACCCACAGTGCTCCCACTGGGTTTGGGGGTTCTAAGGATCCTACAGGAAGCATTGGATTTTTGGGGTCTCATTTTCACTGGTACAGAAATTTAAAAATTCCACAATCAATTTTATTCCTCATTTCATAAATTAGCAATTAAATGCTTCAAGATTCGAGGTGATCTGATCACAGCTATTAGCTGACTACTAGGGAGAAAAAAAGCCTTTTGTTAAGAGTTTGATTTCTTAAAATATTACTTTTCTACCCAAGAACACATTTGTAATAATTCAGTACGGCTTGTAGCTTGAGCTCTAAAGGGGACCAGGATTAAGTGAGCACAAGGAAGTGCATTATCTACCCACAAGGTGATCTTTTCAGTTCATGGAGCAGATTAGAGAGTCCCATGTTACACCTGTTTACACTTCATCTTGAGGTGACATAGCTCAGTTTCATTCACCTAGTGGAATCGATTTTATTTTGCATACTCACCTTCACTCCAACAAACATCCCTGAATAAAAGTGCTCTTGTATTGTCAGACATGCGAGCCAGGATAGCATGAATTACAGTTCTAGTGAAATTGTTTTTATGAACACTTTATGGGCTTCATCATTTGAAGTCAAATCTGTTTTTCAGGTTTCATTTCTTATCCCACCCCAATCCCAACTTGGGTATTCTTCCAAAAATGAAAATATGCTCTTTTTTAAAAATTGATGTTCACTGGTTTTCTTTAATGCTACAGGGAGTAAGGTATATTAATCTTTGTGTAAAATGGAGAATAGAACCCTTCCATGTATTCTTATCTTTCTAATGTGAGATATTTCAGTTATAAGCCCTTCAGGGGAGGGATTAATTCTTTTCTGTTTCCATTGTGTCCAGTACAATGGAGACCTAATCCTGACTGGGGTCTTTGGATACTGGCCCTCACCTCAGCATGGCATATTGACTAGCATCTGTGACTCCACACTCAGTACACTGGCTTTTGTGAATCCCATCTTTCAGTGCCTAACTGTTTCCATGGATTGTATAGGGATCCTGGTTTAGAAATTCCACTAGTAGCAAGCACCCAAATATTTCTACTGTAATACTGGCCACTGCAAGTCCTCCTTGTGAACCTTACGCTTTGGGTTGGACCCTGTTTCCATTGAAGTCACTAGTGACATTCCCACTAACTTCACTAGAGCAGGATCAGTGCCGTAGTGGACAAATTCCTTACATACTTGCCAAACTACCCTCTGAAAATGAGTCTTCTTTTTGTTGCCCTTTGTGTGTCAGTTTAGCAGTACTTCCCCAATAAGATTAGAACACATGCTAAAATATGCAAGTGATTCAATTTAAGAATATTCATTTGCATACATTTCCCCCCCATAATGTTTATATATTATGGGTGGTGTACATTTAGCAACAGAGTTTAAACACTCATAGTAAGTCAAAGAGGAATTGGCCCAGCCAGAGATACAGTAATTGTACAGGTTCATAACAGTAATGTAAAAACAAACAACTGTCTATTGTAGGTGGCCAAACCATAGCTTGTGAGCCACAAGCAGCTCTTTTACAGTTAAAGTGTGGCTTGCAGAGCCCTCTCTCCCCCACCCCCCATTCTCCTACCAGAGTAGGGGGAGAGAAGAGCTTGGGTCTTCCACCCAGGGTTGGGGGGGGGCGCTAGGGGCTTTAGCCCTGCAGGGAGACATTGGGGCAGAAGACCCATGCCCCAGCAAGCGCCATCCTGCGGGGCAGGTTATGCGTGTCTTGCAGCTCTTGAACTTCTGAAGATTATCATATGCAGCTCAGAGGGTACATAAGTTTGGCCACCCTGGTCTATTGATTAGAAACAATTAATTATTCTATTGCAGAAGATTTATGTGGGGGAGGGGGGAGGGAAGACCTCTCTTTGAGGTCAGAATATCATTTTGGAAGAATTAACATACACCCAGACTAGACAGTAATATATTTAACTAAATGGAAGTGTAGACTTGATAAAGAGAGACAATCTGGAAATACAATTTCATGCCATGTGCTGGGCCTGAATGCAATGCTTGTAGAGTTTGCTTTTATTAAAAGCTTAATGCAGGTTTACTAACGTAGGTTTATACACAGACTAATTCTTAATCAAATATTTCAGCTGCAGGAGGTCCAACATTCAAATAAATGATTAATTGAAAACTTTAATTAAATACTTCAGGGTAGACATGAAAGTGTTGTTATAAAGTTTCAGGTAACACAACCTGTATCTGGACTGAACTACTGAAGATTAAGAGCCTGATCCAAATCCCATTAAAGTCAACTGGCGTTGGCTGTAAAATTACAGCTTGCTTTGAACGTGTGCAGGGATGGTCTGTGGAATATTTTAGCTGACATGGAAAGCATTTGAAAGTGGGGAACGTAAAAGGAGGTAACTTGTTCCATTTTATCTGCCTCCTTCCTAAAGTCTTTTATAAGACTTTGAAAGATCTATTTTACAAAGTTTTCTTGGAAGTTACTGGGGAAAAAAAATTCTTGCAGTCTAGTTTGTTACTGAAAATAAAACGTATCACACTTATTTACTTGAAAATAATAATATTTTATGGCTCATATACCTTATTCTGCATGGTTAGTCACAGAGTATTGATGTTAAGTAGCTCCCACTCCTAAGAAAAACTCAAAACAATTGTAAAAACACTTAAATTCAGTTGGCAATTGAGACAATCTATTCTCAAATTACACCAGATTTTTCCACCCACTTGTGATTTCTAAAAGCTCATTTTATGTGAAAATAACTTTAGTTTAACACTATGTATGACCATCCTTGCACAGAAACCTGCTGACGGCTCACTAACTCACTCTAAAATCTGTTATGAATAGATACATAAATATTGACCTTCCTATACACAAGTATAGTAAAATGTAAGGCTCATAAAATAAGACAACCCAGGACAATGATGTATTTAAAATACAAGAACTATTTGAGACACACAGCTAGGTATAGTGTGAAAATATTTCATACAAGCACTTGGAAACAGCTGGGAAATAGCATTACCTCTCTGTGATCCAAATGTGAAGTGGAGAATAATGGAAATAATGGCTTAATCAGAGAGCTCATCCTGTTTCACTGTAGTTTAGGTATTTATTTAAAATAATCTTTTAAAGAACTGACAGTCGGGGGGGGGGGGGTGACCTCAGTACTGTAGAAAAAGCCAAAGAGAGATTTAGTCTCTGCTTTTGGGAGTTTATCACTTTCAACAGCTGAGAAGCATATACGTTTGGAAAGCTAGGGTTTGGGAAAGGCAAAGAAGTGTTGGTTAGGTATCCATCCCATGTACTTAAGTAAGTAGCCTGGTAGCTTATACAAATAGAGCTCTGACTGCACTATCATAAGCAGTTGTACTCATCACTGTAGCACCCTTTTATCAAAGCATGGTGTTGCAGGGGTCTTATCTCTAGCGTCCCCTGTTGATTACTTCTTTAACTCCGCAGTGGCTTGTTTCTGCCTATGCCTTGAATGGCTTAGCACTCTGGGCAGTTCAGCTCTTTCCAGCTCTGTCCCCCTTCCAGAGTAAGGAAAGTCCAATTTAAGATTCCACATGAGCATCCAAATAGAAGATCTTTCTGCCCCACTGAGGCTACACTGAAATTCCTTTCTCCCAGGCATTGCAGAGTTCCTTCTTTGCTCCTTTAGCTGATCGCTATCCCCAGGGCTTCTTTCCCTCAGAAGCCCTTCTGCCATTACCCCAATGCCTCTCTGCCTCAGGGACTCTAGTAGCTTCTCCCAAGAGCACCTTATGTCTTATAGACACTATCACTGCACATCCCACAGGCACTTAAGTTGCTGTCTGTTGTTCACCCAGCCTGCCTTCACCCAGTGCTTCTATAGCATAATGCCAACTTTTCCCAACCTAGCACTAAAAATTTCCCAAATCTGTTGAAACATAAAAATAAAGATAAAGATTTTTTACAGTGTTTCTATATCCTGGGAAATTTCCCAAAACCTGGGAATTTGTGAGTAAAATGTTTCAACTTGGGAAATTGGGAATTTTCATTCAAAACATTTTACTCACAAATTCCCAGATTTTGGGAAATTTCCCAGGATATAGAAGCACTGCCTTCACCAGGCCCTTTCCACTATATCTCCTACTTAACTAACTTCTCTTTCCTCTCAGTGGGATTTTTCCCTTTCACAGCTGAGATGAGTAGCTGTAATTAAGCCTCCAAATCAGAATCAGCCAGGGGTTAATTGCTACCTCAGAGGCAAGACTGGGCCTGATTGCCCTTAATGGGCCAGCTGGCCTGTGACAACTATATGAAGACAGTGGAATAATCTAGGACAGTGTTTCCCAAACCTGGGACATCACTCGTGCAGGGAAAGCCCCTGGCGGGCCAGGCTGGTGTGTTTACCTGCCACATCCGTAGGTCTGGCTGATCGCAACTCCCACTGGCTGCGGTTCGCTGCTGCAGGCCAATGGGGGCTACTGGAAGCAGTGGCCAGTACGTCCCTCGGCCTGCACCACTTCCAGCAGCTCCTATTGGCCTGTAGCAGCAAACCGTGGCCAGTGGGAGCCGCAATTGGCCAGACCTGCAGGCAGGGCAGGTAAACAAACCAGCCCGGCATGCTAGGGGCTTCTCTACACAAGCGGCATCCCAAATTTGTGAAACACTGATCTAGGAGATGAGGTAAAATGACCAATTAATGGGTTAATAATATAACAAAGAAGCTTACACTTTATTTTGCAACCACTACAGTGCATTCTTTCTCACAGGTAACTCAGAAAGTCCATCCAAATGGAAATGTGGACTGAAAAGTGCAGTTAAACATTTAACACCTTTACATTTTGACCATATCCAGATCTTGTGTTCATGAACCTCAAATTCCACAAAGAATTACTGCTTCACATAAGAGCATCAGATGTTGATTGAAAATGTCCTTGCATGAGCCTAGTGAAGTATCAGCAACTTGTTGCAATGATAAGGTGTTCTAATATGAAACTTAATATGCCACTTGGGAGGGGGGGGGCATAAAAAGGTAATGGACAGCAAGGTATTCACTGGAAAGTAAACACCTACCTTGTTGTTCACCACTTCTCACTGGAAATGGACCACTAGGCACTCCCAGTGGCTAAGTAAACAGAGCAAGGAAAAAATGCATCCATCTGCAACTGTTATAAAATTCATTTGCCATCCAAGCTTCCAGTCAGACACCAGCTCAGCAAAAAAAAAAAAAAAAAAAAGAACTTCATCTGAATCAGCTGTTCCATTAAGGAAAAAGGGTAGCTAACTAATGTATTGCTAACCTATTGCCCACAAGTGCCTGAAGATCAAAGCCCAAGGATATAAATGGTTGTTTCCTGAGTTCAGCAAGTATTAGTGGAAGGGCCTCTGTCAGCTGTTTCATGTTAGCAGTGACAGAACAATTAGGATGATTCATCAACTTTTCTCTCCCTTGGCCCAATTCATTGCCCTGCATATTGTGTAGTTGTGTATACCAGCGTAAAGGAGGTGGAAAACATTAACATATCTGAAGCGTAGCACTTTTTACACCCTTAGCACTGGTGTAAATGACTGCAAAAAGTGCTGGGAGATAGTCAATCAGACCCCATGAGCTTTTCCACACAAAACTTGCCTTTAGTGAGAAAGAGCCCGGGGAAAGGAGTCTGGAGTACTTTGCATTCGCCCTTATTGCATTTCATCATATTTACTTCACATCATTTCTCCAGATCATTTTGAATTATAATTCTATCCTCCAAAGCACCTGCAACCCCTCCCAGCTTGGTGTCATCTGCAAACTTTATATGTGTACTCTCTATGCCATTATCTAAATCACTGATTAGGATATTAAACAGAATCAGATCCAGAAATGATCCCTCTGGGACCCCACTCAATATGCGCTTCCAGCTTGACTGTGAACCTCTGATAAGTTCTCTCTGGGAACCATTTTCCAACCAGTTATGCACCCACTTTATAGTAGCTCCCTGTAGGCTGTATTTCCCTACTTTGTTTATGAGAAGGTCATGTGAGACAGTATCAGAAGTCTTACTAAAGTCAAGATATACCACATCTACTGTCCACAACGCTTATTATCCTGTCAAAGAAAGCTATTAGATTGGTTTATTATCAATAAAACCCGTCTGCTTTACATAAATCTGTCATTCATTCCTACTGTAGCACGCTACACAGATCTTCTTTTTGTATGACAGGAGGAGAGGGTACAGGTATAGCATAACAATGCCTAATGAGATGTACTATTTTATGTACACATGAATGCTGATCAAGCACTAATCTCAGTCAGTCTTATAGGAGAGGGTTTGCTTCTGGAGGGGTCCAGAGTAACAGCACAAACTGATTGTGGGATTGACCCAGCTCTCATTAAAACCAATGAGAGCCTTTCTATTGGCTTCAGTGGAGTTGGATTGTGCCTTAACACAGCAGCTGATACCCTAACTACATAGTAAATGAAGTAGCCTGTCCCAAGAACATACTTGGTACTTTACATGGTACAGGAAGAGATACATAGTCCATGCCCAAGAGGCTTATAATCCAGTCTGGTGAATATAAACATAATGTAGCTCTCCAGAATTAACCTAATCTGCTTTAGTATCTATATATTTAATTTTCCTATTGGCCACAAGTGTTTCAAGATTATTTGATCTATTTCCCACGTGTCAGATTACTATTCCTGGACAGTTTGCTATCTTTCTCTAGAGTATAGATAAGAAATTAGTTGATTTAATAAGGAAGAGGTCCAGCAGTCTGACACACACTCATTAAGATTATCTAGTCAGGGATGACACACAAAGAGGTTTTACCCCCACACACTAAAGTAAACTAATCCCTGAAGTGTTCGAAGTGCAGCCCCAGAATGATATCCTGTTCTTCAGTAAAGCCATTACCATATCCATTGAGAGAAGTGAAGTGAAGGTCACAATTGCATTTGAGGTAAAGGTTATACTCAACACAATATCTTTGAATCATTTACAAGACTGCCATAATACCAGAGATAACTCTTCCTTGCTACTTTTTATATCCCTAGTACAGTAAAGCTTATTTCCCAACTTAAAATGATAACAGAACTAAGGAGAGCTGAGTACAGAATTTCAGGGGGACCAAAAGCTTAGGCCTGGTGTACACTACGATTTTAGGTCGAATTTAACAGCGTTACCTTGATTTAAGCCTAGACCCATCTGCACGACAAAGCCCTTTTTTTCACCATAAAGGGCTCTTTAAATCGATTTCTTTACTCCACCTCCGACGAGGGGATTAGTGCTGAAATCGGCTTTTCCGGGTCAAATTTGGGGTAGTGTGGACACAATTCGATGGTATTGGCCTCCGGGAGCTATCCCAGAGTGTTCCATTGTGACCGCTCTGGACAGCACTCTCAACTCAGATGCACTGGCCAGGTAGACAGGAAAAGGCCCGCGAACTTTTGAATTTCATTTCCTGTTTGGCAAGCATGGCAAGGTGCAGGTGAGTGCAGATCTCATCAGCACAGGTAACCATGATGGAGTCCCAGGATTGCAAAAGAGCTCCAGCATAGACCGAATGGGAGATATGGGATGTGCTCACCATATGGGGGGACGAATCCGTGCTAGCTGAACTCTGCTGCAGTAAACGAAATGCCAAAACATTAGAAAAAGTCTCAAAGGGCATGAAGGACAGAGGCCATAACAGGGATGCACAGCAGTGCCGCATGAAAATTGAGGAGCTAAGGCAAGCCTACCACAAAACCAGAGAGGCAAACGGAAGGTCCAGGGCAGAGCCGCAGACATGCCACTTCTATGCGGAGCTGCATGCCATGCTAGGGGGGGTGCAGCCACTACTACCCTAACCCTGTGCTTTGACTCCGTCAATGGAAAATCACGCAACAAGGAAGCGGGTTTTGGGGACGAGGAAGATGATGACGAAGAAATTGAAGATAGCTCACATCAAGGAAGCGGAGAAACCAGTTTCCCCAATAGCCAAGATATGTTTCTCACCCTGGACCTAGAGCCAGTAACCCCTGAACCAACCCAAGGTGGGCTCCCGGACCCTGTCGGCAGAGAAGGGACTCTGGTGAGTGTATCTTTATAAATATTACACATGGTTTAAATGCAAGCATGTTTAATGATTAATCTGCCCTGGCATTCGCAGCCAGTACAGCTACTGCAAAAGTCTGTTAACGTGTATGGGGATGGAGTGGAAATCCCGGTGTTTGCTGGCATTCCGACATTATCCGTTCCTTATCTCTCTCTGTTTTATCCTCAGGAGAATGATATAATTAATGGTCACCTGGTTGAAATAGGGTGCTTTTATTAAAGGGACATTCATAGATGCCCATTCCTGCTCTGCTGTTTGGCTGTGGCTGAACAGAAATGTTTCCCACTGTTAGCCACACAGTGGGGGGAGAGGTGAAGTGATCATTCCAGAGAATAGAGTGGGGAGGTGTTATTTGAGTTTGTGATGCACGCTAACCTGCAAACCGCAGCCCCTCCTTTTAAATTGCAAACCCATTTTAAATGGCCAACCCAATGGCCACTTGGTATGTGAAATAAGGGTGCTGCTGTTTGAAACCATTCCCACAAGTTATGAAGGTTAAAGAAGCCAAAGACTGCGGCTTACCATGGCTGCCTGCAAGCTAAATTCTGTTGCCTGGCACTGCGTGAGTGATCTCTCACACCACACCGGTAGGCCCTCAATATAAGAGGCAAAATGCTACCTTGTAACGAAAGCACATGTGCTGTATAATGTGAACAGCAAGGTTTAACGGGAAAGAGGGATCCTATTGTTCTCTAAAATGTGTCTTTTTCACCACCAATCTCCCTTTTCACCCACCAGCTGCAAATGTTTCTCCTTCGCAGAGGCTAGCGAATATTAGAAGGTGAAAAAAACACACTCGGGATGAGATGTTCTCAGAGCTACTGCTGTCCTCCCACACTGACAGAGCACACCAGAATGTGTGGAGGCAGATGATGTCAGAGTGCAGGAAAGCACAACGGGAACGCGAGGAGAGGTGGCGGGCTGAAGAGGATAGGTGGAGTCAGCTTGCTGACAGAAGGTAAGAGTCGATGCTCCAACTGCCGGAGCATCAAACTGATATGCTCCAGTGTATGGATGAGCTGCAGGAAAGGCAGCAGGAGCACAGACTGCTGCTACAGCCCCTGTATAACCAACCGCCCACCTCCCCAAGTTCCATAGCCTCCTCACCCAGACGCCCAAAAACGCGGTGGGGGGGGGGGGCCTCTGACCATCCAGCCACTCCACCCCAGAGGATTGCCCAAGCAACAGCCGGCTGGCCTTCAATAAGTTTTAAAGTTTTTAAGTTAAGTTTTAAAGTGTGGTGTGTCCCTGTCCTTCCCTCCTCCCCCATCCCAGCCTGCACTTCCCTCTGCCCCCACCCCTCCCAGGCTACCTTGGCAGTTATCCCTCTATTTGTGTGATGAATTAATAAAGAATGCATGAATGTGAAGCAACAATGACTTTATTGCCTCTGCAAGGGGTGATTGAAGGGGGGAGGGTGGTTAGCTTACAGGGAAGTAGAGTGAACCAAGGGGCCGTGTTCATCGTGGAGAAACAAACAGAACTTTCACACTGTAGCCTGGTCGGTCATGAAACTGGTTTTCAAAGCTTCTCTGATGCACAGTGCATCCTGCTGTGCTCTTCTAACCGCCCTGGTGTCTGGCTGCGCATAATCAGTGGCCAGACGATTTGCCTCAACCTCCCACCTCTCAATAAATGTCTTCCTCTTACTCTCACAGATATTGTGGAACGCACAGCAAGCAGTAATAACAATGGGAATATTGGTTTGTCTGAGGTCTATCCGAGTCAGTAAATCGCGCCAGCGTGCTTTAAACATCCAAATGCACATTCTACCACCATTCTGCACTTGCTCAGCCTGTAGTTGAACAGCTCCTGACTACTGTCCAGGCTGCCTGTGTATGGCTTCATGAGCCATGGCATTAAGGGGTAGGCTGTGTCCCCAAGGATAAGTATAGGCATTTCAACATCCCCAACCATTATTTTCTGGTCTGGGAAGAAAGTCCCTTCCTGCAGCTTTTGAAACAGATCAGAGTTCCTGAAGACGCGAGTGTCATGTACCTTTCCCTGCCATCCCACGTTGATGTTAGTGAAATGTCCCTTGTGAGCCACCAGTGCTTGCAGCACCATTGAAAAGTACCCCTTTTGGTTTATATACTCGGTGGCTTTGTGCTCCAGTGCCAAGATAGGGATATGGGTTCTGTCTATCACCCTACCACAGTTAGGGAATCCCATTGCAGCAAAGTCCTATGACCTGCACATTTCCCAGAGTCACTACCCTTGATATCAGCAGATCTGTTATTGCATGGACTACGTGGATCACAGCAGCCCCCACAGTAGATTTGCCCACTCCAAATTGATGCCCGACTGACCAATAGCTGTCTGGCGTTGCAAGCTTTCACAGGGCTATCGCCACTCGCTTCTCAACTGTGAGGGCTGCTCTCATCTTGGTATTCTGGTGCCTCAGGGCAGGGGAAAGCAGGTCACAAAGTTCCCTGAAAGTGCCCTTACACGTGCAAAAGTTTCATAGCCACTGGGAATCATCCCAGATCTGCAACACTATGCAGTCCCACCAGTTTATGGTTGTTTCCCGGGCCCAGAATTGGCGTTCCACAGCATGAACCTGCCCCATTAACACCATGATGTGCACATTGCCAGGGTCCGTACTTTGCGAGAAGTCTATGTCCATGTCTATGTCCTCATCAGTCTTGTCAGCACGCTGCCGTCGCCTCCTCGCCTGGTTTTGCTTTGGCAGGTTCTGGTTGTGCATATACTCCAGGATACTGCGCGTGGTGTTTACAGTGCTCATAATTGCTACAGTGATCTCAGCAGGCTCCATGATCCCAGTGCTATGGTGTCTGCACTGAAAAAAAGTGCATAACGATTGTCTGCTCTGATGGAGGGAGGGGCGACTGACAACATGGCTTACAGGGAATTAAGTCCACAAAGGGGGTGGCTTTGCATCAAGGAGAAACACAAACAACTGACACACACACAGAATGGCCCCTCAAGGATCGAACTCAAAACCCTGGGTTTAGCAGGCCATTGATTTCACGGAGGGCGGGAGGAAGCAAATGAATACAAAACAAATCGGGTCTATTTCTTGTTTTGATCCACTCCATCTATCTTTTACATCTTTAGGGTGGCAGCAGATGGTGCAGTTTGACTGCTAGCCATTGTCATCTCCTGGGTGCTTGGCAGAAGGAGTCTGCCCAGGCGCCCATGACTGACCTCACCAAAGTCGGTTAAAAGAGCACCCAGGAATATGACGACGATGTTACCAGTCATAATGCACCATCTGCTGCCAAAAGACAATGAGATGCTGCTGGGTAGCAATGCAGTCCCATGTCTGCCAGCACCCAGGAGACGTATGGTGACAGTGAGCTGAGTGGGCTCCATGCTAGCCGTGGTATGGCATTGCACAGGTAACCCAGGAAGAAAGGCACAAAACGATTGTCTGCCATTGCTTTCACGGAGGGAAGGAGGGAGGGAGGCCTGAAGACATTTACCCAGAACCACCCCTGACACTATTTTTGCCCCATCAAGCATTGGGATCTCAACCCAGAATCCCAATGGGTGGCGGAGACTGCGGGAACTGTGGGATAGGTACTCACAGCTACCCACAGTGCTATGCTCCGGAAGTCGACGCTAGTCTTGGTACTGTGGACGCAGTCCGCTGACTTAATGCACTTAGAGCATTTTGTGTGGGGACACACACAATCGACTGTACAAAAATGATTTCTAAAGAACCGACTTCTATAAATTCGACCTAATTTCGTAGTGTAGACATACCCTTAGAAATCTGAAGGCTGGTATTTTCACCAGTGTCTGTTCTCATTATAATTTTTCATTCGTTTAAAGTTTTCATTGTTAGCATTTTTTTTAAAACAAGTAAAAAGCAAGACCTGTATTTCCTATACCACCATGATGTGTTAACAAAGCAGTTTTATCTTTCTCTGCCTTTGATATTTTTACTATTCTGTCCCAAATTCACTCACACTTTACATGCAAATAGGGGAAAAATCTATGGAATCTACCCTCCGATACAATGCTGGTCAAAATTGCAGCCTCATGCTGGATTTATAATAGTTTATATTTCCCAGAGTGCAAATTACTAATAAGCAGGCAATTTTATACCAACGCATCCTCACAAAATTCACCTAGCAAGCTTGGAAGACGTGAGTGAGCCCTTTATACCAATCAAGGTATACATAACTTCTGTCTGGAAGCCAAACCTATTTTCTGTCCTGAACTCCAAACCCAGAATCTTGAAAGTGGTGGATAGAGGCATTCACCGGATTTTCCCCTTCCCCCCTGAACTTAGAATTAGACTGGGGGCAAGTCTACACTACCGCACTGCAGCTGTAGTGTGTCTGGGGAAGATGTGCTATGCTGATGGGAGAGCACTCTCCCATCAGCATAATTAGTCCACTTCCATGAGAGGTGGAAGCTATGTCAGTAGGAGAGTGCCTCCTGCTGACATAGCATGGTGTGGACACCGCTTTAAGTCTCTGGAACTTACGTTTCTCAGAGAGGTGTCATTTTCACACTCCTGAGTGGCCTAAGTTACATTGACTTAAGCGGTAGTGTAGACCAAACCTGAGTGTCCAAAAGGTCAAAGTTTCTAGCTGACCACCTCCTGTTTTTCACTTTTCCAGAGGTGTGGCACACATCAGACTCTAGTCTTATCTTAAATAGTTTGATTGACAAGCTTGTGAGCAGTTCACTTTGTTGTGTATAGCCTTTCATCATGAATAATGGTTAGAGTAGCCACAATGAGAGTGTACATCTTGACAAAGGTCACACTACAGCACTCTGAGGAATTGGTCTTCTTACAGGGAGCATGCTGTCCTATAGCCATCAGCCCTTGAGCTTACTCACCGTGCCCAGATGTATAATGCATATGTACCATATAATGCATATGTATAATATGTATGTACCATAGGTTGCTTGCAAGTTGATCACACCAGGATTCTGAAACATCAAATAACCCTGATCATTGATTTTTCTAGCTCCCCAACGAACTTCAAAAAAACATTTGCCTTACATGTATTTGTCGAGTGCATCCATCTCACATTCATTTTCTCTGCACTTTTTTCTGTCTCCTCAATTCTGTCTTCCTGTCTGTCAGTGCATGGGACAGTGTGATATACAAATATTTTCCTTTTTTTTCTCAAGCCATTTCCCTTAAACTTTGTGACAAGTTTGTATACAGCAAAGAGCATTGGACAGAAGCAATCAGGTTCAGTTCTCTTCTGCATTTATTGCCCTCATTCACACCTCAAGATGGTCTCGGGCTCATGGTGCTGTTCTCTGTGGAGTTGTTTTTGGTTTTGTTCTTTTCCCCGTATATCTACAGAAGGCTGAGACTTATGAGCTGCACAGTGTATTGTATAGGTACCAAAAATTGGTTAAGAATATGTTAGCCCTCATGTGCTCCTGCCTCCCTCACTCTCTCTCTTATCCTCTGCTTCTCCTTTACCTTTACCACCTTTGTCCTCTGGCTCCTTTCCATCCACCTACAAGCATATTCTTTGTATCCCTTCCATTCAGAGAAACCTTTTTGTCAAAACCACCTGCCTTTTCAATTACCAGCCTAACTCCATCACTTCTAAAATCCTCAGTCATGTTCTCTTCCTGTTAACTGAACTTCCTCTCTTCCAGCCATATTTCTTCCAGCACAGGTTCCATCATGTTCATTCAAACAAAGCTGCCCTCATCAAGGCCCCTAACAACATCCTCCTGGTTAATTCAAAGCACAGGCTTGGGCTTCACCCTCCTTGTATCCACTCACCAATTGTGCTAACCTAGAGCTCTGACATAGAGCCCCAGCACTCTGCTGAGACCTATTGCTTTCCTGCATACACACGGCCCAGGCTTGATTTGGGTCCCAGAAGTCCTCTGGATGTATCCCAGAATTCCTGTCCCAGAGGAGCAGAGCTGCAGGCAGCCAGCACAGCATCTGGAAGCACCATTACTGCCTGGTCAAGTATGCTCCCGCTTCCTGCTCCTCTTATGCATAGGCGCCGACTTCTTCTAGTGCCAATGGGTGCTCGACCCCCCTCTTCTCCTGGCCCTGCCACGACTCCACCCCTGCCCACCTGCCTGCCCCCTCCCGCCCCCATTCCAACCCCTTCCCCAAAGTCTCCACCCCCTCCCTGCCCCTATTTGATCCTTTCCTCAAATCTCCACCCAGACCCACCACTTCCCCACCTCCTCTTCCCCCGTGACACATTCCTGCTCCTCCCTCGTCCCTCCCAGAGCTTGCTACAGCTGTTTGGCAGTGGCAAGCATGGGGAGGGAGGGAGGAGCGGAGACGTGGTGCTCAGTGGCGGAGGCAGAGGTGAGGCAGAGGGGGTGGGGTAGGGAGCTTAACTGCCAGTGGGTGCAGAGCACCCACTAATTTTTCTCCCTGGGTGCTCCAGCCCCAGAGCGCGCATGGAGTCAGCACCTGTTCTCCTATGGCAGCTTCAGCTCCTCTTCCTCCTCATTGCTGTGCAGAGCTTGCCTGCAGCAGGGAGCAAAGTTGCTGGGGGAGGTGGCTCCGAGCCACTGGGATGTTGGGGGTCATCTCTCCCCTGGCCATGCTGAACTGGGAGCCCTGCCGCCATTCCTCCTCCCTGCAAGGCAGCTGCTTGGGCTCCACTCGTCTCTCTGGCCCTTGATCTCAGGCCCCTCATTCACCCTCCCTGTGCAGAAGCACCCAGGCTGTGTGCACAGTCAGAGCAGCAAGGGGAAGCCAGCCCCCCAAATTTCCCTGCAGCATCCTGTGGCAGTGACTCCAGCTCCTCTTTGCTGCAGGGAAGGCTTTGGGCTGGCTTCCCACTTGCCCCCCCCCGCCCCCCCGCCCCTTCACTGTGCATGCAGCCTGGGCGCATGGGCGAGAGATCAGAGCAGGGACCAAGCAGGGAGGGGGAGAACTAGAGTTCCCAGATCAGCACAACTGTGAGGGAGGGATGATCCCAGGCATCCCAGCTGCTCCCGTTCCTGTATGGCAGCCACTTGGTCCCTGCTCTGCTCTCTGGCCCTCCCTGCCCTCCATGAGTCAGCATGTGCAGGGGCACCCAGGCACAGTGCCCAGTCAAAATGTGTACACAGTCAGGATGGTGAGTGGGAGCCAGCCTGAAAACCTCCCCTCAGCCTCTTAGGGATACCTTATCCCTTATCCCTCCCTCCCTCAGGACATATTGCCTTAGACTGAAGTGAAAAAGGAACCCAGCTTAAATGAGAAAAAAGACTTTAAAAGATGTTGATGGCATTTTGCCGCTGTGTGCAACATTGGGTTTGCATTCTGATGCTTCAGTGGCAGCTAATCTTGCTCGGAGCTGGATTAATTTTTAGGTTTAAAATACTGTTGACATTATCCACACCAAGCCAGGATGTTGGCACTTGTGAAGCAGATAGGAGAAGGACCAGGAAGTGGGGGCTGAGTGACTCTGTTATATGACTTTTCCATGCCCATTTGGATAACTGTAGGCTCAATACTTCATTTTAAAAAAATACCAATTTTTATATCCATGATAAATTTCTATTTAATATATTTGATCCAACCTTCCCCCTGCCCCCAAGCACTTTGGTCAAGTACTAAGAAGTAAGAATACTGAACAGCAAAGAGTAAAGTAATAATACTATTTAGAGCAATGCAAAGTTTTCTTTAGCCCAGGAGATTGAGCTAGCAGAGATGGTTCTCAACCCCATAAAGATAATACATAGGATCAAATCTGCTTGCCTTATTCATGTGAGTGGCGAAGGACTGAAACCTGGACACTGGCCTTTGGCCCTCTAACAAGATAAGGCATCCTCAGAGGATGCTGGAGCACACTGCACCCCAAACCCTGGGGATGCTTTTCACCGCTCTGCAGCCACCAGGAGCCAGAATGGGGTGTGTGTGATTTTTCCCTTCTGAAACCTAAATTTTATGTCAAACTTCAAAATAAACAGACAAAAATAAACAAACAAACCCACCTTCATTGAACATCCTATGTTTAAAAATTAAGAATTGCAAAGTTTCATTGGAATAGTTTGACAGCCCTGGAGACTGACATCCTAATTATCCTTCAGAACTGGTGCACATAGATATTTTCCTGCCAATATAACTAGAGGTGAAGAGCCCAATTCTCAGATTAGATGGTAGTTCAGGATAAAGCCTTCTCACACTGCACTCTTTCTACTGACACAGCTCCAAAAGAGCTAATTATGCAGTTTATGTACTCATGTGCTTCTTATGGGCACCTAAGTGCCATCAATAGCACCATCACAATTAGGAAACAGGGTGGATAGTAGAGTTTTCCCACAGTGCAACACATTCATAGGGCTAGAGTCCTGACACTGCGGCAGGGATGCTAGGCACCATGGGATAGGGTTATTTTGACTTGGGTCTATGCACTGCAGTGTAGATGCCAGAGCCCTAGGTTTGAGCACAGGTCAGAAAACCCTTTACCTACGGTTAAAATGCAGTGTAGATGCTCAAGCCCAGGGTTCCCTGACACAAGTCATCTGACTCAAGTCTCACTAACCTTAGGCTTACATTGCTGTGTAGACATACCTTGGATGTCAGGATGGAGACTTTAAACTAGATACTATTCAGTGGGGAACTAGTTCCCCAAGATTAGTGATCCTAAGCATAAGGGCTGAAAAGTTTTGTATTTAATTGATTCTATCAAACTTCATATGCAACATTTTCAGACTCCTCATTATTTCTCCTTCTTTTAATCTTTGTCAGCATCCAGGAACTGGTTGCATGTTCAGTTCAAAATTAATGCCTTGAATTTGGGGAACACTACGAGTTGAAAATGCTGCTGTACCATTTATCTCTGGCTTCATTCACGTGGTTCTTTCTTGAAAATTGGGTTTCAATGCTTATTAGTTTTGTAAAATAAATAGCCCATCTTCAAATCAGCCTGGAGCAACTTCATTTTTTTGCTCTGTCAACTCTCTAGGGCATACAGTGAAGTTGGCAGCTTCCCACTGAGCCTGGCTGTAGTAGAATCCTATTTGTGATTTGCTATGGAGAGAGCATACCATTTTTTACAAAAAAAAAAAAAAGGTTTAGTCTGGCATAATTAAAAAAACAAAAAACAAAAAAAAACCCTCTCTGCATTATTGCACAGCATTTTGTCCCTGAAAACAAGTCAGACCAATTTTTTCCCTTGGTTTCAAATGAGAGCTCTTTTTCCTGTGTTGACACTCGAAAGCAGATATTGGTTCTTGGATGCATTCATCATTTCTTGTGGAAAGAATACAAACCAGGAGTATAACTATAATAGAAGTTAAATGAAAACATGGGCCACATTTTTCAAAAATGGTTGTCTAAAATTATGTTTCTCTTTTAGTTACTTGTATGGCCACCCACCCTGAGCACCTCACACTCTTTAAGGTATTCATCCTCAAAGCATCTCTGTCAGATATGGAAGTGCTATTATCCCCCCTTTTATAGAAGGGAAACTGAAATACAGCAAGTAGAAGTGATTTGTCCAAACATCATGGAGGACAGTTGTGGCAGAACTGGAAATTGAATTCAGTTCTTCTAAGTCCTAGACTAGTGTTCCATCCATTAGGCCATCCTTCCTCTGAAGGTTAGCCTTTAAGATCATAGATACCCACTGAAACAAAAGAGAACCACCAAGAAATAAGCACTTTTGAAAACGAGAGGCAATTTAAATACATAAATAGGAACTTTGAATGCTAGCCTTAGGCATCCATACCTGGAATATTCAACATATTTAACCTTTTGATAACCAGATAATATTACTGGGAACTGCCAAACATACAAATATGAAGCAGACATTGGAATGACTATCGGCATAGTTTATCCCCACAGCCAACATTGCCAGAATCATTTTATAACAGACATGAATATCTAAGCAACAGGAGATCACCCTCATAAAGATAATTTTGTGCACATTGATCTGTTTTAAGTAGATGTCAATTTGCCAATTTGAAAACATGCACAAAAACTTTTCTAATTGATTTATTCTTAATTTCATATACATAATTTGTAAAACACAAATTTTAGCAACAACTAATAAAACATTATAGAATTTCCTTAGCACGTCTAAGGATCAGGATGCTGTTTTGCAGTGCCTTTTTTCAGGTCTCTTCTGTGATCGCCACTCTATCTTGACAAAAATACCACAGAGACATCCAAATCCATTGTGAATTCCACTTGTCTTTGTCCTTTCATTTTTCTGTTGGCAGCACATCCAGATTTCCTTGTTGTGTACCATATATTTTGAAGAAAATTACATTAACTTCTTCGATTTTGACTTACTTCTTTTTTCCTGAGTAGCTGACCCAGAAATTTCCATGAAGTCCTCTATAAGCCATTGGAGTGTTCATTATAAAGTACAATCTCTTCTTACTCTGGTTCTTAACAGCTAGTTTTAGCTGGATTTCACATGGTCCAGTGTAGCGATGGGGGACTCACCCCTGCAGTGCCTCCTGCTGGTCGTCTCGGGAATTAGCTCGCACTCCCTGCAGGCCAGTATCCCACTGCTGCTGGGCCCCATGTCCCTCCATAGACTCCGGTGCCCCGTTATCTGGGGTGCTGCCCCCTGACAGTAACCCCTTTCTTTCAGGGTCTCCCACCCAGGGGGAACCCCCACCCACTATCCCCACCTTGCCTCAGTGTAAGGCTACTGCCAGACACCATCTAGAGCCCGTTCCCTGGGGCAGACTGCAGTGTAAAATCCACTCATCACTGACAAGGGAGGGTTTGGGCCTGCTGCCTCAACCTACCCGTGGGCTGCCCCCTGCGACCCCAGTAACCAGTTTATCCTTCTACAAAGCCGCAGCCTGGGGACTTTCCAGGCCGGAGCTCCCTGGCTCCCTTGGCCTTTCCCCAGCCCTGCTCAAACTAGGTACTCTCTGCTCCCTGCAGCCAGGCCCTTCTCTCTCTATAGGCAGAGAGAGACTCTTTGGGCTCCTGGCACGCAGCCTCTTATAGGGGCCAGCTGAGCTCTGTTTGGGGAATGGCCGCAGCTCTGCCTGCTTCCCCCAATCAGCGCAGTGGCTGCTTTCTCCTGCCACAGCCCTTTCGTAGGGCTGTTTTAAGCCCCTCAGGGCAGGAGCGGGTGTCCACTCTGCTACATCCAGAAATTACAGCACCTAGTTTTAGAGACCAAGTTAATTGGATTAGGTTGATGGACTAAAAGCAGTGTAAACATTCCAGCTCAGGCTGGATCCCACTCCCTCACAGCCCAAGCCCGATCATATTTACTGCTATTTTTTGCCCCACAGCCTGAGCCTTTTGTGCCCAAGTCATCTACCTTGGCCAGCCACAGCCATGTTGCAGGTCTTTTATTGCAGTGCAGATGTACCCTTAACGTCAAAAGTGGAGCCAATGATTTTGGTTTATTGTTCATTTATTGTGTGATGTTATGCTAAATAGAGTTAAGTTGTAGGATTATAAAAGTATAAGATTAATCAGTAGTTAGAAGGGATAATTATGTGTTATGTATCTAAGTAAGTAGGGCTGAAATGCAAGGCCTACAGCAGCGGTGGGCAACCTGCGGCCTGTCAGGGTAATCCGCTGATGGAAGAAGGAAGTCTTGCATCTGAAGAAGTGGGTATTCACCCACGAAAGCTCATGCTGCAAAACGTCTGTTAGTCTATAAGGTGCCACAGGATTCTTTGCTGCTTTTACAGATCCAGACTAACACGGCTATCCCTCTGATACTTGATGGAAGACAGTTTGTTTACACTGCGCATCTGCAGGCATGGCCTCCTGCAGCTCCCAGTGGCCACGGTTCGCCATTTCCGGAAAATAGGAGCTGTGGGAAGCAGCAGCCAGCACGTCCCTGCGGACCATGCCATTTCCCACAGCTCCCATTGGCCAGGAACAGCAAACTGCGGCCACTGGGAGCTGCAGGGGGCCGTGCCTGCGGACGGTCAATGTGAACAAACCATCTTGCGGTCTGCCAGTGGATTACCCAGACAGGCCACATGTGGCCTGTGGGCCACAGGTTGCCCACCACTGGCCTACAGGCTGAGGCCTGTAAGATTTTAGCTTAGCCATACTAAGCCATAGGCTTAAGAAATGCTTAACATAAGTAAGTGACTAAAAATGACCTTATACCACAAGATTACAGGAAAACATATACCAATGGGTGATATTGCAAAAAATTAATAGAGTAATTTTTTGCTTACAAGATATCCGGTAGTCACATTTTTCTAACACATGCCCTACCTAAGGTGCACTATGTACACAAATGCTAATAAGGTATAGTAAGAATCACATTATAAAAAAAAGGGGACCCAAAGTGAAAAAATTAAGCTCCCTATGGGAAACTCCATCAGGGCCCATCCCTCTACTAATAATCAAAGTATTATTATATAAGAAATAGGTATCGTAATTAATTTCATTCTGTGAGGAATAGGCTGTTTCATTATTGTAGTGTTTTGCTTTTCAATTACTGGACAGTAAAAGAAAGAAAGAAAAAAAAAAACAACTGCCACTCCACTGACACCAAGAAAGATTATCCTGTGGTAAGAGCTGTGAGAAGGTTGGGTTTTTGGGTGTGGGAACGAGGAATTCTAGGACTTGCCCCCATATGTGGGACATGGCCTTATCCCCTCATCTCCCTGCACTCTCCCAGCATGGATCTTGGACACATGGCATTCACTCCGTGAATTGGGGGGTTGGCAAGGAGAAATGGTGCCACCAAACACAGAGTCCCAACGCTCAGACCCTTTTGGCTCAGTGCTGAGCAAAGAATCCTGTACCTAAGCTTGGGCTCTTACGCCTGAGCGTGGGGTGAGGGGGAGGCTGCCACCCGCGAGTGGGGTGGCAGGGGGGGACGCAGGCCCACCCACTCCACTGCGTCCCAGCCCAGGGCCCTAGCAGTGGCTATCACCGCTGACGGTCAGTGGGGATCCTGACCGCAACACACTGACATCGGTTCAGGTGTGTCTGCAGCTTGTGGGGTCGGCTACCCCCGGGCTACTTCCACTTTCCCCCTCAGGGCCTACCTCGTCCGTGGCATCGGTACCCGGCCAGTCCACCAGCATGGGCTCCTCACGGCCAGGGCTTGGTGGCAGGTCTGGCAGTTCCTCAGGGAAGTCCGGCCAGGAATGCTCGGGTGGCTCCTCCGGGTAGCAGCAGGGGCGGGGAGGCTCCAGCAGCTCCTCCGGGTACAAGGCACGGGGAAGCTCCGGGGGGTCCTCCGGGTGGTGGGCACGGGGAAGCTCTGGGGGTTCTTCTGGATAGTGGGCACGGGGAAGCTCCGGCCAGTTTGGGTGGCTGCCCTGGGTCCTGGAGGTTTCCCAGTCTCGAGCTTCCTGCGGCACGTCTGCTCCCTGCGGCGGCTGGCGCCTTACTGAGCTCTGCCGGCTGGCCTTTATACTTCCGGGTCGCCAGCTGACCCTTGGAGGGGAAGACTCAATGCTCCTTGGCCCCGCCCCCTCAGGCTTCTGGCTAGGTGCTCCCTCTGCTGGGCAGGAGGGGAGCCACACCGACTCGCTACACTCACATTAGTAACTTCTTTGTGTTTTGTCAAATCTGCAGTGAAAGTGTTCTTAAAATGAACAACAATGTGCTGGGTCATCATTCGAGACGGCTATAACATGAAATATATGGCAAAATGTGGGTAAAACAGAACAGGAGACGTACTATTCTCCCCCAAGAAGTTCAGTCACAAATTTAATTAGCGTCATCAGCATGGAAGCATTATCCTCTGGAATGGTGGCCGAAGCTTGAAGAGGCATATGAATGTTTAGCATATCTGGCATGTAAATACCTTGCAATGCCGGCTACAAAAGTGCCATGTGAATGCCTGTTCTCACTTTCAGGTGACATTGTAAACAAGAAGTGGCAGCATTATCTCCCGTAAATGTAAACAAACGTGTTTGTCTCAGTGATTGGCTGAACAAGAAGTAGAACTGAGTGGACTTGTAGGCTCTAAAGTTTTACATTATTTTGTTTTTGAGTGCAGTTACATAACAAAAAAATTCTACATTTTTAAGTTGCACTTTCATGATATTTCTTTTGTTTATAATTTTTACAGTTCAAATATTTGTAATAAAAGTAATATAAAGTGAGCACTGTACACTTTGTATTCTGTGTTGTAATTGAAATAAATATATTTGAAAATGTAGAAAAACATCCAAAATATTTAATAAATTTCAATTAATATTCTATTGTTTAATGGTGTGATTAAAACTGCGATTCATTGTGATTAATTTTTTTAATTGCAATTATTTTTTTCAGTTAATCGCATGAGTTAACTGTGATTAATTAATAGACAGCCCTAGTTTTTAAGAGAAGCTTTATGGTTTTGTTTTGCAATAGACTTTTTTTTACCCAGCTTCAACATATGGCTACTATTTTTCTTGTGAGCTCCAGTTTATTTATCTTGGTTACCTGTTCTCCTAATGGTACTTCGCATGCAGACTGGATAAGTTAAAACTTTTTTCAGATATGTTTATCTTGGTTCACTCACTTCGCAATCCAGAAACCGATCTACAGCATCACTCCACAATCCGCAAGCTACTCTAGCTGAGAGTGATTAGCACCATATAAATACCATTGATAAAGTTCCTCATTTAGAAATGTCCCAGACAAACAACTTGTGGCTAGTTGCTTTAAAGGTGCAGTATAGTTGAAAAAAACTCTACTTATTTTTTTTTCCTGATTTGTATGGTGCAAGCAAAACCCACCACTAAAATAATCAATGGTTTGGGTTTGTAGGGTTAACACTTTGCACTGATAAGCAAGTATATTTTGGACAGGTTTCTCTTATTATTTATCCATCTGATTAGCTGGTAGTACTAAGTACTTTAGCAGCCCATAAGCTTAGAGTAATATTACTGATAAGAAAACAAAACAAAAACAAACAAACATAAAACTGTTTTTTATGATTCCCAGTTAAATGATGAGCAATCAGCCAGAGTGCCACCTCTTCAGACTGGATTCAAAATCTGTGTTTTCCTCATTGTCTATAGCTGTGCTTCTCTGAGCTCTATTATTACTATTATTTCCTTTATAAGTGTATATTTTCTTTGCAAATTCATTATCTCATCATCAGCTTTTATGTATACGATTAAAAGTTGGCATTTTGTTTGTGAGACAAATTGGAACTCTCCTGTTCAGTTTGGCCTGAATGCATGTAGTAAAAACCAAGGAGGCTATAAAAGGGGGTTGTTAGGAAAGGAACCAGGAAAGGTAAAACAAGGACACAGGTAAAACAGCCTCTCAGGTACCCTCTTCAAAGGAGTTAAGCTAGCAATGGGCCATCAATTCGGGGAAGAAGCTACGTTGTTGGAACAGTCCAGATTAAGATTTTTTTTTCCTCTTCCCAAGTCCAGGGCTGAGCTCAAAAGACCCTCCAGTGGCTGAGGCACTTGCCAATCATAGGTGAAACAATAAGGTTTTTTAGTTATTTTAAAATCTACTTCTCTATGCACTGTATGCAGTTTTAGAAAAATCAATCATACTTTTCAGAGGGGTAGCCATACTAGTCTATATCAGCAAAAAAAAGAGGAGTCCTTGTGGCACTTTAGAGACTTAGAGAAATTTATTTGGGCATAAGCTTTTGTGGGCTATAATCCACTTCATCAGATGCATGGAGTGAAAAATACAGTAAGCAGGTATAAATATACAGCACATGAAAAGATGGGAGTTGCCTTACCAAGTCGGGGGTCAGTCCTAACGAGGCCAATTCAATTAGGGTGGATGTGGCCCATTCCCAACAGTTGACAAGAAGAGGTGAATATCAACAGAGGGACATTATTTTTTGTAGTGATCCAGCCACTCCCAGTCTTTATTCAGGCCTAATTTGATGCTGTCAAGTTTGCAAATTAATTCCAGTTCTGCAGTTTCTCACTGAAGTCTGTTTTTGACATTTTTTGTTGAAGAATGGCCACTTTTAAGTCTGTTATTGGGTGTCCAGGGAGACTGAAGTGCTCTCACTACAAAAAAGCCCAGATGAACCTGCTAGATAGCATGGTGTACATCCAGGAGGGGTAACCCGGACACCTATCAGAAAGTGGTTGGATTGTAGGATAACAAAAGAGAAATAAGGGCACAGGCCTGCCACTTGAAGGGGATGCACTAGAGGACCAAAAAATGAGTCTTAAAGGGCAACCAGCCCATGAGCTGTGACAGTTTATATGTAAGAAAAGATCTTGACATTTACTACTAAGATCCCCCACACTTTCTTTTTTCAGAGAATACCTCACTTTTTCCCATGAGGGGTGGACAGAACTTGCCCCTTTGAAGCATCTTTGTAAAGAAACCCTTTGAAATGTTGACATTTTACCATCAACAGCAAAGGACATTTGATAAAATCAAAGAATCAAGCCCCTGGAAGATCATATGGTTGATATCAGGCATAGCTAATATGAACTGAGTTATTAAACTCTTGATATGCTATACAGTTCTAGTTAGAGACAGAACAGTTCTTTAAAGTCACATTAGATCTACTTACATGGGATATTCTCTTCCTACTCATTGTAAAGAACACTATTGCTGCTGTCAAGCATAATGCTTAATGATTTGCAAAGTTTAAATCTTATTTTCCTGGTAGCACTTGACCTTTAATTAAAGGAGTTATACTCCCTTTCACTGAAAATATCAGTCTACAATTTATGTACTAGATTTTCCCAAGGGAACAATTTTACCTGGAGAAACATGGCTTAATAATTATGTTCCTTCAGCAAGATGCAAATTCCCCAAGAGAAAATCTCCTGGTGCATGCCTTTCCAACTTCTCTGGGCAAATGAAATCTATTTTCTTGGACACTAACTCGGGTTATTTTATGCCCCAATATTTTAAGAGAATTGAAAGATAGTTTTGTTTATAGTTGCAGCTTCAAGGTCAGAAGAATTGACTGGTTTCAGTTTTTTGTCTGAGGAACAGTATAATAATATGAAGAGTTAAAGGGCCTGTTCCAGAAAGTCCTTCATATGAGGAATTCCCACTGAAATCCTAATTACTACAAGAGAAGACTGGTCCTGCTCCTACTGCAGCCAGGGAGCTTTGCTATTTAAGACAATGGCAGAAGGATCATGATCTGAATGTTCCTTTTATGAGAGGCTTGTGGGTCCAAAGTTCTCAACATTTGATCACAAATATCTAGAATTTTAATCATAAGCCTTCTCCCTCTCTCTCTCTCCCCTTTTGTTTAATAAGAGTCTAGTAGTTGCCTAGGACAGTATATTTTGCCACAGTGCTGTGAGCCTGTAACCCAGGGATCGGCAACTTTTGGTATGTGGCCAGCCAGGGTAAGCACCCTGGCATTCCGGGCCGGTTTGTTTACCTGCCGTGTCAGCAGGTTCAGCTGATCGCGGCTCTCACTGGCTGCGGTTTACTGCTCCAGGCCAATGGGAACTGCAGGAAGCAGCACGGGCCGAGGGATGAGCTGGCTGCCACTTCCCGCAGCAATCAGCCAAGCCTGGTGACGCGGCAGCTAAACAAACCTGCCCGGCCCGCCAGGGTAAGCCAAAGGTTGCCGATCCCTGCTGTAACCATAAATGCAGCTAAAAGCAATTCCCTAAATATGATGGTACAAGTTTGCCAGGTCTGAAAGTGGCTGGTAAGGGTGTGTTCCACATCTGTTTTTTCCAACAGTGAGGTTGCAAGTGAGAGTCAACACCAGACACAGAAGTTGCTGTTCCTTTTTTCCTTTTGTCTCATGTGTGTTTCTTTTGATTTCTCTTTTAGGAAATGGGATTGTACTTGAACTAGAATAATATCAACAGTTCCTGCTCATCTCAACTAGCTTTTTCTCTTTTCCCCAAAAGGACAATTACCATCTTTAATATCATCTGAAAGACTGTCATACAACAAGCTGGTTTTCTTTTCTAATCTTTATCTAAAAGGAAAGGGAACAAGAGATGTTGTTAAAATGAAAATCCCCACTGAGTACTTTGCATTTTAAGTGCTTTAACTATTTTTCCTTCTTTTCTGAATATTTAATGAAAGGTTAAATGAACATTAATGGCGTGTTTGCCATGATACCAAGCAAGATGAGGCCTTTGTATACCAAACACTGAGTCTGGTCTAAAACTGTTTAATATTGGACAGTGACAGGGTCATATTTACACTTTTGCTTCTTTATTCCATCTAAATTCATACATTTCAGATACTCTCATAATGGCCAGCATTTAATAAAAAAAGTTCCTGGGACAAGTCTCAAAAGAAGTCAGGGACTGGGAAGGTGCCCAGAATTAGTGGGCCAGGTTTTTTACCTTGAAGAAGTTCAGCTGATTTTTAGTATGGATATTTTCAATACCTCTAAGTATATGAGGTCACTGCAATTGCACACCTGCAGCAGACCCAGGTCGGGGCTTGGGCTGCGGGGCTGTAAAATGGTAGCCAGAGCTCAAACTCCTACACTGCAATTTTACAGTCCTGCAGCCCAAGCCCAAGCCCCTCCCCGTGGGGCCTCTTTCTGTGTTATAATGCTTTGTTATTTAGGAACTAACTTGTTCCTATTGAAATCAATAGAAATTGAAAACTCTCGCTGATTTCATTGGGGCTAAATCCAACCCTCACAGCAAAACCTAGCAGAGATCTTTAGCTCTTTCTGATTTTCTCAAAATAGCATGACTTTTCCAGCTAGGGTGACCTGATAGCAAGTGTAAAAAATCAGGAAAGAGGGTAGTGGATAATAGGTGCCTATATAAGACAAAGCCCCGAATATCAGGACTATCCCTATTAAATTGGGACATCTGGTCACCTTATCTCCAGCCTTTTTAGATACCTTCCATCTCAGTTATCCCTCATATAGCCTAACTTACTTTTCACGTCTTTCTAAATCATTCTTAAGACTGAATCCATAAAAATAAAAATGAGAACATTCTTAAATTAATGTCTTGCTTCCAAATAGTTTCTCAAGATGTATGGTGGCTGGTTTAAAAAAACCTGCACTTTGCAAGTGAATATTCTATGTAGTGTACTAGGGCTAGATCAAAATCAGCCTTTGTCATTGGTAATCCTGTGAGAATTGCTTTCTTAACCTTTGGGTGAGAGGATACAACGGAATGTTAATTCTTTAATGCACTTGCATATACAGCATAACCTTGCTAATACACACTAATTGCTGGGATCCCCATTGCAGATTACTGAATTTTGTGTTTGAGTGTACAAACAAGATTTTACAGTTTCTACAATACCATATGCTAAAAGATACTTCGATCATTTGTGTCACTCATTCATAATACTTCATGTCTCTGTAATTTATTAATAACCTATGAAATCTTAGCACATCGCTGATATTAAATCTTTATACTATTAAATCTTTGATGAGAAGTAGACTTTTGTATTAGCAATCTGAGAATTAGTGATCTCAATGGGTTGAGATTTTCAAAGCTGACTAGGTCATGTACCCACACCACTCCTATTAATTTCAATTGTGAGCTATAAGGCTCTCTTTCCTCGTTGGCTTCACAGATCTCACCCAAAATATACAACATTTCTTTTTTGGTTCTATTTTGAAAGTGCCAGGTATAAATACTAAAAACTTGTGAAACATAACTACCAATAAAGTAGAGTTTAAACCACCTCCAACCATTATACATTGTTCAGTCAGGGAAGCTACACTTCCTTTATATTGCATTAATACATTGGACCAATGGACAACGTAAGACAGGTAAAAATGGCATCTTTTTAAAAAATATTGGCTTGCACCTTGTATTTATTATTTGTAATATGGTAGTGCCTAGAGGCCCCATCTGAGATTGGGATCCCTGGTTCTGGGCACCATAAAAAACACCTGGCAAGAGAGACTCTCTGAGCTGAAGTGCTATCATTCAAAACAGACAAAAAGGTACAAGCAGGGAAGTATTATTATCATCACCAGCCCCATTTTACAGATAAAGGGCTGATTAAGTGACTTACTAAGAATCACAAAGGTAATCTGTGTCAGAAGAAGAAGCTGAAGCAAGTGATTCTGAATCCTAATCCAGTATCTTAAACACAAGACTATGCTTTCTCAAAGAATAAAGCTTTACTCATACCCAATTACTCATGTCAAGCCAGGCCTAAACCTAGTTCTTTGAGATTTTCTGAAAGCTGCCATACAAAATTCAGAGTGCTTGATTCACCCACTGCTGGTGCACTAATGTGCAAATTTCACCACTCCCCTGAAGACAGGTCATTCACTCTCTGAGAAAAACAGGTGGTGTTTGCACTTTTCTATTCCTGGGTGGAACAGGGAAGGACAGCTTTAATTTACAGTTAGGTATCCATATACCCTGCATTGGTGGAAGCTTCCTGGGATACTCATAGTTTAGGGTGGAAAAACGAGGAGTCCTTGTGGCACCTTAGAGACTAGCAAATTTATTTGGGCATAAGCTTTCACGGGCTAGAACCCACTTCATCAGATGTATGAAGTAAAAAATACAGGAGCAAGTATAAATACATGAAAGGATAGGGATGCTTTTCCAAGTGTTAGGTCAGTCTAATGATATAAATCAATTAACAGAGGATACCAAGGGAGGAAAAATAACTTTTGAAGTGGTAAGAGAGTGGCCCATTACAAACATTTGAAAAGAAGGTGTGAGTAACAGTAGGGAGAAATTAGTATTGGGGAAATTAAGTTTAGGTTTTGTAATGACCCAACCACTCTTTATCCAGGCCTAATCTGATGGTATCTAATTTGCAAACTAGATACCATCAGATTAGGCCTGAATAAAGACTGGGGGTATCTTGCTGTTAAGCGAGTGACCTGAATGACAGTATTCTGGAAAGCTGAGGATTGTGGGAGCCAGGGATTGTGGGTTCGGGTCACGCAGTCGGGAACCTAGGGACTGAGAGATTGGATCACACAGTCGGTAACCTAGAGATAACAAGTTTGAATCCCACAATCGGGAAGACTCCAGGGAGATGGGGGTTGGTAAATCCAAAGGAACTGACATCCCGCCAAAAGGCACACCAGCGTTTTATATGTACAAAAATTATAGTCCTTCTACTTGCAAGTTTCTAGTAAAATGGAATTGGTATACTCAAAATCATCCAAATTTGCAGTTTTCTGTAGATGGAAGTTTCAACCTTGACAAAATTGTGCACCTCAGAGGCGCACTTCTGGCCAATAAAGTAGGGCATATTTCGATTGGTATGGGGAAACAGAAAAATGGTGCTGTGAATCTCAATTGAGGGGTCTCAAGGACTCCCAGGAGAAACTTAAAATTCAATTAAAAGAGATGAAGGAGAAATTGACCTTTCCCCAAACCCCAGCTGACCAGATAATATCCCTTTACCCATCCAGGCCTCCTCAAGAGAGCCTCTCAGCTCCCTCCGATGATCTTATGGATTTCTTTCAAGAAAGCAGACAATTTGCACCTATTGTGCAGGCAACCCCCTACTGTCCATCCAGGGATAACACATGCACCCACCTCCTCTGGCGTACAGTGCGGCGGCTGATTCCACTGTCCAGGTACCCCTGGCCCAAGCCAAAAAATCGACATCAGACACCGGCTCATCTACCAATTCCCCAATCACAACAGTAAGTAAGACAGATAGGGTGCTGATCGCTTGTCTGATCAAAATGACAAAGTGGTGGAAAGTTTTAATAGAGACACAAGCTTAAATATGACTAGAACCTAGGTGGAGGAGGAGGAACCAGCGACCGACTTAAGTTTTAAAGGGCCAGCCAAGTTCACTAGAAGCAAGGCAGGTTTAATAACGTCCACCTCCCAACCTAAACCTACAGCTAATATGTATCCTCTACGTGAGCTCCCAGGAGTGGAAGACCAAGGACATGGAACCATGGTGTCTGTACATGCGCCTTGGTCCTCTACGGATTTGTATAATTTAACTGCAAAGTTTCCCAAAATTAGGGAAGACTCTGTTAAGTTTCAAGAAGAGTTAAAAATTGTTATAAACTGCTATAACCCCACATGGGCTGACTTAAATCAGCTCCTGAGAGGAATCTTACCCAGGGAAACTTTAAACCGCATTTACCAGGAAACCAGATGGCCTACAGCTGACAGGAATTATGCAACCTCAGAACTAAATTATTGGATGCAATTCTCAAAATTTGCCCAAAGAAAGCGGCTTGAACTAAAATTAATGTGTGTAAACAAAATAAAGGGGGAAATCCTGCTGATTATATGCAGCGCCTTAAACAAGTTTTTGAGACACACTCCGGCATTAACAATGCCAAGGAGGATGCTGAGCAAACTGTGGTAGTGGCATTCATACAGGGACTCACTCCAAAGCTGAGTGACCAGTTAAAGTTAGGCATTGTAGATTGGGAGGGAAAACATCTGAATGAAATCCTAGCAGTGGCCCAACACTACCACCGCCAGCTAGAAAAGAAAAAGGGTGACACTGAAACTAAGTTACTAGCCCTCCAGGTCCCAAACATGGAGGGACCCCATGGGAAAATGGGAGGGAGAAGAGGAAAGCGCAAACAGGATTCCAACTACCCAACCACTCTGGAACAAAGTAATACCACATGTTTCTATTGCAAACAAGAGGGCCACTGGAAAAAGAACTGCCCCTTCCATCCCAACCAATCTGCTTGCCCTGCATTTCCACCCTAATTTCCGCCCCCTGCTCCTTTGCCTCCCCAAAACCGGTAGGATAGCCAGGAGACTGGTAGCATCATTGCTTTGCTTATTCCCTTGGACCAATTTGGACCATATGTAACCTGTGTTATTGATGGTATACCCATCCCTTTCCTGGTGGATACCGGCGCTTCACGGTCTACTCTCCGCACCAGTGACTTTCCCTCTCTCTCTCTGACTTCTGAAATAGTGAATGCAGTAGGGGTGGGCAATACTCCCATTCCCCACCCTGTCTCTTCACCTCTGTCTGTTTCTATCAGTCCTCTGTTGGACCGTCATGCCTTCCTCCTCAGTCCTTGTTCACCTGTTAACCTTTTGGGAAAGGATTTGCTGTGTTAATTAAACTGTACAATCTATTGCTCTCCAGATGGAGTGTATTTGGACGTTCCCATCCGAGCCACAATGAGGTTCTGGCAGTCTTACAGAAAAACACCCCAAAGGAGAGGCTTGACCCCAGCCCTTCCTTGTTGCAACAGGAATTGCTGGCTAAAGTTCCCTCCTCCTTGTGGTCGGACCACACCAACCAGGTGGGGTGCATTGGAACTGCCCAACCTGTTAGAATCCGTCTGAACCCAGCAAAGTCTCTTCCCAGGGTTCAGCAGTACCCACTTTCAAAACAAGCCAGGGAAGGAATTCAGCCAGTGATCAACTCCTTGATTCAGCAATGAGTTATCGTACCGACGGCTAGGGAATGTAACACCCCCATTCAACCGGTAAGGAAACCTGGCAAAGAGACTTGGAGCTTAGTCCAGGATCTCCGTGCTGTCAATGCAGCTGTTCACCCTATCTTCCCCGTTGTCCCTAACCCTGCGACCATTGTTTCCTCTATTCCCTCTTCCGCCACTTATTTTACTTTTGTTGACCTTTGTTCAGCTTTCTTCTCTATTCCTAAACATAAAGATAGCCAGTATTTGTTTGCTTTTACCTATCAAGTTCTTCAATATACTTGGACCAGGTTAACCCAGAGTTACACCGAATCACCCGCTTTATTCTCCCAGGCCCTCAAAGGGACTTAGATGACATTGTGTTCCCAATGAAGTCCACCCTGGTTCAGTATGTGGATGACCTGCTTCTAGCATCTTTGTCACTAGATGCCTCTCAGACCAATTCCCTTGTGATTTTGCGGGCACTGGCCCAAAAGGGCCACAAGGCCTTCAAATCAAAATTGCAGCTCTGCCTACCCAGGGTCCATTAATTGAGGCATGACATTTTGACTGGAGAAAGGCATCTGTCCCCTACGCAAGTCCTAGCCATTCTCTGGGTGCCTAAGCTAACCACCAAGAAGCAAATGCGAGGCTTCTTGGTGATGGCTGGGTATTGCAGGCAATGGATCCTCAGATATGCAGTCATTGTTGAGCCTTTGCATGAAATGACTCTTGATAGAGTCCCAGAGCCCCTTCATTGGACCCCTGAAGCCGAAGAAGCCTTTAGTCAGATTAAGAAGGCACATACCAGGTCCCCTGTCTTGGGTCTTCCAGACTATCAAATGCTTTTCTCTTTATTGTCATGAGAAGGAGGGAATAACCTTGGGGATCCTTACTCAAACGCACGGCACTGCTCAAAGACCCATTGCCTATTATAGCTCTCCTCTGGACCCAGTAGCGACTGGGCTTCCTCCTCGTCTCCGGGCAGTTGCTGCAGCTGCAGCCCTGGTTGAGGCTTCCACCACTCTCATTCTGGGATCCCCCCTATGTGTTGCTGTTTTGCATGCTGAAAAGGCCATGCTTTTAAAGGGGAGTGCCCAACATCTCTCTAACTCCAGACTCACCAAGTATGAAATGCTGCTTATAAATGCTTCTAATGTAACTCTTACTTGCTGTCCTGGTCTCAATCCTACCTCTCTTCCTCCCATTGCGTCCAATGGAAAACCTCACAACTGTCTCACTGTAACGGCAGAGCTTTCCACCCCTCAAATTGATTTAAAAGATACCTCACTTCATAATCCTGACCTGCTGTTTTATGTTGATGGATCATGCCTTAGGAATTGTGCAGGCTTCCTTGTCACTGGTTATGCTGTTTGTTCCCAACACAAGTCTGTTGAGGCCCATTTCCTCCCAGAAGCCCACTCAGCCCAGGTTGCAGAACTAGTTGCCCTTATTTGTGCCTGTATCTTGGCCACGGGCAAATCCGTTACCATTTATACAGATTCCCGGTATGCATTCGAGGTGGTCCATGACCATGGGCAGCTCTGGAAACACCGAGGGTTTCTCACCTCAAAAGGAGGGGGAATTTGTAATGGGTCTTATGTCAATGCCCTTCTCTCTGCTCTTCATCTTCCTTCTGCCATTGTGGTTGTAAAATGTGTTGCTCATCAAAGGCCCTATGATGATGATGTTACCGAAGGAAATGCCTTGGCAGATGTTACTGCCAAGCAAGTGGCCCTTTCCGGGTCTCTGGCTCCAACTGAGTCTGGTTTTATATCACAATCCCTCTCCATAGCTGATACCCACGAGGATTTAGCTCTCATGCAAGATTCGGCCCCAGAGCCTGAGAAAATCCGATGGAGGCGGGATGGTTGTTCCTTACATCTGGATGCCTTGTGGCGCTCCCCTACTGGTCACTTGGTGGTGCCCAAGGCCTTATTCCCCTACCCTGCCCGCGTGGCCCATGGAATGGCACACAGGAGCAAAGGGGGGGGGATGATTGCATCAGTACTGCAACATTGGTATGCCCCAAATTTTTCTATATTGGCACAGCAGTACTGTAACTCCTGTCCTATCTGCCTGTCCCACAATAATGGCAAACTGGTATGAACCAAACGTGTGGGGCACCTCGCTCCATGGGGACCTTTTGTAAATATCCAGATTGATTTGATCAATAAGCCTAAATGCTGTTCTTATGAATATGTTCTTGTTTGTGTTTGTATGTACTCCAGATGGATAGAGGCCTATCCTTGTGTTAAGGTCAATTCCCTCACCGTAGCAAAAAGATTGCTAAAGGACTTTATTCCCCGGTTTGGCCTATCTGTTTCGATTAACAGCGATAAAGGCACCCATTTCACAGACCAAATCATGCAACAGATTTGCAAGGCCCTCAACATTACCCAACACCTGCATTGTGCTCATCATCCCCAAAGTGCGGGGGCAGTCGAGCAGAAAAATGGGGAACTAAAGAACAAGATCTCTAAGATCTGTACTGAAACCAGTCTGAAATGGCCAGATGCCCTTCCCCTTGCCCTCATGTACATGAGAAGCACTCCCTCATGCAAACACGGACTATCCCCACATGAGATCCTTATGGTCAGGCCTATGAGGATGCCAGTATCCCCTCCCCCTCTTCCTCACCACTTGGACTTGCAACTGAATGATGATACTGTTATGGCATATTGCCAGACTCTACTGCGGTGCGTTAGGTCTCTACACTCACAGGTCCAAAGTGCCCTGCCTGAACCAGCTGATACCCTGTGCCACCCCTTGCTGCCTGGAGATTGGGTCTACATCAAGGTGCATCAGAGAAAGACTTCCTTGGAACCCCACTGGAAAGGCCCTTACCAGATCCTGTTAACCACCCACATCACAGTCAAGTGAAAGGGACTTGCCAACTGGGTTCACACCTCCCACTGTAAACAGACCTCGCCGCCCTTGGACCAAGACGCCGAAAAATTCTGTCCTGCGGACCCTGCCCTGGGAAGCGATCCAGGTGACAGTAACAGTGACCTCTTCCCAGGCCCCGACAAGGAGCCCAGATATAACCTCAGGAAGCAGAAATAGATTATGCTGCCTCCAGATAAAAGGGCAAAATACTGCCTTACAAGTCCAGTGGTGAGCCTAGTGCCCGCTGGCACGTAATCACTATGACCGACCCAGAAGCCAGAATAAAGGAGTCGGCCATGGTGCGAAGATGGCTTATGCCGTCTATTTGGTTCATGTGTGTCAGCATGCTATTCCTGCTGTTGCTGAACTTTCATGATACTTTTATGTTCTTCTGGGTACCCGGAGCTACCAGCACGTCCACGGTAAGACCCTCTCCCTTGTCCATTAATACACCTTCTGTGCCTCTAGATTGGCTTAAGAAAACCTATCTTTAGCAGAGAGGTGCATTTGTGATACCCACCTTGTGTAATGCCAAGCCACAAACATTCCGACAGAAAAGAAGGGACACTCGCTCTGCTGGAAATCCCAAAGTACAGGATTTCCTAACTTATAAAGATGTTCGCAATTGGCCATGGTGGAAAAGACGGTCCATTGTGCATTGGCAGGGTGGGAATTGTGGGACCGGTGATTGGTAGTGTGGAGTTTAGTGGGTTTGGGGGTTTCTCCCAGGGGCTGCTCGCTGCGCTTATGGACAACTACCTTCATCATGCATTGCACTCCCTAATTGCCTTCCCAATGAAGGAGCCAATAGAAAGCTAGCTGCCACCCTCCCCTCAACCCCCTAGTACCTACTTTCACTCCTCTCCCCCCAACCCTCGTCTGCCCCTACACTCCCTTCATTATTCCCCAGATCAGAATTCTCAAATGAAACCCAATACCCCAGGCCTTCATATCTTAGTGATCTATTAAATTACTGCTCAAAAAGTCTATTTTTTAAAGTCCAGAATACTCCCTATGAACGATCGATTAAGTGGGAAGCAAATGGAAAAGTAATACATATCTCCACACCTCATTTAATTTCCACTAAAACATATGAGAAAAGAGTACATGATGCCATGCTGCTCTATGACAAAGTAGATATGATAGCTGCTCCTGGACTTTGCAGTTTATTAGATGTAAATAAATTAGGCCCCTATTGTTATCTAATCACCCAATTGGTAAACAATAAAACATACACTCAACGAGCTTGCTCAGCTACTGGAAGGTATGCCTGTAAGAGATTGGTCACTCCTATGATTCTGGTAACTAATAATCTAACCTGCACCGGACTGCAGCATGCTCCGTCCCACAAAATGGATGCTAAAACCTCCCGGGAGAGATTTCAAGTGTCTAGCCAACAAACGTGGTACGCACCATCACCACAAAAGGATGTGTTGGGATCTCGATGGACTGTAATCAATGCTACTTCAGGAATTATCAAATTTACCTTACCCCATCCAGCTTTCAGGTTACTTCTATATATCCAAATTGCTCAAAAGGGGCTTCCATTAGATTGGCTCAGCAAAAGGCTTGGGTTTACCCTAAAAGGAAAAAAGAGACTTGGCTGGATGACTGTGGGACGGAACCAACAGTATAGCTTCAGTTTGGAACATTTATAAGGGCCAGCAGCATGAGGAAAAGTTAGGGCAACTGGAAAAGGCCATAGGTCTTATTACTGGAGTACAGCTCACCCAGATACAGGTTGGGGTTGGTGAGTTACGTGTTGTCTCTGCCCTTAGCTCAATGACCCAGAAGCTGCTAACCACCATGATACTAAATATCACTGAGGCGGGAAAGGCATTGCAGTGGGATCTAGCATGTTCAGAGGTTCAGGATTTCCTGAATGATCAGCTATTGGCCATTCAAAGTGATCTTGCACATCAGGCCTGGCCCTCTGCCCTTACAAACACCTCAGGAGTTCCATCTAATTTATGGCCCTGGAGACATACCTGGAGGTTCTCTGGGTGGAGGTGCAGACTCTCACAGTGCTCCTTCCAAGCATACAGACCGGTTGGAGGGGTGTGGGCTCCCACATACCGAATCCTACCAGGTCCATGGGGAGGACGCATGTAGGATTGGGTAATCCACCGAGACATTTGGGAAATCAAAGTGTCTGGTGGGCCTAACCGGTTTGTGATCAGTGCTTCTGCAATAACACATGATATTTGGATAGGTCTTGGGAATCAGTGGACACTCTGGCCTTTAGAACCCCCACAGCTTCAATGTATGCACAAACTGAAACCAGGGGAAGTCATCACTGTTCATGACAGTGTCTGCTGGGAAGGCATGGGGCTAGGAACTAACTTGACAGGACACGTGCTTTTCCAAGCTAATAACAGCTGTGTGTGCTTGACGACCTCTGCTCTGTTAGATATACATTTTAATCTTACCACTGCTGCAGGCGGCCATCTTCTTTATTGGCCTGCTAATAAGTTTTCCCAGATAGCCCTTAAGTATAAAATCCCCTTTAATTGGACCATCTTAGTACCCAACCACTTTCACAATCTGCAAAGGGGGGATCTGCAAATTTGGCTGATTGCGGATCCCACTGGCCGTGGTTTGCCGCTCCAGACTAATGAGGTTAAAATATTCCTTGGTTTACATACATTATATAGAATATACTGGAAAAGTGCACTGTAATTAACATTATATTATTTAACTAATCCACTTTAAATTCCTGAATTAACTAAAGGTGGGCATTTGAAGTGTATTAGTTAAACCTATTAAACCTTTGCTTGAACACTCTCATTCAGAATTAAAGTGGTCTTAATTCAGTCAAGTTCAGTTCCCTTTCAGAGTGAATTAAACTAAATCAATGTAAGGCCACTTTAATTCTGAACAACAGTATTTACTCAGGGACTTAATGCAGTTTAATTTATCCACTTCAAATTCACATCTTTAGTTAACTTGGATTAATTTTTCTGGATGCCCTCATGTAGACAAGCTCCTAATTCCCACTCCAGTGTCCTATCTACTAGCTCACGTTCTTCCTTCTGCTTTTGTCTGAAAGCCACACTGAACTACAGTCTGCTAAATCCCATCCATTTTGCTGCCAAATAGACAAATCATACACATTTAAGGAATGAGAATAACCATTCATGCACATATTTACAATGCATTGCAAAAGATCTTATTACTAAGAGACACAACCTTTTATTTCCACCTTTTTACTAAATATCTACTACTTTCTGTAATCTAACCCAATCTTCCCATCCTACTACACATAATGCAATAGGTCTGGTAAGAAAAAATATGGAAGAGTAGGAGTATTTTCCAGTTATTTACCTGCCAATCTGTAATCTCCAAAAGAGGTTTATTTTTTATTTTTATTTTTTTTTCTCCAGTGTGGAACCTTTAGATTGAAAAAGCCAAGGCTTCTCTGAAGCTCAGCTGATGAAGATGGCAGCATCCATTATATTCCATAAATGAATCTCAGCTGCAGTCTTATTTAAAAAGCGTCTAAACCAAATGGCTCTTGCAGTCATCTTTAGAATAAAAGATAACCTTTCCCCACCTCCTGCCATGAGGAGAGCTAGATAGAAATCAGTACCAAAAATTAACATCTTGAAATATTTTGAAAAAACAGAAATTACAAAATATTTCAATTTAGCAACATTAAAATGAGCTTAACAAAACATTTTTGTGTTGGCCAAGTCAAAATATTATAATATAAATATTATATATTCTGCATATTATTAACAAATTACTCATGTACATATTTTAAAAAGAATTAAAAGTCAAAATGAAACATTACAATTGGAATGAAATGAAACAGTCAAAATGAAATGCTCCATTTTGGTTTCAAATAATTTTAACATTTTTGCCCCAAAACTTTGTAGAAATGGATATGTACCTTTGAAACTTTTAGATTTTAGTAAAACAGCATTTCCCAATAGTATATTGTTCCATCTATTATTTTTTTGATCAACTCTAACAACAAGCCCTATAAAACAAACATTCAGGCCTGCTTCTCCAGTGCCCTGAAACTTGTGTGGCCATTTACATCAGGGCAATGTTGGTATAAATCATAAGAGTAGTGTTCTGTACTCATTTTGCCCTAGTGTAAGTGATTATGCAAAGATCTGGGTAACATGCATTTAGTGTTTGCAGTAAGATTTCAAAACAATTATGTTTTACTTTAAGACAGTCCTCACACATAGGAACAATAGTCTCAGTAGTAAGTACACATCAGGTCCTGTATTCAATTGACTAATATATTACTCCCCTCATCCTACTGATATTTGCACAGAGAAAACTGTAAAGTTTATGTTCCAGAAAACATTTCTGGTATTTTCTAATTTCAAGAAACTGGGGCCAAATCTGCCTTCAGAGCCATAGATGCAGCTCTCACTGAAGTCAATGGTGTAAATAAGTGTAATTCTCTTTAATTCAACGGAACTATGACTATTTACATGAGCCAAGGATATGAACCCATGTCTTCATTCTCTTAGTGTTCACATATTGAGACTAATTAAGACACTATGATTATTTTTTCCACAATTGGGGAAGAGAGCATAATGCTCAGTTTTGAGGCAAAACAGGCAGAAAGCCAAATGGTTACAGAAATGTATACAGTTCCAATATCTGATAACATTGCATTGTAATGTTGTCTCATTTACTTAATATCTTCTCATTACTCAAAATCCAGGCTTAAACAGAAATATCTGGAGATAATAATGGATTAAATCAACTGCTCCACAGGGCTGTTTTGATATACATCTTTTTCCCAGAAGCCTAATGCAAGAGCCTTCAGATAGTTAAATGTATATTATTTACATAAGAGATTAGAGTATCTCCTTTAAGGCCTTTACATATGAAGTGTTTTTAATGCACTTTATATTTTATACATCTTAAACATATCCATTCAGAGAGAAATGAAAAATTTTGAGGACTGTTTAACACTATGAATGTTCATGGTGGATTTGCACTAAGGCCTTGTCTACACTACAGGACTATTTCGAATCTACTTAATTCGAATTTGTGGATTCGACCTTATGAAGTCGAATTTGTGTATCCATACTAAATACACTAATTCGAACTTCTGAGTCCACATTAACGGGGCCGGCGTCGACTTTCGAAGCAGTGCACTGTGGGAAGCTATCCCACAGTTCCCGCAGTCCCCGCTGCCCATTGGAATGCTGGGTAGAGCCCCCAATGCCTGCTGGGGGAAAAAATGTGTCGAGGGTGGTTTTGGGTAACTGTCGTCATTGAACCGTCAATCACGCCCTCACTCCCTCCCTCCCTGAAAGCGCCTGCGGGCAATCTGTTCGTGCACTTTTCTGGTCAGTGACAGCGTGGACGCCACAGCACTGCAAGCATGGAGCCCGCTGCGATCCTCGCCGTTTTCTCCTCCTCGCACTTTATCGTCCACCTCTTCCACATTCAGCTGCTGAGAAATTGGGCTACTTTTCAATGGTTCTGCAAGCACTGGGGGACCATAGGGGCCTTTTTACCAGCATGAACGTCGTATGGCCGGGCAAGGTTCCTGATGCGTGTGTTCTCAGGAACTGTGGGATGCTCAGACACCTGCTGGAAGGTAGTTTCTTCCCGTACCACGAAATAACTGTTGTGGATGTGCATTTGCCTATAGTGATCCTCAGTGACCCAGCCTGCCCGCTAATGCACTTGCTCATGAAGCCCTATACAGGCGCCTCGGACAGCAACAAGGAACTCTTTAAATACCAGCGAGCAGCGAGCAGCGTGACCTGTGACTGTTCAGTTTCTTTACAGAGAAGCTGAACCTGCCCCTGTTTCTTTACCCAGTTACTGTTGACTCTCCTCTTCGGTTAAATACCCCGTTCTCCCCGTTTCCTCCACTTCCAAGACACGTGTAAAAATAAAATACATGTCACACTGTTACTGAGGAGAGGTTTCTTTATTCATGACTTTTCGTTAAAGGGTTGAAACTGGAACGCAGACTGCGGTGGGTAGGGTGTGCGCTGATGTAAAGACCGCCTCTAAACTCAAGGAATGACAGGCTCCTGCTCCTACAGCGGTCCGCATTGCCAGACTGCTTGTTTCAACGGAGCCTGCCATCCCTCCTTTTTGGGATTCTGTGTGCGGGGGGCTATGTGGCCTTGTGGCGGAGGAGGACGGATACAGATTCCTCTGCTGCGTGACTCAGCGGTCCACGACAAGGACCGCTGTATAAGATCTGTACCCGCCCTCCCCCGCTAAAAAGTCACATCCCCACCGCCCACACAGAACCTGGAAACCACCTCCCATACCGACCACGGTGCCTGCTGACTGCACTGTGTGTGTTACCCGCTGCTGATCCGGCCCCCGTGTCTGTACCCTGCGAAAGGTGCCTGTCCTATGCAATTAGCAACGCACTTCCCCACGCACCCCATTCAAACACAGTCTTCAGTGAAGAAACATGACGGAAACAGTACTTAACAGCAAAGTATTTTTATTACTTAAGTACACAGTTATGGGATGGGACTGGGATTGGGACTTGTTTGAGTCCGGAAGGGAAGGACTTATGCAAACGTAGGGTATGAGAGCTTTTGGTTACTTGAGCACTCTGCTGGGGTGCAGTGACAGTATTCATGGCCCAGGGCGGGCATCCTCCTGGTTATTTAGGGTGAGGGGGGTATGTGACTTTGTGGCGGGGGAGGGCGGTTGCAGAGATACTGCCGGGGGCTCTGTCCTGCAGCGGTCCTGCAGAACATACACAAGTCGCCGGAGCGTGTCCGTTTGCTCCCTCAGTAGTACAAGCATTGCTTGAGTCGCCTGCTTGTGTTCCTCACGCCACCTCTCCTCCCATTCGCTGTGTGAGCGCTGGTACAGAGAGACTTTCTCCCTCCACTGCCTCTGCTGGTCCGCCTCGGCTAGGTAGCAGCCCACACATTCATTGAAAATCGTGTCCCTTGTCTTTTTCTTTCGCCGCCTAATCTTCGCCAGCCTCTGCGAGGTGGATGCTGTGGAAGGTCTGGAGACAGTGGAAGCTGTGAGATGGGAAACAGTTAGTTAATTCCTTGCAATGATACTTTTTTGCGAACAATTAACTGAGTCTAGGCTGTCTCTGTGAATTTTTTGTTGAGACCCCTGTGCCTGCTGTTGCACAAATCATTTGCGCGGTGGATTCTGGGTAAATGTCGCCAGTCATTCCTTCCTCCGGGAAAGCAACGGCAGACAATCATTTCGAGCACGTTTTCCATGAAATGCCCTGGCACACGCCATAGCGTGGCAACAATGGACCCTATTTTGCCTTTTGTGTATGTCACCGTATGTGTACTGGATGCCGCTGACAGAGGCGGACCAGCAGCGCTACACAGCAGCATGCTTATGCTTTTGCATGACAGCAGCGATGGTTACCAGGCATACTGCACCGTCTACCATACCATGAACTGGTAAGAAGACGGTAATAAGATGGTCATGGTTACCTGTCCTTTTGCACTGCGCCATTTGGTGCTGTCATAAGTGCCCCTGGTCGATCAGCCAGGGGCGCAAAAGCAAAATTTGGGAATGACTCCCCGAGTCAATCCCTCCTTTTTGGGTATCTAAAAATAGAATCAGTCCTGCCTAGATTATGGGCAAGTGTACTAGAGAACCACTGTATCATACAACCAGAGACCACAGCTGCTCTCTGTCCAATCCTGCATAAATTTTGAGCTGAACGCTATTCACAGGGTGTGCTCCTGAAACAACCCCAGCTGTTCATTCCGTTCTTCCCCCAGACTTCCTGGGTTCCAATACCATTGTCCCCCCACTTGTGTGATGAAGTAATATAGAATGCATGAATAAGACACAGGTAGTCATTTGTGAGAAATGAGTGGAAGGAAGCCTCCAGCTGCAATGATAGTCCAGAGATGACATTAAGGGGTGTGGAGGAGGGAGCCACTCATCCCTCTGCTAGTCCAGGGGCAATTGAATCTTTTCTTTACAATGAAGGGTGGGGGCTGATGGAGCTCAGACCCCTGTTGCAATGATGAGGACGGTTACCAGCCATACTGCACCATCTACCATGAAAAATTAGCGGCCTTGACCGACCTGTCCCAAGCAAGTTGGTATGGTCGTTATGGTTACCAGTCCTTTTGCACTGCCCCATGTGCCAATAGGCTGATGATGAGGATGGATTTCCATCTTATTGTACCATCAGCCATCCATAGCGTGGGGGGAGCAAGGATGTTGGTGTTGAGTGCTGCACCATCGCGTCTATCTGCAGCATTCAGTACAGATACGGTGACATGTAAAAGAGTCAACAGAGGATTGTTTTCCCTTTAACTTCTGGGGGTCGGGGGGGTGCGTAAATTGCCGAGCTATGCCCCGACCCACCGCGGACACTGTGTTTGACCCTAGAAGCATTTGGAGATCAGCCAAGAATGCAAATGCTTTTCGGAGACAGCAGGAACTGTGGGATACCTTGCGTCCTCGTTCCCCCCTCCCTCCATGAGCGTCCATTTGATTCTTTGGCTTTCCGTTACGCTCGTCACGCAGCTGCGTGCTGAGTCTGTGCTATGCAGGAGTCTCCGAGCGAGATCACCGTGAGGACGGGCACTGAAGGAGATAGAGAGCGCATGCTGCGTGAAATCTAGCACGAACCACAGACCTATGCAGCCGTGCTCTGGGAGGCAGTGCTCCCTGAATACCGCAGGAAAGCCTCGAGCGGAAAAGTGTGCTATCACGGAGCACCCAATAAGGCAGCTCTCCCCAGGAACCTCCTGCTGATGCTTATCGATTAATGGCAGGAGAGCTTCGTGGAGTTCTCCCAGGAGGATTTCTGTTCTATCACCATATATACAGAGACCTCCTTTTCACACACTTCAGATTCCTGTTATATTAAGAATAAAAGTTAACATGGTTAAAGCACTTACCGACTGATCCTACCCCTGATTCAGGATCCGGGTTCCTGGCCGGGGAGGGTTGGTAGGGGATCTCCGTGACGGTGATGAAGAGATCCTGGCTGTCGGGGAAACCAGCGTTGTAAGCGCTATCGCCTGCCTCGTCCTCCACAAACCCTTCCTCATCTTCCCCGTCCGTGAACATCGTCGAGGAACTGTCCGTCGACACTGTCCCATCATCAGAGTCCATGGTCACTGGTGGGGCAGTGGTGGCAGGCTCCGTAGCGTCCGTTGGCCGCTTTGATTTTTTGGTAGGCTTGTCTGGGGTTCTTGATTTTCACGCGGCACTGCGTTGCATGACGGCTGTATCCTCTGTCTGTATCATGGCTTTGGAGACCTTCTCGTAGGTCTTTGCATTCCGTTTGTTGTAGCGCAGCTCCGAAAGCACAGACTACTCGCCCCCCACACCGATCAGATCGAAGAGTTCCCGGTCAGTCTATGCCGGGTCCCTCTTTCTATTCAGAGATTACATGAACTCCTCTGCTGGAGAGCTCTGCATTGCTGCCGGTGCTGCGGAGCTTGCCCCGATGTGCAACCAGAACGTCAGATTCAAACCGCCCAGACAGGAAAATGAATTCAAATTTTCGCAGGTCATTTCCTGTGTGGCTGGGCAGAGAATCCAAGCTCGGGCTGCTGTCCAGAGCGTCAACAGAGTGGTGGAGTGTGGGATAGCTCCCGGAGCTACTAAGTTCGATTAGCATCCACACCAAGCCTAATTCGAGCTAGCCGTGTCGAATTTAGCGTTACTCCACCTGCCGGGGTGGAGTACCAAATTCGAACTAAAGAGCCCTCTAGTTCGAATTAAATGGCTTCCTGGTGTGGACGGTTGAGCGGTTAGTTCGAATTAACGCTGATAAATTCGAATTAAAGTCCTAGTGTAGACCAGGCCTAAGTTATTTAGTACAGATGTTTCTATAATTGTGATATATTTGGAGAATTTAGTGTTCAATTGGCCTCAAAATTTCTCATTTCTTACCTATAGAGAGGTAGTTGAAAATTGACTTGCTACACAAAGCATTTGGGAAGCTGTTAAATCTGTTTTAAAAGTTGATTTTTCTCAACGCAGCCAGCTACTTACCTATTTGTCTTTACTTACAAATGAATATATTTTTGGACAGTATTTGCATTTATTTTCTAATTTTAAAATATCAAATCATTTATTTAAAGTGACAGTCCTCAACCAAAACTGTGGATCTAAACACCTCTGACTTATGGGGAATCTAAACTCACTTCTGAACTATGCACTTTCTGTCTGTTCTCTACATCATAGGTTCTTATGATGATAATGTGCAGAATCCAGAGTATGTTAAAGTATACTAAGAGTACATTGGGAGAAACCATAACAATTAAACCTTTGCAGCTTTGAACTTAGGACTTTCCCAAAATGCATCAAGTAAATTACCAAACATATTTGTAGATATCATTTTCAGAGATTCTTGGACAGTGGTTTTATCATGTTAAACCACCAATGAGTTATGGCAAATTTGGCTCAATCACACATTTTATTATTGTTTGTCCATGTGACTTATCCATCCCTCTTCTACTTTCTTATTCTTTTCACATACACCAACTCTCCCCTTGGCAGAAACATCTTCGGGGCAACTAGCGGCTTAAAACTCTGTCTCTCCTTGTATCTTTTTACTCTAGTCTAGTGGTAGACAATACAGAAAGTATTCTTACCAGTGTTTCAATCAATCTGCCAAAGCGATAACAAAATGTATATTATTTTCCTAAATAGTTACTCATATACTTGTACAAGTCACAGATGTTTCAAGGTCACTTCCCTAACCAATTTTCTTCATATAAATAAATAAGATACCCTCAGAATTCACAGTATTCCCAACAAAAGCCTTGGGTAGCATTATTTAATTATCCAAGGGCTAGTTACTGACAGCCTTACTTATGTTCCAATACCGTATTCTATTAATTATTCCACTGGGATCAGTAAGGATGTCAAAATCTGGCCTTTAAGCAATTGAGAAGATTTTACGGGTGACCATTCTATGCACAGTTTCATGATAGAAAGATGATATATGCTCACTAATCATTACCTTCACCAGCCCCTACTCATAATGCTGTCAGACATTTGCCATGGTAATTGGCACACAATTTAAGACCAGTGACAATCAAACAACATTTCCCATGAGTTCAAAGGGAAATTAAAGCTTTGCTGTAGCAGTAACTGAGATTATGTTAAATGTTGATTGGATTAATTAATATTTGCAAAGTGCTATTTAAGTGTCATATTATTAATTCTACTTGAGTAACGATACTAGCCAGTCATTTTGATGCCTAAGAAGGATTATTTTTTAGCATTTCAAATGCATAGCAGAGAGTATGTCCACACTGCAAGCGCTACATCGGCACAGCTGTAGTGTTGCAAGCTACACTGCTGTAGTGTAGAGAATTACTACAGAGACATAAAAGGATTTTCTACCACTATAGTAAATCCACCTCCTCAAGATGTGGTAGCTAGGTCAATGGAAGAATTATTCTGTCAACCTAGCTGCATCTAGTGGCAGTTAGATTGATTTAGCTACATCTCATCGGACATGAAATTTTTCACAGTCCTGATCAATATAGATAGGTTGACCTAAGTTTTAGCTGTAGACAAAGCCTCAGTATTTCATATGACATTGTCCGTAAAGCTTCTGTGTTTATATTTAAGTTATTATTATTGCATTGTTTTAAATACAATAGCATCAGTGTTTAGATCATGTTTAATTGTCTTGTGGGTCTTAAGACATGCCAAACCCACAAAATATCATAAAAATAAACTTCTGAATATAAGGTGCAAGAAGTAGAACGAGTATGGGGCACTGAACAGTAACTTCATTAAGGAAGACCGCTTCTCCCAGTATCAATGAATATTTAAAACTAGTCAGCTAAATATGATCTATTTCATAAATTATTTGGAGCCTTGAAATCAGGAATTAGGGCAGCAACTCTCATGAAGTTAGAAAAAAGAGCACTGCTGCCACTCTGTATAAGTGACCAATATTGACAGTGAATCTAATATTCCAATGTTCCCAGAGTAATTATCCTACTGTTTGTGTGTTGTTTTTTTCTTTTAAAAATCATATACCTACCAAATGGCAATTTTGATGCAGGTCCTATTTATGAAAAAAAAATATTTAAATTCAGGAAAATTCTTAATATTCTTAATTTATTATTCGTTTGAGCCAATGTGTTAGGCACTGAACAAACAAGAAAGAGAGTGTAGTCCCTGCTCAAAAGACTTTACAATCTAAAGCAGACAAAACAGAGTGTATGAGAAAGGGCTATTGTATCATATTAGATTGGGTAATGGTTGGTCATGTTTTGCTAAAGCACTTTCACCACTGTTGTTGAAATAATGTTAAATATAGACATTATCTCCAGTGGCCTCTCAAGTTTGCCATTATTAGTCATCAAATTTCCTCATGGTAGATGTCAGTCTTCAAGAGCAACTTGAATGCAGAGAGGGCAGTGGCCATGTGGACTAGGGACAAGAAGGGCACTGCAAGTGAAAGGAGTAGTGAAAAGGAAAGCATAGGGTATATCATAGAATCATAGAATCTCAGGGTTGGAAGGGACCTCAGGAGGTCATCTAGTCCAACCCCCTGCTCAAAGCAGGACCAAACCCAACTAAATCATCCCAGCCAGGGCTTTGTCAAGCCTGACCTTAAAAACCTCTAAGGAAGGAGATTCCACCACCTCCCTAGGTAACCCATTCCAGTTCTTCACTACCCTACTAGTGAAAAAGTTTTTCCTAATATCCAACCTAAAACACCTCCTCTGCAACTTGAGACCATTACTCCTTGTTTTGTCATCTTCTACCACTGAGAACAGTCTAGATCCATCCTCTTTGGAATCCCCTTTCAGGTAGTTGAAAGCAGCTATCAAATCCCCCCTCATTCTTCTCTTCTGCAGACTAAACAATCCCAGTTCCCTCAGCCTCTCCTCATAAGTCATGTGCTCCAGCCCCCTAATTATTTTTGTTGCCATCCGCTGGACTTTCTCCAATTTATCCACATCCTTCTTGTAGTGTGGGGCCCAAAACTGGACACAGTACTCCAAATGAGGCCTCACCAGTGCTAAGTAGAGGGGGATGATCACATCCCTCGATCTGCTGGAAATGCCCCTACTTATACAACCCAAAATGCCATTAGCCTTCAAGGGCACACTGTTGACTCATATTCAGCTTTTCGTCCACCGTAACCCCTAGGTCCTTTTCTGCAGAACTGCTGCCCAGCCATTCGGTCCCTAGTCTGTAGCAGTGCATGGGATTCTTCTGTCCTAAGTGCAGGACTCTGCACTTGTCCTTGTTGAACCTCATCATATTTCTTTTGGCCCAATCCTCAAATTTGTCTAGGTCCCTCTGTATCCTACCCCTACCCTCCAGCGTATCAACCACTCCTCCCAGTTTAGTGTCATCTGCAAACTTGCTAAGGGTGCAGTCCACACCATCCTCCAGATCGTTAATGAAGATATTGAATAAAACTGGCCCCAGCACCGACCCTTGGGGCACTCCACTTGATACCGGCTGCCAACTAGACATGGAACCATTGATCACTACCCGTTGAGCCCGACCGTCTAGCCAGTTTTCTATCCACCTTACCGTCCATTCATCCAGCCCATACTTATTTAACTTGCTGGCAAGAATACTGTGGGAGACTGTATCAAAAGCTTTGCTAAAGTCCAGAAATAGCACATCCACTGCTTTCCCCTCATCCACAGAGCCGGTTATCTCATCATAGAAGGCAATTAGATTAGTCAGGCATGACTTGCCCTTGGTGAATCCATGCTGACTGTTCCTGAACACTTTCCCCTCCTTTAAGTGGTTCAGAATTGATTCCTTTAGGACCTGTTCCATGATTTTTCCAGGGACTGAGGTGAGACTGACTGGCCTGTAGTTCCCTGGATCTTCCTTCTTCCCTTTTTTAAAGATGGGCACTACATTAGCCTTTTTCTCCACATCCTCTCTCACTAGGTTCCCTCCCTCATTCAGCAAGGGGCCCACACTTTCCTTGACTTTCTTCTTGTTGCTAACATACCTGAAGAAACCCTTCTTGTTACTCCTAACATCTCCGGCTACCTGCAACTCCAAGCGTGATTTGGCCTTCCTAATTTCCCTCCTGCATGCCTGAGCAATACTTTTATACTCCTCCCTGGTTATTTGTCCAATCTTCCACTTATAAGCTGTTTTTTTGTGTTTAAGACAAGCAAGGATTTCACTGTTGAGCCAAGCTGGTCGCCTGCCATATTTACTTTTCTTCCTACACATCGGGATGGTTTGTTCCTGCAAACTCAATAAGGTTTCTTTAAAATACAATATCTATGCTCCAATCACAGGGTATGACTGCAGCTTCAGTAGACATAACCAAGATAGCTTTAATCTAACTAGCATGGGTACTGAAGCAGTGTAGCTGCAATCACACTCTAGAGATATGTGGGAGAAAGCTAGTGTACTCAATGCTTTTTTTGCCTCTGTCTTCACAGACAAGGTCAGCTCCCAGACAGCTGCACTCTGCAGCACGGTATGGGGAGGAGGTGACCAGCTCTCTGTGGGGAAAGAAGTAGTTCGGGACTATTTAGAAAAGCTGGGTGAGCACAAGTCCATGGGAGAAGGAAAAAATGGTATATAAAACTGGACTCACTGATGGCACACAGGGCATGAAGGCAATGGAAAGAAGAAACAAAGGTGGGTAAGTAAAGTGGAGCAGAGTTATACAGATCCTTGAAGGACAAGAAGTCAATACAGGAGAAGAGAGGAATCCAGTAGAGGGATTGAAAGAGGCAGGTGAAATAATCAGAACAGATAAGGAAAATGATTTTAGCATCTGCACTTTGTCAGGATTTTAGAGGACTTGGGGTGAGGAGAAGATAGATAAGTTTCAGGGAGACCTTTGAGAAGGTGGTTAAAACAACCATGATGAGAGATAAGGAGGGCCTAGGCTAGGTGAGAGTTTTAGCTGTAGGGAAAGAGAGAGAAAGAAACTTGTGATTTTACAGCTGTTGAGGAGGAAGATGTAGCAGTATGTGTCATGAAGGCAGGTGTCAAAGATGACTCCATAGCATATGGGTGACCTGAGTGAAAAGTAAAATATAGTGGTGTCAACAATGACAGAGAAAGTAGAGAGAGGCATGAGGAAAGGTACTGCAACAAGCGCAGGTGGTGATGACACCTACACAAAATGCCATACCAGGACTCTTTTGCTCTGCTACATGGAAAAGATCCATGTGTTACTCCCCCAATACACATTCATGTACAAGACATCTCCTTTCATAGACTCAGAGAAGATTAGGGTTGGAAGAGAACTCAGGAGGTCATCTAGTCCAACTCCCTTCTCAAAGCAGGACCAACCCCAACTAAACCATACCAGACAGGGCTTTGTCAAGCCAGGCCTTATAAACTTCTAAGGATGGAGATTCGACCACTTCCCTAGGTAACCCATTCCAGTGCTTCACCACCATCCTAGAGAAATAGTTTTTCCTAATATCCAACTTAGACCTCCCCCACTAAAACTTGAGACTATTGCTCCTTGTTCTGTCATCTACCACCACTGAGAACAGCCTAGCTCCATCCTCTTTGGAACCCCTCTTCAGGTAGTTGAAGGCTGCTATCAAATCCCCCCTCATTCTTCTCTTCTGCAGATTGAATAACCCCAGTTCCCTCAGCCTCTCCTCATAAGTCATGTATCCCAGCCCCCTGATAGTTTTTGTTGCCCTCTGCAGGACTCTCTCCAACCTGTAGTAGGAGTCCCAAAACTGGATGCAATACTCCAGATTTGGCCCCACCAGTGCCGAATAAAGGGGAATAATCACTTCTCTCGACCTGCTGGCTATGCTCCTACTAACACAGTCCAATATGTTGTTAGCCTTCTTGGCAACAAGGGCATAGTTCTGACTCATATCCAGCTTCTCATCCACTGTAACCCTCAAGTTCTTTTCTGCAGTACTGCTGCTTATCCAGTCAGTCCCCAGCCTGTAGCAGTGCATGGCATTCTTCCGCCCTAAGTGCAGGAGTCTGCACTTTTTCTTGTTGTACCCCATAAGATTTATTTTGGCCCAATCCTCCAATTTGTCTAGGTCACTCTGGAGCCTATCTACCTCCTCACACCATCAGCTTAGTGTCATCCACGAACTGGTTGAGGATGCAATCCAGATCATTAATGAAGATGTTGAACAAAACTTGCCCCAGGACAGATTCCTGGGGCACTCTGCTTGATACCAGCTGCCAACTAGACATCAAGCCATTGATCACTATCCATTGAGCCCAATAATCTAGCCAGCTTTCTATCCACCTTATGGTCCATTCATCCAATCCATACTTCTTTAACTTGAAGAATACTGTGGGAGCCATATCAAAAGCTTTGCTAAAGTCAAAGTATAATAGGTCCACTGCTTTCCCCATATCCGCAGAGCCAGTTATCTCATCATAGAAGGCAATCAGGTTGGTCAGGAAGGACTTGTCCTGGGTGTATCCATGTTGACTGTTCCTGATCACCTTCCTTTCCTCCAAGTGCTTCAAAATGGATTTCTTGAGGACCTGCTCCAAGAGTTTTCCAGGGACTGAGGTGAGGCTGACCTGTCTTCAATTCCCTGTATTCTTCTTCTTCCTTTTTTTAAAGATGGGCACTATCTTTGCCTTTTTCCAATCATCTGGGACCTCCCCTGATTGCCACGAGTTTCCAAAGATAATGGTCAATGGCCCTGCAATCGCATCAGCCTTCAGCACCCTCAGATAAATTAGTTCCAGCCCCACGGACTTGTGCATGTCCAGCTATTTTAAATAGTCCTTAACCTGTTCTTTCACCACTGAGGGCTGCTCAACTCCTCCCCACACGGTGTTGCCCCGTGCAGCAGTCTGGGAACTGACCTTGTCTGTGAAGACCGAGACAAAAAAAGCATTGAGTACTTCAGATTTTTCTACATCATCTGTCACTAGATTGCCTCCCTTATTCAGTAATGGTCCCACACTTTCCCTGACTAGGGTTACCAGATGTCCCGATTGTATAGGGACAGTCCCGATTTTTGGGTCTTTTTCTTATATAGGCTCCTATTACCCTCCATCCCCTGTCCCGATTTTTCACACGTGCTGTCTGGTCACCCTATCCCTGACTAATATTGGTCCCAAGACTGATCCTTGCGGAACCCCACTGGTAACATCCCTCAGTCCAATAGTTCATCTTTCAGAACAACCACTGCCTTCCCCCTTCAGCCACTTCTTATCGACTTTACAATTCTTGTATCAATCCCCATTTCACCTAATGTAATTAATACTTTCTCAAGTGGTACCATCTTGAATGCTTTACTGAACTCCAAGACTATCAGACCAACTGCATTTTCCTTGTCTAAAAAAAATGTATATCAATTTGTGATGGGATACCTGCGGCACAGTCTGGGACTGTGGGACTTCTGTGCCCCCTTACCTCTCCAACTTGGGCTGTCTCTCACAATGCTTTGCTAGTGACAAGCAGCAAACCCCTCCAGGCGCTGTTATCACTCATCCCCACCACATGTGGAGCCCCACACCCAGCTAGATTGCATGAATGCTCTCAAAGCCACACATGAATCACACAGGGAAAGGCACCAGCCAAATTCTCCCAGCTCCCAGCACTGTGCCTCAGAAATATATTGTCTTGCACTGCTCAAGATGAGCACTTCAAATTTATTAATTGGTTCACCACTTCATCAAAGTCTAAACTCTCAACCCTATTAGACTGGGCAACATCTAGATTTAGCAGATTCTTACCCCACTTGGTATTGCAGTTCATAGTATACAGGTTTCACCCTTGAAATCTGGGCCAGTACATTTTGTTGGAGTCTTCAGTCTTCTGAGTGTCTTTGGTGCTTGAAGCGTAGGTGGGAAAAGGAGAGAGGCCAAGCATATGGCCCCTGTGATCAGAAACCAGGATTTGGACCTGCAAGGGGCATCGGGCAATGCCACTGAATGCATCAAGGATGTTGGCATGGTGGCACAAACTCTTGTTCCTGCAGATTTGTGAATTTCAGCCTTGGGTATCTTGGAATGTGGCCCTGGCTTGTTATAGACTGCTACGTTTGATACTGTTTTGGCCCCTTTTTGTTTGTTGTTATGGTTTTGTGATTTTTTTTCCTAGTCTTTGTCCCAGATTCCAGCTTTGTGGAACAACATTTTAGAAGTGGATTTTAAAAAGAAAAGAACTGAAGTTCCTTGCTCACTGCAAACGTATGGACTGGTTTTTGTTTGTTTGATTGTTTGCTTGTTTGCTTGTTTGTTTTGTTTTGTACCAGTGGGTCTTTCCTAAAGGAATGTCCCATGTGCTTGGGGAACACAAGTCCAGGCATGTCTGGTGGATATTGCTGAATCCCCAGGCAAGACTGAGCAATTCCCCTGTGGCCTTATGCAGGTAAGTCATTGAATTTTAACTCCATTGCTGGACAATGGCTGTTGATGGCTGTTTGACACTCGCCCGGGCATTGGTTACTTTCCTTACTGTTGTCTCTGGCGAGCTAATATCTGGCTGATTCCTCAACTTACAGCATGTTTTACTGACAACCATACAACACAATCTCTTAACTTCATATGCACTAATGATATACATATTTAGATAGAACAGTGACTTTCACCAGATCATAACCTTTCCCCTGATACCTTACATGAAATGCTTTATATGCAAGATCACAATTATATATAAATGAGGAATATGAGGGTTACAGGGTACTCCCCCAAGGTATAGACTGCCACATAATTATTTTCTGAAAGAAGGAAATCAAGTTTGTCTGTCATGATAAACCCATATTGCATTACATCCCCTTGAACTCCATCAATTTAATTATTCTTTCCTTCAGTTCGTTCTAAAGCCTTGCATACCACTGAGGCCAGATTAACAGGACTGTAAATTGCCTGGACCATTTCCTGCCCCCACCCCCAACCTGCCCATTCTTAAATATAGGTGCAATATTATCTAGGCTCCAGTCATGTGGTGGTACTCCCCAGCAGATCAATTTATTAAAAATCCTTGCTACCAGACCAGGATGTGCCAGTTCTTTCAGAATTCTGGGATAGAAATTATCTGTCATCTATCATTTCAATGCATTAAACTCTTTGAGGCTTTCTTCCACCTCAGATGTCGTCATTTCCATTTCTAGATGCTTATTTCCCTCAGGCATCCTGCCATGTTTGATATTATCATCCTTACTGAAAACCAAGGCAAAGTATTCACTTAATCAAGGTATGTCCCCCAACTATCTTTAATCTCCTTCCACTCCACATTGCATAGTAGCACAATCCCATCCTTCCTTATTTTCTTTATATATAACTTCTTGTTATTTATTTTAATTTTCTTGGCAAAAGCGAATTCACCCTAACTTTTAGCAATTCTCAGTTTATTCCTATTTACTTTATTCCTCACTTTAACATCCTAGTTGTAGCTTCTTTGCTGATCAACTTTTTTTTCCCCATTCCCTATAGACTCTTGGTTTATGCCTAATAACCTTCTTTGAGGTGGTTATTCATACAGCTAACTCTGGATACTTTTCCTACAAGTTCCCCCACCCTCACCCTCCGCTTGTGATGAAAATTACAAGTTTGTTGTATAGTTGATTTGAAGAAATACTAAGCCTCCTACATATTTAAGTCCTTGAGCTCTTCAGTCCAGTTGACTTTAACTAATTCCCTTCATTTCCCCAAACCTGCATTTTTTAAATTAAAAAAAACATAGTTGGTTATGTGGTTTTGAATATCCTTCCATTTCACTTAAATTGACTCACCTCATGATCATATTGTCCGAGGTTTGACCTACTGTACCAGTAGTTCCAGTTCCTCCATTTTATTTTCCAGACTCCTTTCATTTGTGTACCACTATTTCCAGGGCCGGCTCCAGACCCCAGCGCGCCAAGCGCGCGCTTGGGGCGGCATTTTGCCGAGAGGGCGGCAGGCGGCTCCGGCGGACCTTCCGCAGTCATGCCTGCAGGAGCCTGTGGGACGAGCGGCTCCGGTGGACCTCCCGCAGGCATGACTGCGGAGGGTCCGCTGGTCCCGCGGCTCCAGTGGACCTCCCGCAGGCATGCCTGCGGATGCTCCACCGGAGCCGCGGGACCAGCGGACCCTCCGCAGGCACGTCTGCAAGAGGTCCCCCAGAGCCGCGGGACCGGCTACCGCCAGCGCGCCCCCCACGGTGTGC